>NW_019524978.1:790165-834682 GCF_002814215.2 Seriola lalandi dorsalis | reverse complement strand
TATATATGTGTGTGTGTGTGTGTGTGTGTGTGTGTGTGTGTGTGTGTGTGTGTGTGTGTATATTACTTTTACATGCCTTTCTCCATATCCTTACCCCACTGGTCTATTACTTATCACGGATACAGTATGGACCGACCAACATTACCATCCCTACAGCCGTGCACACCATGGCTAAAAAATGATCAACAACAAAACGCAAGAAACATTAAATATTTGTAATTCATTGGCTTGAAAAGGTCCAATTTAAAACATGAGCAGCCAAAAAATGAACTATCATCAGCTTGGTGAACATATTTGCAGCCAGAAGAGATTGAGATTCATTCTGATGCTTGCTTTACTGAAGCTCAGCATGTTCAATTTTCTTCGTCTTTTCTTCTTCTTTCAACAGTAGCTGAAGGAGATATCACTAACAGTCGAGCTTGTTAGTCAGCAGGGTATAATGTGTTGATACAAGACAGGCAGCAGTTTAAACCCCAATGTCTCATCCCAGGCAGCACATCTTCTGCTTGGACACTTCGCATTAAGATCTTCTGCTCAGCCACAGCGCTGCTTTAGTTAAAAGGCAGAGAAACTGACACACATGTGGTTATATTTACAGAGCAGCACAGATCCACCCACACAGAGGCAAACACACACACACACACACACACACACACAGCAGAAGCAAACACACACACACACACACACATAGGCAAATACACATATTCACATGAGAAGGCCAATCACCCACTGCGTCATGATGGCGCAAAAACACGTGAGATGAGCGCACATAGAAACACATAGAAACACTCACCGCTGTTCAGCTACACACATATACAGTGTCCCCACCCTGTGCAGTGTCAGAGTCCAATGTTTCCGCCATCTCTGTCCTTAGTTTGTCTCTATTAATCTCACAGCAGCGAGGCGTGGACTGGTTAGACGCTCCACATCGCTCTGTAATCTTCTCTTAATGTGCTGCACTCTAAGCCTAAGTGAACCCATTTGGAGCGACTGTGAGCAGACTGAGATTCCTCCCATGTTATCTGAACAAGTGTTACTAATGGGTTTATCAATTAGGCCAAGTCCAATAACTGCATGCCTGCAATCTCCTTTAAATACACTCCACCAGCGTAGCCCTGATTTCTGTAGCTAATGAGTACATGTACACATAACGAGTGTGTGTGTTTGTATGATTGTGAGACCGTGGACAGTTTGTTTCTAGATGTCTGTATTTGTTTGTCTCTTGATGTCTGTGTGTGCATGCGTGTTCATGGCTGTCTATGGTTGAACACCAGTTTATGCATGTGTTTATGACACACAAAAAGATGAGTTTTGAGAGTTCAATATACATAAGGAATGTATGTACTGCGTGTGTGTGTGTGTGTGTGTGTGTGTGTGTGTACATGTGTCTCATTGCAACACCAGCACTTCTACCATTTGTATGTGTGTGTACAAGTCCTTGTGTAGTAGTTGCTGTGCATGAATACTGCATGTTGTTAGGTTGAGTATGTACACAGCATTTTAACATACTGTGTTGCACACTGTGTGTGTGTGTGTGTGTGTGTGCGTGCATGGATGTAGTTTTTCCCCAAATACAGAGAAAGCAGTGAAATGCTGAAAGGTGGAAATGGTGATGATGTGAAATATTTACTTTGTCCTGACATAAAAACATGATTTAACATCCTATGACATTCAGGGGGGAAACACCGACACACACACACACACACACACACACACACACACACACACACACACACACACACACACACACAACAATAATAAAAGCTGATCAAAATCTAAATATATTAACTTGTAAACAGTTCTGTTGTCAGAGGATTGATTGGAAACATTTTAAGCAGCTACATCAGTGTATGACAGAGCAGAAAACAGTTTAGTTCACCTTCTGACTGACGCATCACTGACAGAGTGACTGTGACCCCAATGTTAGAGAACAGCCAGATTATCTTGATATACATCTGTTTGCCTTACTATCAGTCAAATAGCTCTGCTGTGTACGTATTTGTAAGAGGTTATACATGCCAGTGACCTTCAATGCATTTCAAATGACACACATTAGCATGTGAAACGACCTCACCAAGGATTGTGTGTGTGTGTAACAGTAGTTGAGTTAAGCTCAGTGAGAGTGAGTGAGTGGATGCATCTCTCCTGACTGACATCACCAGCTGATTACTAGTCAACGCCCCACAGAGCACAGGACATACATTATTTCCCTCATTCATTCAATGTAAAGAGAGGAAATGGAAAAAGGGAACAAAAAGGAAAGACTACACTAAAGAAAAATGTAATTTGGGTGTACAGGTAGTGATCCACAACATGAGTTTTATGATGTTTTATGACGTCATACAGTAAATGATTTTAGTATTAATAATGATATTAATATTAAATAACTTTGCGTCAAACAATGAAGACAGACATCATAAATCATGAATTTCCCCTAGGGGATAAATAAAGTCTATCTATCTATCTATCTATCTATCTATCTATCTATCTATCTATCTATCTATCTATCTATCTATCTATCTATCTATCTATCAAAACTCTATGTACAAAATGTTTCAGCATATCGTAATTCAAGTGGTCTGAGAGCAAACCAGACATCTGCACCTATTGTCGGCTCTGTTTTCAGACTATGCAAATGCGGATGTACGTGCATGTCACTTCAGATGGACACGTGTCAAAATCAGTGAATCGTTGTGAAGAGACTGATTTCTTGAACTTCTCCTGGACAGGTAACAGGCTGCTAACTTCATTTTCCTGTCATATCTGAATGTCTTTTAGTGGTTTGATGTGTAGGTAGATTTGCCTTGAAAGCAGGTGATGAGTAACTATGTTGAATGTTGCTAAAAGTTTGGCTTTTTGCTAACCGTGGCCAAAGGCTGTGTGGCTTGTGTTGATGTGTGTGCGTGTATGATGCACGTGCATTCACCCATGAGGGGAGACCTGCAGGAGGGCGGCTGTATTTTCAAATCCTGGGTTTTTCTAGATTTCTACCGACCTCAGCTGTAACGTACCATCATTTTTACAGTTTAAGAATCAAAAGGCCCCACAATAAAATCCATTACCAACGTGTATTGACAAAGATGAGTCCTTTTACTTTGGATAATGCAAGTGGCCCACAGGCTCTACATGGATCACTCAAAATGGATGATTTTGATTTTCATGTCTACTATCACTAAATGGCTAAACTGACCAACAGGTAAAAAGAGGTTGAAATATTATTTTTTATATTTTCACTGCTGGATAGAGTGACTGAAGTGAAGGATGAGACAACCCATGTCCAAATAAACTCAGCAGAGGCATAAAGAGATGGATAGAAAGGTGGACATCTGCAGGTGAACAAATCCAAGAAAATAAGATGGAATAAACCCAAATGTTCAGCTCCTTTCCAGAAAATGGACAGACATACTGATGAATGGATGAGAGAAACAGAGATAAAGTGACAGAGGCTGACAAGGTGATAAAGTGAACAAACAGCCTGAGACAGAAAGACTGACAAACTGGATGAGTGAAGAATTGATTCACCCTGATGGCTTGTTGGACAGCCGTCAGGGTGGATGGATGGAGACGGATGGAAACACAGACAGACAGGCTGACATAGCGTCAGAGAGAGAGAGAAAAAGAGAGAGAGAGAGAGAGAGAGAGAGAGAGAGAGAGAGACAGTGACACCCTGACACTGTTAGGGCAATAAAGCACTGAAGGCCATTCTGATAACACAGACAACACACTGTGCGCCCTTTTAGGCTCTCTGCTATTTTGCACCAGCACTGTATGTTGTAATTTCAACTGCTGCCAGCAGAAGACCTTCACATTATACTGGAAATGACAGAAAATGGGCATCCAGGTGGCCCAGTGGTTAAGACGCAACATATCATCCCTGATTCATTTCCTGCCATACTCTTATGTTGCAAGTCATCTTCTCTCTCCTGATGTTTCCTGCCTACGTCTACTATTGCTATCAATTAAAATAAGTGACCAAGACAACTTTAACAACTTGTCAAGTTGCTTGCTTCTTATGGTTAACAAACAAAGACAAACCAAAAGATCGCAAGCGCAGCAGTTTTCTTCATTAATCACCGAAAAGCTGCATACAGAGAAAATGGAGGTGGAGATAATAGAGAGCTACACAGAGGGATTAAATCCACAAGCTAATAACCAAACATAACAAGCAAAGATAAACAGATTATATGTATCTCAATAGAACTATAGGTATATGCTATTATAGCAAGTCTACACAAAAGACACTAAAATGGCATGTGGGTCAGTCCTCTTGGTGTGAGCAACATTAATTGTATTCAACATTCTGCCTCTTAATTGGGCTGATATGAGACTTTTTTATCATCACTGCAACACAAACTAGTTAAACCTGTGATTTTTAGAGGTTTTAAAACTTTATTTTACATTAGATCATTAGAAAAAAAAACTAAGAAAAGACATTGCGAGTTTGGCTTCAAAATAAATTCCCTCACTTGCCAAGCGCTGTCTCCAGCGGTGGAAAACAGCGTCAATGTTAACTTTTGTTTTGCATCTACAGTATTTCTATCACTTCTTCATCCTCTCATGCTGGACTGAGGGCTGACGCAACAGTGACTCCCCACCGCCTCTTCAGATAAAACGTGGTATCACATGACGGAACGGGCCGCGGCTAGCTGGTTAGCATGCTAACTTAAGTAGATATCTCTGCAACCAAATACGCAGGCGTCTTTGACATAAAGTCAAGTTCTTTCACATTCTGTTGATAATCTTAATTATTTCGTTTACATTTTAAACTGAAATACTTGAGTTGATGTAGTTTCATATAGATTTTTATGTATTACGGTCCCAGAGTATCAAAAGTACCTTCATGTCTGTAAAAACAAATGGTTTGGTGCTTGTGGATGAATGGGTATCAGAGAAAAAACTCCAGGTTTGCATGTGTGTAAGAGAGACTATGGCACAACATATGAGTGTGTGTGTGTGTGTTTGTGTGTGTGAAATGTGAGGAGAAAGAGTGAGACACAGAATGAGCAAGTGCGAGAAACAGAGAAAGAGAGAGAGAGAGAGAGACCCAGAAAGATATAAAGACAGAGAGAGAGAGAACCCAGCTCCATAAAGACGTGAGCAGAATGCTGCCGATCTGAGCGAGTGAGGTGATATATAGTTTAGTCAGTAGCTGCGGGTCACGACAAAGCCTTTAACAGTAATGTCCTGGGAGTCGCCTCGCCCAGGGGACCCGCGCTCCATTTTACAGCCAAGCGACTGAGACTGAGACGCTGTGGCATGACAGCTGGAGCAGTAAAGCCAGGCTCTAGTACCATCCATAACATGAAGGAGGCGTAGACGCCGCTGATACCACCACAAAACACCAGGCCTGAGGCCGCACCGACAGCTGGCGAGTTAAGAGGGATGAAGAAAAAGGAGGCTTGGGAAATGGTAGGAAGTGGCAGGCAAGACAAAGGAGGGAGAGGAAGAAAAAAGAGCAAAGGATATATATCTGCAGATCTAGACAGAGAGAGAGAAAGAAAAGGTGGGAGAAAAAGATGATCTACGTCAGAAGAGGGACTTAAAAAAAAACAAACAGAGAGAGGGGAAAATGGGGAGGAGAGACATGGTAGGAAAAAACTCAAAAGGATGAATTGAGGATGAATGAGGAATTTTAATTTAACAATTCTTTTAACAGTCTCTTTTAGTGCAGGAATAATTTGTCAACTCATTGAGTAATTGATTAGACAACTGACAGAAAATTCATCTTCAGTCATTATTAAATTTTAAATTTGAGTTATCTTATAGTGATTTATAAAGTGAAAATATAAAACATTGCCTTTCTCTGTGGGTTCTGGACTGTTATGCAGACAAAAAAACTATTTGAAGACATCAGCTTAGAGTTTAGAGAAGATGATGAATGTTTGGCATTTTCATTATTTTTTTTATTTTATACACCAAAAAGGAAAATAATCATTCTGCTAGACTGATTTACAACATAGGGTGCTGTCCTGGAAATGGACTTAAATTTTTTTGTAAATCTGCATACTGTATATCTGCGAAGAGAACGGCTAGTGAAACAAGACTAAGACTCCATAGCAATGCTAGTGTCTCTGTAAGGTTGTAATTAGGCACCGCGGTGCTTTAAGCTAAATGCTATCATCGGCATGCTAACATGCTCACATGACAATGCTAACACGCTAACATTTAGCATGTATACTGTTGTGTTCACCATCACAGTTTGGTGTGTTAGCATGCTAACATTTGCTAATTTGCATTAAACACAAAGTGGATGAGAAAGTCAGCAGTTTTTCTAGTCAGAGGATCATCAAAGTCATTAGAAGACACAGAATGTACACCATGAATGTCTAGACTGAATTTTGTGCCAATTCATCCAGTAGATATTGAGATTTTTCACTGGATAAGTGAAAACTTGGACTTCTGGTAGTGCTAGTTGAAAAGTGAGAAAATCACCAAAGTCATTAGGATTCATACACTTACACATATACCTACACATACACAGTGTACACATACACTTCCTTGACTGATTGACCCCCACACCAACATTAACTAACTGCCTACTGTTCATTAGTTGGAGCCGTAGTCTCAATTGGCCTGAATGCAGAATTTTAGGTTGTTAGCTTTGTATTGATTTATGTCAATGCTTTCCTTCACAAAACAGGAAGAGGGTGCTGTGTTCCCAGAACAAATATAGCTGAGGTTTTCAGATTTTCCGGCAACAGCGCAGCGAAAAGGCACATGGGTTATATGGGAAAGTGATCTTAATTTTAAGAAATTATAAGAAAAACAAGACAAAAAATCAAATAAACACAAACCACAAGGCTGGGGACTGACGCCACTCAGAGCGTCTTTGAGCAACACAGTGAGCCCCTACAGAAATCAACTAGGTATCACATTTATTGTTATACTGTGGTATTAATGTGTGTGTGTGTGTGTGTGTGTGTGTGTGTGTGTGTGACACTCACTTTACGTCTAAGACAAGAGCGAGAACTCCTGCAGCCATCGGAGCAGCACTGGACGTTCCTGGAAATTGTGTGACACAGCCATCACCAATGCTGGTCACAGTCACCTGGAGAAACCACAAACCAAACATGTTACAAGTAGCCTACGTAGATGTTGTATCAGTATACACAGTAAAAAGATGGGTGCATGTAAGCTGTTCTACACAACCACTCCTTTGGAATGGTCTTTGGAAGAGGATGCAGTTTTGCACCAAATTGAGCCAGAAAGTTCCAACACTGGAGCAGCTACTGTATGTGCAGCAGTTTTTCTGTCATTAGAACATGTCAACACAATTTTACTGCGATAATAATAATAAAAAAAAAACACACACAACTTGTGTCTGGTTTGACCAACTCCTGATGTGAGGTGAAAACGGGCACGCATCCCAGCAGACAAAGGTGATATCACACTCATAAAATTGGCTTTTCTGTTTCTGTGGCTCTGGAGTTGGCACTGCATGTTTTTCCTGGCTTTTCACTGTTACCTCCGCCATCAACACCTTGGCTTCTTCCTCTCCCTTTCTCAGCCACTACAGCCATGCTTTACCTCCAATTAACACTCATTTGCTTCTGTGTGTCTATGTGTGTCTATGTGTGAGTGTGCCCAGCAGTCACCTAGGTCATTTGGCAGGCCTCTATAAATATCACACCAGTGGCTGCTCTTTAACAGGCTTCTCACAGCTCAGAGGAGTCAAAGAGCAGGGCTGCTGGCGCACACACACACACACACAGACACACACACACACATATACGCACTCATTAATGATAAACGTTGTTGTTAGATGTTTTAGGCGGAACACGCACACTAACCAGAGGTAGTGGGCCTCCTACGCTGGCCCCTGTCAGAGTGACGGCCATCACCCCAGGGCAGGGCTCGCCGAAGTAGGCAGGCTTCCCTGTTTGAGTGACAGCGCCAATGGCAATGGTGTAGATGGAGTTAACATAACCGTCTGCACCGCAGTGGTCATGTTGCATTCCACCATTACCTGCCGCCCACACAAAGATGCTGCCCTTCCCACCTCGGCCCTGCAAACACAAACAGAGGAACATCAAGGTGAAAGAATAAGTGGAGAGCAGATTTCATAAAGACTGTTTCCATCTAGTGGTCAGCAGAGTACTTCATATATTACATACTAATAAATAACATGTATTCACAGTATGTGTTAGAGTGAAAAAATAACCAGTGTTATGAGAAAGGCATTACTGGGCAAGTGGCTAAGAGAAACGTCGTGGTCTGAGGAAGAACTAAAACTATTATCTAAATCTTTTCAGCTGTTTTCATGTTTTGAAATCTGTAGTTTTTAATCAACACACAAATGACACAAGGTGGGAGTATTCTACAGTGTCTTCTTAGTTCTCATATCACCACTAATTTGTTTTGTGTTAGGATCACAGGCATAGTGTTCAACAAAAAAAGACAAAAATCAAAGAAACCATGAGCCAGAAAACAATAAACACAATAGCAGTAAACTGAGAGAAAATAAATTAATTAGAAATATGTTTCATGAAATGAAATGTTTTCATGGTCAGTGTAACTTTATTCAATTGGAAAAATGGGCCACTAAAGAGGTGCAATGAATCTCCATGCTTATATTTTGATCCTCCGTCTTAATTCACGGTCCCATAAAGTAAAAAAGTGATACTGTGGGACGGCCCAGGAACTGTCACAGTGCAGTTAGCAGACCTGACTAACTTTCACTGCTTCAACTTGTGCACTGTCTTCATTCACACAGAAAGTAAGCACTGTGCCACTAGAACAAATATTTTCGCTGAACGGATGGACTTTTCTTTTAATGTTAATTGATTTAAGAAACAAAACTATATGTGCTAACTACTCTAAAAGGAGTGAGAGGTTTTAAAGAGAGAAACAAGAGAAGAAATGTTTCTTCATTTTAAAACTGCATCCATTCAATTGCATCAGCTTTATAGTTTTTCATATTCATTGGAAACTGGGAACGCCAAAAAAAAGGGACTCAGTTACTGATTTATGTCAAGACTAATAATGGACCACTTGGCATGGACAATGATTTTATTAGGTCTTAAAAAAATGAAGAATTTGCATCTAAATCTAGGTGGCTAAATAATCCAAATATTCAATATCTTGTCCTTCGAATCTCAGCCGCACAGACAGTGCGAGTGTCTGCTTTACATCCGACAGACACCAGTGTGAACTTAGAGATGAAAGCCGTGCCTTGTGAGCTCCTAGCCGGAGGGCTCGCTCTGTCAGGCTGTGCGGCCCGTCCATCTCGGCCCCATCGTCCCGCGGGCCCCAACTACAGACGTACATGTCGATGAACTGCATGTTGAAGGTCAGAGCTGTGGCTTCCATGGCATCAGTGACAGAGCCGTTCAGCAAGCGAATACCTGGACGGATCGAAAAGGTCACAGGGATCAGAGTTAGGAAGGAGGCTTGTAAGAGAATGAAACTCAAATTTACACTACAAATGAAAATGCTGAGGGAGCGTTTTTTATCCTGACCTGAGGTTTCTGTTATTCATTTTGTAAAAAGATAATGTGATAACACACCAACAAAACATTTTTTACATTAGGAATGCAGCAATACTTGAAGATGCACCTCAAGTATTGCTGCATTCTATCACAAAGATATTATAAGCACACTTATAGCAGCTGGTCTATATTAGAGTCTGTGTCTGCCGTCTCTGTTTTGCCCTGCCTGTTTCTTCTTTGTCTGTCTTTGTGTTGTTTGTTATTTTATCTGTGTCGGTCTCCTCTCTTTTCCTCACCGTCTGTTTCTGTGTCTGCTTCTTTTCTATCTCTGTTTTCTCTGACTGACTGAGAGGACTGTCTGTCTCTCTGCCTGCTCTCGCTATATGTTTATTCCTCTGCATCATCAGTTGCTGAAATGAAAATGTTGAACTGGATCCAGGTTATTAGAAGCTATTTTTGTGAGAATGTATGTGAAAGTGACTTAGCCACTGTTAACTGTAAAATTAAATTGCACAATGATTTCTATACTCTGGTTAGTTTCTTCTGAAACATTGTTAACTGGTTTTAGCCATGCAAATGTTGGCTGAAAGGAAACCTCTTCAGACCCGATGGTCTGGGTCACTGTTACTAACTATCTTTCATATTCTGGGGCTTTTGATTTTGCTTGATCGGCCACAAAGAGTTCCTTTAAAAAGCATGTTATATCCACCCTTATAGACTCAAAAGCCGGTTTTTGTAAAGAGGTGTCATGGAGTTCTCAACTATTTGTCAATTACCAGCTATCCAAAAGAGTGTCTGGCTGTATATTGAGGGCCGTCTAACATTTGATTAGTTTGACATCTTCTACAAAGCATAGGCTACATTCACACTGATACGTTTTCATTTTAAAATGCAACGGTTTTAGCTCTGTATCGCAAATAATCTCCATCCATAATACCACACCTGAAAATGCATATCACATGACGATCCACGTACACCGGGCCTGTGCATGCCAGTGTGAACAGGACACAGATTATCTACTCTGCAGTTGGTTAGTTGCAGAAAATACTACGAACGAGGAACAGCAAAGACGGTCGTGGTAATAAAATGCAGAATTGAACTGCTAACAGAGGCAACAAGGTGGTAACGCCTGTAATCCATTATCCATGTTGCTTTCACCACTGGTAGTCGTGAACGATAACATCCAATCAAGGTGTGAACATGGGTGTCTGCGTGATCTCTGTTGCTGCCCGTCCACACTACAAAACAAACTACAACGGCACCAGCAGCGTTTCCATTTCAGCTGCTTGAAAACTCCAGAGCAGTGTGGATGTAAGTTGTAAACGTGGCAAAAGAGACGCGTTATAAAACTACAACAAGTGGATGTAGTCTTACTCTACAATACACTGACACAAATAAAAAATAAAAAACAAGGGGGGGGGGGGCTGGCTATGAACACCCTTTACCGTAACAATAACATGCTGAATAAAATAACAACACATATATTTTAAAAATTCAGTGACTAACGAATTTACAGTAGCAACATAATACACTTCGCCTGCACTCCTACAGATGCTTGAGGAGCTTGAACATCTTATGAGGTCATACCATTACAGCAACCTTATCATTCACATCAAACTATTTTCAGTTATTATTATTATGAAATTATTATGAATCATTTTCAGACCTACGATACACTGGTGAGGCAATACTGCTCTCAGTACTTGCAATATGACTGTGGCAATATGACTGTGGCAGTAGCCTGGGCTGACAATGCAATGTTGTATTTTGACATCAGTGGATGACAGAGTAGCTACAGGGTGAGAGAGCTGCGGTAAGTATTTTCTTCTATTCGCCTCCAGGGAGCCTAGAGGGCACTAACTCTAACAGAGTACACAATCAAAGTTTAAAATGGCAGACAACATAACAGAATGTACATAATACATGGGTGGACTTACGCATTACTTCGCATTATGTAACATTTTGTACGTCCACTACTGTTGTAGGGAAGAGGAGAGGAAGAGAAGGTTCAGGCTGGAACGGCTTTCACTCGCAGCTGAGACTCTAGCTGCCTGAAACACCAACAGAGTGACGACACTGCAATGATGCTACAGACACTATTGACTGTGTTTGTCTGATTCTGATGGCAAATCTTTTAATTGTCTTCTATAATCTGTTTGCGATGCATCATGATGTATTTCAAGCTGATTCACTCTGCTTAATTTGCCTTCTCTGTACCGATCCATCACATTTATGGATGGATTCAAAAACAACAAATCTAAGAAGGCCACTTTGAAACACAAATGCACTGAGAATTTCAAAGTAAATTTCCAAAGCGAAAGCAGACACAGAGGTAGAAATTCAGCTCAGTCAACCCTCATCATCAGACTGCAAGCACAGGTCTCAACAGTACCCAGTGGTTCAACATGCATCTTTCATTTGGGTCTTGCCCTTTCATCTTCCGTTGTGCTAGACTCTGTTTATGAGTCGAGATAAAATAGACTCAGCAAGGTGAAATTAAGGCTAACTGTGGAAAGAGATTCGTGGTCTTGCTTCACAGACTGATTTTTTTCCCCTCTTTTTGTCAATTCTGCAAGAGGCTCTCATCAGCCTCTGACAAATGAGGGGAGGTGAGGGGTTAAGGATCAGAGTGCAGGGTCCAAATGTCAGAGTTCAACCAAGGGATTCGTCTTTTTATAGTCCATGCTTCAGGCTGGTGACACCGCTGTATGAAATTGATTTTGAAGCGTACAGATCTGAGTGATGTGAGAAAGTTTCTTTTTTTTTTTTTTAAGTATATTTTTTGGGGCTTTTTTATGCCTTTATTTGATAGTATAGTGGAGAGAGACAGGAAACAGGGAGGCAGAGAGGGGGAATGACATGCAGCGAAAGGCCGTCCGATGCGGGATTCGAACCGGGGCCAACTGCAGCGAGGACTGTAGCCTCTACACATGGGGCGCCTGCTTAGACCACTACGCTACACGACGCCCCGTGAGAAAGTGTCTCACGCAAACATATCATGTAGCCATCATTATTTTGTTCTTTATGGCACTCTGAGTGTGTCCTATACAAATCTTTGATTTCACAACCGAAAATCCTGTGTGTTCAGTTCATTCATCTCTCACCAATGTTACAACCAACACTCAAAAAGCCATTACTGAAGCTCCCACTAAAAAATAAGCTGCTAAATAGGGTCAGCACGGCTCAGTAGCGAGCCAGTCACCGTGTAGTCTGCCGTATTCACACAAAGCCAAAGCTATAGACACACACACACACACAAAATGCACAATAACTGCATGTGCTTATCTATAAATGATATAATCTCTTTTTATTTTTCAAGAGATATCTCTCATCACCTGTAACCAAAACTCTTGAAGACTTTCTTAGAGATATCTTCCATGAAACTTTGCCCTTGCCCACAAAACCAACAAGGCTCTAACAGAGCAGGAGAAGACCAGGACTACAAACTCACACAACACATAAAACAAATATATTCTGTGAGAGATTTTAGTTTTTATTGTATTCTTGCTGTCCAGTTTGAAAAAGAGGGCTTAGTGAGATCTAACAAATGCTTTTGAATTATAATTTTTTTGCATGTCATAGTCATAGCCAGTGCAGTACACCCACAATGCACTGCCTCCCACTGTCTCTATGAAGCTATATTGTTTTCCTCACCTCCAATCCTGGCATTGAAGGCAATGCCCACACCACAGTAGGAGTTGTTGGCCTCCATGGCAACTTCCCCTGCACACCGGGTCCCGTGACTGAAACAGAGAGGGAAGATGATGAGCCTCAAAACTGATACTGAATATGCACAGATGTGAGTTTTCCTTTTTTTTTTTTTCTCCTCGATGTGCTGACCTGAGCACAACACCAAATTAAGCCCGGACAGACAATTTCACACAGCACACCTTCAATTTATGACTGGTACAGACAAACACAAGATACTGGAAACTCAAACTCAAACCAAGGAAATAATTCTGCTGCTTAATTCCTGTTCATACACAGCACTGAAAACATAAAACAATAAATTACCTCTCAGTGTGACACCTGACGTACATTGTACATGACATTTTCAAAATCTGTTTAAATTATTTTTAGCTTGACACAACAATGTGGTCTTACACTGTGAGGTCTATATCACTTGGTGGCGTGGAGTTTACTGAATGGTCAGGTTTGCCACTAATTGACCGTTCGCTAAACCCCACCCTTTAGTTACTGTAGCTGTGATTGAAAAGCTGTGCATATGCAGTTTATTTTGTTTTTCTGGTGTTTCCATCTCCCTCATTTTAAAACAAGAATATAAAAGGAAAAAAACAAACATCTTAACCAGTTGATATGATGAAAAAGTATTGTTCTTCTATTACACAATAAGAGGTTGATCTTACATTTTTCCTTATTTCTTTCTAGAATGACGCTGTTTGGCTGCTCAGCTTACATATTTACTGTAGACGAGCAAGAACGACGTTAGATTTATGATTTATGGATATTTTTAAAAATATGTTTAATTTTTAACTTTACAAGAGAAAAAGCTTTTTGAATGATAACTAACCAGGGCGTTTGGTGTTAAACCCATTCCTTACACTGTTGCTCCTTTTTTGTTTTTGTTAATGGACAGACTGAAAAAATAGGTCAATTGAATTGAAGTCTCCCAAGAAAAGAAACAAAAGGACAACAGTAATTACCTATTCTCCTCATCTCTGACAGGCATGGGATCAGGAGACACACCGTGTAAAGCACACAGGTCAAGACTGGCGAGGGCCTCCTGTAAACCAGACGGAAAACAAATGAAGCAATGTGTAAAGACAATGAACCAGAACACAAAACATCCGAACGGCACGACAGGAAATGAAGGATTCCCATTTAAAACTCTTGATACTGGCGCTTGAATTACAGTAGTCTGTCATCATATTTCTTCGGACTGATGGCAATCACTGTCACTGAGGAGTTGTGAGCGTGTGCGTTTTATGTGTGCGCCTCATAAAAGTGAGCATGTTTGAATGACTTGTTTGCCAGTGTATATAGGCATAACGGGAGGAGGATGTCTTGGCAGCAAACTGAACAAGAGCAATTATGTATCTCCCTCTCCCGGTCTCTCTCTCTCTCTCTCTCTCACTCTCTCTCCAGCCAGGCTTATCCAAGCCAGACAATCTGCTCTGACAAAGTACAAGTTGGCCTGCATGCTTCAAACTGCCTATAGGATTATAAAAGACAAGGCAGGAGCAAACAACACTGCCACTCCACATATGCTTTATGGCTAGCCAGCTCAACACCAGCCTAACAGAATAAAGCAGCTTTATCATTATATGAAACTTATTGTCCAAGGTTTTAAGTAATGGAGAAGTTGGGCAGCTTAAGAGAAAGTCAATACGAAGATTTCCTTGTAATGAAAATCCAATTGTTTGTGTTGGTGACTGAATACAAATTCTTGTGGAAGGACAACTGAATCAGAAATTACACTGTACAGTCCCTGAGATCTACTTGAGATAACTGTAGTGATGATATTTTGCTTTAATGAAATTTGGTTGAGATCAGTTATTGATCAAAAATCACATTTCAAGTTTACTTACAAAGTTTTTCTTCAGGTCCTCATTTGTGTAATCCAACCCTGAAAAAAAAAGAAAAGAAAGAGTTCAAGTTTAATCAAAGATCCAACTCATTAGTTCAGTTCAGATCTTTATTGCCGCACCGACGGAGATCATTTCTGCAGCAAGGCAGCATAAAAATGTAACATAACAATAAAAACACAATAATGTGAGCGCTATGATAGTTTTTGCTTTTTTCTCCCCAAAATGTCACAGGAGGCTGCTGCTCACCAGTGATGTCACTTGCTACCTTGACAGTGTTGCCCATTTGCTTCCTATTTCATACATTTGAATTACCAACAAATCATTGAGGAAATCAGATCTATTTCTTGTCAACATATCGACCAAGGTAGGCTGCTTATAGTTCCCCAGAGCTGCAACTAGTCTGAGAAGGCGGAAGTGATGTTTTTCTGAAGTCAATATCCAAATCCTTGGTTTAAGATATTTTTAGACCACAAGCTCATGTGATGACACCTATGTTATCTGCAAATTTAGGATCATCCCTGCCCATACACTGTCTCCTACAGTCACTGGTGTAAAGAATAAACATTGGTGGGCAAAGAACACAACCCTGTGGGGAGCCATTAACAGACAAGTGCTGCTTAGACAGAATAGTTTCAGAGTGAGAAAGTCCACAACCTACAAGACAACGTTAAAATCAACAATAAAAATATGTAGGAGTTTGTAAAGTCTAATTATGGTTGTAATTTTCTGATATAAGCAGAGAAAAAAAAATAAATTCTAAAAGACTTGCATAAGTTTCTGTGCCATCATGGTGCTTAGGATAGCTGGTTGTAGGAGTGTGCAGGAGGAACCAGGATATCAGTTCTTTACTGTCAGTGTTTTGGTGCAGTAAAAGAGTTCATTCAGACGTGCCTAAGTATGCATTGTTTCATTATTTTCTGTGGTTATGGTAACGGTTTCTGTTTGAAGTCATTTGAACTGTCAGTGTGGAAGACATGTCATTAAAATTTTGAATTTTAAGTGCCCTACTAATAGGTGTAATTAATTTGCTTAAATGTAATGGTAAAGTCTTGTTTTTAAAGGGAATTTTGTCAAGATCCAGCTTATGCTGTGTGAGATATTGCACATGACTGATGGATGAGTGAACGTACAAATGGGCACAGAATAATCTCTGGTCCCCCATGTTTCACTCTATTTATCCTGCCACTCTTTCCATTTCTTATTCTTTCCCTCGCTCTACACCTCTCCCTGCATCTTTTTATCATCCTCTCTTTCCACATCAGTTGCCTTTCTTTCGCTTGCCCCTTCCCCATCCTCCCCCTGTCCTCACCCCAACCATCACCACCTCCTCCTCCTCCTCCTCCATCTCTGCTACATCAGGGCTCCTGTGGTCTCAGCCAGAGACAAACGAATGAGGGCCCCAGGAGGGCCGCGCCTGCTCTGCCACACATCACTCATTCTCTCTCTCTATCTCTCTCTCTCTCTCTCAATCTCTCACACACACACACACACACACACACACAGGACCTGCCAGCCTTTGTCCCATGCATGCAGTGCCTCCGTGTTGTCATGGTAACCTGAAGTCGGTTTCACTGTTGAGGCCTGATTGTGTTGCGCTCAGGCGGGATGGAGCCTTTGGTGGGTGAAGCCTCACTGGAGCCTGCCATGCTGTGCCATGCTACGCCAGGTCAACCTGCTACGTCCTTTACATAACCACTGATGCTTTATTCTCTCCTCGTCCAGCACTGTGGACACACTTCTTCCCATGCAATAAGGTTTCAGGACAAATCATTAATCATTCTTACTTTTGTTTGATTTTGTTTTAAATTCTATTTTTCTCTGTGTATTTTCCTAACTTGGACCGCTAAAGTCCCTGTGCACTGCTGCAATTGTCGTCATTGCCAACTCCACTGTTGTGTGAGAAGGATACAGACAGCCATGTGCTACGCTCATGACAAATGGTGTCACCAGTCGCCTCTTTTCATCTGCAAGGAATGAGCTTCAAGACTAAAACCTTGCTAACAGTCAACACAAGTACACGGCTGATTGTGTTTGTTGGAATGTAAGAAAAGTTAGCAAAGAAAGAGCAAAAATCAGACAATTCAGAACTAATGCTACAATATCATTTCAGGAAATCAAGCTGCTCACCCCTCCCTCTCCCCGCCCCATTACACCGAGCGGCAATCTTTGGGGCTGAAAAATGAAGCCAACACGGAGGAGCCAAAAACTGCAGTTCCTCGAATGGCCACCACAGTCTGGCTCCAAAAGAGTCAGTCCCCATAGACTCCCATGTTAAAATGTTAAAAAAAAACGTTTTTTAATCTTTATAGCTATGACAATGGTACAGGGAGTGAATTTTAATTTAACTCACTGTTTTAATTTTATTAAGACTTAAAGTTATGCATAATTGAGGGCATGGCTGCTTTGAGTGACAGGTGGGTGCCATCACAGATGCCGGCTGTCTGCTCAGCGTCACCTCAGCTAATTCAAGTCACTGAATGTGACCTCGCGGCCAAGTTTGTGGTGCTTGTGACTTTTGGAGGATTTTTCAAATAATAAGTATTGCTGTGGTTTTCATTGACTAACAGAACATGAGGAAGTCTGTGCTTCTGTATTTTGTGTCAGTGAAATAGGTATTGGTGTCTAAGGGTGATGTCATCTGTATATACAGTCTATGCATTACGCTCCACCCAGCCCTTCACCTACATCCTTGTCTTCCAAGCTGATTCACTAGAAGGGCGAGGCTGTCTCAAAAAACTTCAGAAGGGAATATCTCTGCACTGATGCCAGGCTGTTCAATGAGTCTGAGTCACAGAAGTCTTTGACAACACCTCTCCATTTGAAGATTTTTGTTTTGGAGCATTTTTCAAATAAAAAATATTAGACAAAGGTTACATGCTGCTGTAGCTGCACCTGTGGTTTGGTATGAGAAAAGGGTAGAAAATGTAGCACCAGTATTTTTTTAATCAACAAAAACAAAGTCGAGTAATTTTTTATAGATTTCTTATTTCTTATTCTGAAGGGACCAAGAGGAATAGCGCTGTGGCCAACTTTTTTCCTTGCCTGAGCCAAGTTGGATGTCCACACTGAACACAAGGCCAAGTGAGGATGCTGAGCAGGTTTTGTGTACTTTAAGTTAAAGAGATGTGTTGAGATGTGATACTATACAATCATATGGAATTTCACGAGTCCTTAAAGTTTTGAAATGTAAAATAAAATTTTTTTTCTTTATGTTTTAGTTCCTAAACTTCATTATGAGTGAAATCAGGAGATTCTCCCTCATCCTCTGCTACAACATCACGACTTTAGCTCCAATGTCTTCAGCACATGAATAAAAACAGTGGCTCACTGCTGTTAAGTGAAAAGAATTGCTTGTCTGCAGGAGGCAAAGGAGCCTGCTTTATTAAGAGTTCATCTTTGTTTCAACTCAATTATAAGAAAGACGTCTTGGTGTGCGTTCACACATGTTCATGTGTTTCTATATGTGAGTGTGTTAGCCCCCAACACAAAGGAGATCACACAGTCACGTCAGTGTTTCAAAGGTGACACAGTCACTTATGCAAGTTTGTGATGGAGACATCTTTGGGAATTAATGTCAAGCTGCTCAGGAGGAGGCAAAGTAACAAATGAGCAAAGGATGGAGGGAGAAGGAATGAATGAGGGATAGAGGGACAGGAGGGATGACTGGAACTATAAAATCTGTAATGAAACCTCCCTCAGACTCAGTGTGTGTCACTCAGGTAAGTACAAGAGTGTGACATCAGTAACAAAGATAGGATGAGATGTGTTGGCGATCTCTGTGATAAAAGGCAAGGCAAGAACATTTCATATTCAGCGGCAGTCCAAAGTGTCTTCCATGTTGCATAATAAATATAAAAAATAAAAAATAAACCGAATTGCAAAAACCAACACAGGGAAAAAAATTACAGGCAACAGAGAACAGATGGTTTTAAAGTTTAGTTTTTGAACATGTTCAGATCAGTATGTATGCTATATTGACAAAATGCAGCTTCCTCGTGTTTTTGTGTTCACCTGAGGAAAAGTCAGCAGACCTGGAGGGTTCACATGGAGAAAACATGTGAGAGAAAGCAGTGGATTTGACTCACTGCTAAAAAATCCTGAAATTTTGGAATCAGTCTAATATGTTCATATTACTTAGAACCGAACCTGCAGCTGCCTTCTGGGCAAAATGTGGAGCTGTCTAAAGACTGAGACTGTAGTCTTACCTGTTTGAGATGAACACATGGATTAACTTTATGAGATCATGTTTGTATATCTCACAACTCTACAAATATTTCAAATGCTGATGGTATAAACTAACTATTGTCTCTCTGGCCTTACAAACAGTCTAAATAGATAAGGACTTAAGAAGTGCAGTGTTTTCCTGTTTTTTCTTGGGTGCCAAACACTATCAACTTAGTTTATTTAGCAGGATGATTTGGATCATTTTGGCATATCCAGTCATTCATTTGCTCCAAGTGGTCCTTTAGTAAAAGAGAAATCTACTTTCTGCAAAGGTAATTAATGTTTTTGCTTTTTAAAAAACTGGCTTTATGGTTTCAGACTGAACAGAAAGGGGCTAAGTATTGATCTTTGTGGTGCTGCACAGGTCATGCTGACCTGCTTGAAAGTAATTTTGTCAATGGAGATTTAAGAATGTCTGTCTTTCAAATAGGACCTGTCCTAGAACAGGATAGTGCCCAACAGTCCAATCCAGTTTTCCAACAAACTGATTTAAAGGCAGTCGTGGAATCTAATAATACCAGAATAAAATTTTTGCCGTAGTCAGTGTTCATTTGAATTTCACTTTGGACTTGATGAGAGGTGTTTCAGTACAATGATGAGGGGAGAAGTCTTGATTTGAATTTGTCAAAGCCATTATTTAAATAAAGTTGTAGGGCGTCAATTTTCTCATTCATGGGTACATTTGATCTGGGTCGTAGTTGTTATATATGAAGGTTTCTGGCTTGGCTTTGTGTATATATGTTCATACTGTACATGTATGTGCTGTCTGTGCATGTTTCGCTGCAGTGGAGAGATGTGTATTCGGATCAGGCCTGACATGTGCACAGCATGAGCACATGTATGCTCAGAGCTGGTGTGTCACAAGGGTCAATTTGCACATCAAAATACTGCATCCCTCAAGTATTTACAAGGATGATCAGAGTGAGAAAATGCATTCAGTCAGGTGCATTCGCTCAGGTAGCACCATCCTGCCATAAATACAGCCATAAACACACTCCAAAACAGTCCAAGGTCTTCTGAGTGTGAAAGTAGAAAGCCACGTCCCACAGTTAGATGGAACACTGTAGGTGGTGGAGCCAATGCAAAACCTTACATGAATACAAATGCTTTGAACCTGGCTGACCCAGTCTAGATTGTGATTGTGCGGGTGTGTGTATGTGTGTGTGTGCGTGTTCGCTGCTCTGCATGTGTGTCAGCATTCAGCGGCAGCAGCTGCACTCTATCTCCTTGCTCCCGCCGCATTCACACCAGTCCTCAGGGTCAAACACACACACAAATCAGACACAGAGATGTGTCGGAGGCCATTTTGAGCCAACGGTGAGTCGTGCTTGAGCTGCCTCTGAGAAAATGAACTGACATTACTTCAGAGGAGGCCCTTACTACACCTGGGGCCCCCGCGGCTGGCTCTCACCGCTTAGCTCTCCTCTGCAGGAGTAACTGTACAAAAAAATATAGCAAAAGTCAACAGGCTGCCTCGGAGACTAAAGGGTGTAGTCAGGAGAGAGGCTATGATACATGGGGGATGAGGCAAGGCATATAACACTGATACTAGTATTACTGTAATGGAGCTGCACAGGGCTGATCATTTGTGTTTGCAAGTGTGAAAAGGAAAAGGAAAAGGTGTGTGTGTTTGTGTGAGAGAGAGCTTCAGAGAGACAGGGCTGTGTTTCACCACCCGCCAAGGGTTGAGACTTCCTGGCCCTACACCTCCATCTCATTAATCAGCTCGGTATTTAAGAAGGGCTGGAGTGGACACTTGCCTGTAATTAGCAGGCTTTGTCAAGGATGTGTGCGTGTGTGTGTGTGTGTCTGTGGGTTTAAATGTGAACGGCAAAGAGAAAGAACATGGGGGGAAGACAGATGAGTGATAGAGGGTGGAAAGGAAGAAATAAAGTTGGATAGAAGGATGGAGACGGAGCGTGGGTGGGTGCGGGACAACCTCGCACGGGGAGGACAGGAGGACAGGAAAGAAGTGAAGAGGAAGAGAAGGGAAGCTGGAAGGAGAGAGAAGTGGGAAAAGGCCTTTTAGGAGGAGTGGGGGAGGTGAGAAAAAAGATTCTGAAAAAAAAAAATAAAATAAAATAAAAAAGAACACAGACGAGAGGAGACTGAAGCGAAATGACAGAGAGGTAAAGATGCAGGGAGAGACCGGGGACAGAGCAGAGGGGATGTGGGGATGGAGAAAAGGTTGGCTTCTAAAGTGGGACATTAGTATTCAAGCGGCACCCATTCACCCCTCCTCACCACACCCCGCTGCCCTGTCTGCCCAGCGGCCAGCTCTCCTCTTGCGATGGACCCAGACATGAAGCTGGAGGTGGCAGAGGAAGTTTGTGTGTGAGTGTGTGTGTGTGTGTGTGTGTGTGTACATGTGTGTGTTGGGACTTTAGTTCACCTCAGGTCTGAAACGCTTCCTTCAATGTGAATCTGCAGTTTATTAGAAATATCTTTTGTTTCTCCACGGGTGTGCTGTTACATTACTGTGGTTACTTCTGAAAATTCACCTTCAAAATTTTACCTGCGAGTTAAAACATTTTCTGTCAATCAGTCGGCATGCATGAGTTGAGATTTCTTGTTATTTAAAACAAGTGCAAATCTGAGCATTGCCACACGCCCACACACACACACACACACACACACACACACACACACACACAGATCCACAGAGGTAGAGCCAGCAGAGCAAAAAAGTGAAGCAGTGTGATCTGTAACGCCGCTCTGGCACCAGCGCAGCAAATTACTGAATCCTGACTTCAGCCATAGAACCAGTGTAGAGAATTTGAGTGCACTGTTAAACCCTCACATGTTAAACCAACTACTTAGACTGAGTGCAGTCCTGTCTGTGGCACTCAGCCGCAGGCCCATTCACCAAGGGCATAAAACTTAAAAGAGGAAAGATCACAAATGTTTAGTTTCATTTGTTTTTTTTTTAAAAAAAGCTCTGTAAGTTTCTTTATCTGCTGCACACTGTTGGTTTTAGCAAATCATCTACATCTAACATGTTCATAGTGATGAAGTGTTTTCTCACCCAGTGCAGAGGTGCAGGTCACTGATGCTTTTTTTTAAATCATTTTTGGACAACACTGGAGCTCTATGGCACAGAATAAGACATACGAGGCTTTGGCTTCTCAGGCAACACTAGCTGGTATCATCAGCCTTCAGGTTTCCTGCTAACAGAAAACTGAATAAACTAACAGATGAAAACTGAGTTTATAATTATAACTTTCCTTATAATTTATGGACTATTTACTTTCTACGATGCTCCTCCCGATTGTAGTTTGTACAAGTGCCACAGATAAATGTGCTGACTTCCTCTGGAAACTATTATCCGCCATTTGTTCATTCTGAGGCTTGAAAAATCGAAGTATTGGCAACAATATCGAACGTCAGTCCCAGAACTTAATGGCACGGCTCCAGTGATGTACAGTTAGCATAATTCATAATGTCTAATAAGTTGTTTATTTTTCATAAAATGAAGAACCCTCAGGGGAAAAGGAGGTGATTTTTCTCCCAGTATTTGACACATCCACTGGTAATCCCATTCATCTCCATCAGCATCCCTCCACACACATCATAGTCAGAGAACCCGGTGTACACTTCTCCATCTATTAAACTCCTCATAGCTCCCTGCTGCAGCGTCTGTGTATATCCTCCTGCTAAACTACTTCCCATCTCCTCCTCTGGTCTACCTCCACTGCTTTGCTCTCATTTGACTAATTATATTCACGGGGAACGGTGTTGACAAATTCATTTTGAAATCCATTAGTCCCGTGGCGTTGTTTAAACAATGTGCGCGTTAATGTCCATTGCTTTAATACCCCTGATTCACATTCTAATAGCCGTCTGATAAATCAGGTTATCTGCGACACCTTCTACACGCCGTGAAGAGCGGAAATTAGAGAATTATTAACTATCCGTGGTGTTCTGTCGTGTCCGGGTGTGTTAGGAAGAGGAGGAGAGGAGCTGACAGAGCAGAGGAGGGAGAGAGAGAGAGACAGACAGAGAGAGAGAGAGAGAGAGAGAGAGAGAGAGAACAGAGAGACAATGATAGAGAGAGAACAGAGGAATTAAGAGGGATAGGTGATGTTAAAAAAAAAACCGGGGGGGAAAAACAGAAAAAAGAAAGAGATAATAAGGAACATGAAGAGCAGCAGGACTGTGTGATAGTAAATCTAGATGAGACTAAGACAAACATTAAAGAAGAGGGACTGAGGGCATAATACAGAAGAACATACAGGTGGGAGAACTAGTAGAATATCAATTTAAGAACCCTGTACATTTAACTTTCTACTTTAAGCCCCTCACTCAACATTACATACATTGAACAACCTTTTTGAAAATCTGCCCAAACCGGATGCAAGCCTCTTGTGGCCATTTGTCGTATACAAGTTCTGCTTTATTCCTCTTTAGTGCCAGCTCATGTCTGTATTTCAATCTTTCATTTTAAGGCATAAACCTGGCTTTAAAAAATATCCTATTGCACACTCACAGACATAAAACCGTGATGGATGCTGCACAAATGGCAGCAGCAGCAGCAGCAGCAGCAGGTACGATATGTTTAGGGTGTAGTGGCGGGTGGATCATTTAATGAGTGAAAATCAGAGCATCCAAACTCACTAAATTCACTTTAGTTTTTCATGGTTTTTAATTGTTTATAAAGAAGATTACATGATGCGCAGTGAGATTACTGTGAATCTGCGTTAATTAAAGAACAGTGTACTAAGATGTGGAATGAATTACAGCAAAGATTAAAAGACTAATTTCTCTACAGACTAATACATTTCTCGCCACTATTAATCCTACTCATTGGCTATTATATCAGTCATAATGGATTTATCATATGACTTTTGTCCTTTATGTTGCCATATTCAATCCCAGAATGTGAATGGTAACATGTTTGTCTTTCAAAAAGATGCTACTGTGCTGTTACCAAAGCATTTTCTATTTGAAGGGGGTCTCCTGCAATATTTAAGAAATTCTCAGTGAAATTTCAACGTTTTTCCGACACCATTCCCTCTAACGTTTCACGCCAAAAAAAAACACAGCAGTTTAGAGGTACGAGTGAGATCCAGGAAAGCTGCTTTGAGTAAAAGATCGAACTCTGGGAACGTTATCGCAAAGTCAGTGATTTTATCTTTCTCTCGGACGACAGCCGGGTAAACAGTCAAAAGTTGGTGTTCACATTCCAAAGTAATCTCAGGGTTGTTTTCTTTCAGTACATTCATTTGACTGACAAACAAACTGTGGTGCCTGATGAAGTTGCATTGCATTCCAGAGGTTGAGCCGGGACAGTGTTTTTGTGTTGGATGACCCTGCACCGCGTTGGCACCCCCAAGTGTCAGTACAGTGGTGTCATTGAAATGAATGAGGGCTGTGTTTTTACACTCAGTGCTGATGTCTGTCCTCCTCCTTACTGACTGGATCAACCTCCCCATCTCAAACTTCCCACATCTGCTCCACCTCCACCTTCACCTCCTCTTCCCCCTTGCCCCCATCTATAACCAAATCCTGGCTGCTTCTCCTGCTCTTCCTCCTCTTCCTGCTGACCCACCTCCTTCCTCCTCCTCCTCCTCCTCTCAACACCCGCTGAACAGAGAGAGAGTCAGTATCCCTGCCTGGTGGAGTGTGTGGATTAGACACATAGGCCTGATTAGCTGCTTGTTTACCTACCAGCACCACCACTATCTCGACCACAGGGCTTCAAGGGCAACACCAGTGGATCATCTCCCCACACACGCCCAAACACACATGAAAAAAGACTGTTTTGAGCACTTGTGTGTGTATGTGTGCCATCGTGCCCCCGTTGAGTCGCCCACCATGGCACAGGGCTCTTAATTAAGAGGAGTGTGTGTGTGTGTATGTGTGTGTGTATGTGTGTGTTCTGGGGGCGGAGCAGCTGGCAGGAGGCACTGGGGCCAGAGAACATCTGCAGGAGGCTGCAACACAACACGCCTGCACACACACACGCGTGCAAGCACACACGCACGCACACGCACAGGCAGACACCTATACACATATATACTGGCATATGAACACACATAACTACACAAACCATCACCACTTGGCAAGTCACACCTCTGAGAACACAGAAATACACACTCATGAGCACACACAGAGACCCGTTGAACGCTACCATCGCAACTGCCACCATACCAGTGGGACTATCACCATAGCAACCCAGGACTGGTCATGTCACCCTGATTTAGTGAGATGGGTGACAGCAAGAGAGAATGAGAGATAGGCAGCGATAAAAAGA
The DNA here is from genome assembly GCF_002814215.2 of Seriola lalandi dorsalis. NCBI lineage: Eukaryota > Metazoa > Chordata > Actinopteri > Carangiformes > Carangidae > Seriola > Seriola lalandi. The sequence continues at coordinate 809,228 of NW_019524978.1, read as the reverse complement.
GCAAAAGACAAAGACAGAGAGAGGGGCATTAAATACCCTCCACAATGCTCAGCTTCAGTCTTGTTTTGAAACAAAAGGGTAGAGAGAGAGAGAGAGAGAGAGAGAGAAAGAGAGAGAGAGAGAGAAAGGCAAATCCAAATCCAAATCCAAAGGCGTCACATCCACCAAGCAGCTCTGGATGTGAGGAGGTCAGCAGCTTAGAGGACTTCAGACGCACCACAGGGCCCTCAGAAGTCAGTCTCCTTTTTCAGTAAGTCAAAAGGAGCTGTATAGTTGTGTAACACACACACACACACACACACACACACACACACACACACACAAGCATGATGTCATCATGTTGATAGAAAGTGGAAAGGTAGCGAGGAGAGGGATTTTGTCCTTGCTATGGGGCAAAGGCTACGGCTGAGGGTAAAGGATTAAAGGATCATATCAGACTTAGTGAGTTTTCTTTATCTCCTGCTGTTATGTGTGTCAGATCATATAAGGAATTTACTTGAACATCAAGTGTTTTGCTTTGCTTTTCACCCTTCATGACATGATATGTCTTGTATGTTAATATTAATAGATAATTGCCACATTAAATTAGAGATATTTCTGCAAATTATCTCAACAAACAAGGCCATCACAGAGTGCGTTTCCATCCGTTGTGTATGAAAAAATAAAATAAAGTGGATGTTCTGAGAAAAAGTCAAAATATTGCAAAGAGGTATTTTATTTTTTTATTTACATCTGTCTGAGGTGGAAAAGTTGATGTATCAATAAAATGTGACAAACTGCAATGGAGACGGACAATGCGAATAAATCATGAGGTACATGAAGCATTTGAATTATATGTCACTCAAGCTCACACGCCACCGGAGAGACTAAACATTGCAGCAGACAAAAGCAGATGGGCTCGTGTGGAGTGATGTGGAGACTGTAGCCTTCCTCAAATCAATATGTGAATCAAACATACACCTCATATTCCCACCACCTCTTCTTCATCAAGTTTCTCATCGTTGGAGGTTTGTGTGTCACTGTTTTGATTACATCATGTTGTTGCTCCCTCTTCTAAAGATGTGACTTACGTTCAGTCCCCAGCTGCCACACTTCAAACATTTCTCTTAATTTAAGTTGAGTGTTTAATATTGTGCAGTGAGTTTACCTTCTACTCCCTATGTTGTTTCAATTTTGAGGACTAGCAACACACGCAATAACACTGGTGTATCAAACTGGAAGGCTTCTTTCCCTGTGGAAAAATAACTGTTAACATGAGCAAAGGCTATGTGTTTCCCTGAAAGATGAAGTGAGATACAGACCACCAATCATCTAGTCCATGGTCTCATTTGTTTACAGTAATTGCACCAGGGTATCACTATTAATGGTATAATGATGTTTAAACATGGGACATGGAGAACCTTTAAATCATCCTCTGTTTGTGTTTTGCATGAACATTCAATCACTGTGTTACATAACAGAGGGGTGGGCTTATTAGCAGTAATAGCTGATTTGTCAAAGGAAAAAGCTAATGCACAAAATAACTTAAATCATATTTAAGTGTCGTTGCTTTTGGAGGCTTAACGTGAGTATTGTTTGGTTTGAAATTTATAAAAAGCCAAAGCTTGCTCGTTAGGCAGACAAGGGTTGATGGGAGGTGAACTCTGGCTACTGAAGGAAAAAGGTCAACAGCACCAGTATGAGCCTTTGTGTGTCTAACTGTCTGTACATGAACTGCAAAATGGTCCATACATGTGTCATTGCTACTAGCTGTGCTGTAGCTTGTATATTTATTTCAGCGAGTGTGTGTGCACACATGCACAGCCTTGAGTGTCTGCACCATGTGGACATAAACACATGTGATCATTTATATATCGTGCATGTGTGTGTGAGGGAGAGAGGTAGTGTGACATGAGATTTACGCATATTCTTTATTCAATATTTGTGCTCCTTGGAGTGTTCTATACAATATTGATCTGCAGCCAGAGACCAGAGTATACGCGCTTGACCCTTGACCCCAATAAAAGCATAATATGCTTCCATAAAAAACAATGTGTCCCCAGTCTGCAATGACTGGGTGAGCAGCTATTGAACTGGAGCAGAAAGCTGCATGCGACAGTCCAGAAAAATATGACAAAGAGTGACTGTTTAGTACGTCTGAGTTCATTTCACTTCAGATAAAGACCTCTGTGTGCATTCCTGTATAAAGTGATATTTTTGAGACTGTAGACAATGACACCCTGTTTTGGAAGCTTTTTAACACTTGTGAGAACATGTTATAAAGAGTGACATGATCACGTCCCAACAGCACATTTTTGGGGTGTGATTGAGTCTTTGTACCTGCACTCAGTGTAGATGCAAAGTGGCAGGAGTTATTTCAGGCATCTGCAGTGTAACTAGTTACATGTGACAGGATTACATAATTAAATGACAAATCAATGTAATTTTAATACTTTACAGTTAATAATCAAAATGTTGGTGATTACAAAGGGGTTTCATCCGAATATATTGTTTATATAGAATATAACAGTTATTGTGTTGCTTTGCATCTTTTGGCTGAGCAGGAACTCCTTCTTTTGGCATATTTATAGAAAACACAGTGATAGGTGTGAGATCTAATAACACTGACTAACTGTTGTTAGACTAACTCACTGTGTTTTTATTTAATATTAACTTGGAGGTCATTAGGTTGTGAAATTTCTACAGGGCAACAACAGCCTAAATTAATGGTACAAAAAAGTAATTAAAAAGCAATCAAATATAATTAGTTACATGATATTTTAGTAATTAAAACAGTTAGTTAATAATTAGTAATCTGTAACCTGTTACATTTCAAAACATCTGGGCATCTGGAAGTAAAAGTTGCGTTTATTTTTTCTGTGAAAACATTGGCTAACCCTGGTATCTGGAGCATTTCCAAGGCGCAGATAGACATGAAAGTCCTGGTTAACTCATCAATACAAAAAATGAGCATTAGAAAATATATAATAAAAAGTCAATAGGTCATGTAAAAACACATGTACAGAAGTTAAATACAACTGTATTTCAGTAAGAAACATCTACTCACTTAGCTTAAAATCTTGTAGCGTACACTGCTAATGCCAAGTGGAAGCTAAGGATTACACTGTTGAAATATTCAAGTTTGAATCAGATCCCTTTTTACACTCTGGATCATATTTAGGACATTTAGCGCCAGGTCAACTATGGCACAATGCTATGCTCCCAAATGCAAAAACAAAGCATTTTGAATTTAGAACAGATCAGATTTGTTTCTCTTAAGAGCAGCAGCAGCGACTAATGGGTATGCATTATTTTGGCATCCAGCATACCAAAAAAAGATTTCAAGAACAGAGTTGAAATGATTAAAAGTGATGACCATGTCGCAAACCTGAAGTATCATTAAACTACCTATAAAACTGCTGTGTTTATAGGTTGAGGTTGAGTGGAAGATGTGTTGGGCCACCCAGCGATCTTAAGGCCATTATTCATTCCACTTTTAGTTCTGTTTTGGTCTCCACCAACTCCTGGGGAAAACATGCGGCTCATTTTTTACCCAAAACAAATGCCTGCCACTAAAATTGGAGGTTGATGAGAAGCTCGAGAGTGAACCAATAAAGTCAAGTTGAGGACTGTAAAACCGAGGAGTATAAAATAATCAATATATTGATGAGTACACCTTTGACAGAAAACTTTAAAATGAGAATTTATAGAGGCAAAAAATTACTTCCAGCTTTTCACTCTGCAGAGAGAAATAGCTAAAGTTGCACATTATGAGCAGTACATCTGAAAAACTGGTTTGAATTTATGAAGATTCACTGGAGTAAAAGAATCTGTTTTGTTGCCTAAGTAAACCAGCACAGATAGACAGATGAAAAAAAACATGTTATGCTTAATTTAGGGACTCTTACATAGAAGATAATAATAAGGGCATACCGTGTGTGTACATGCACTTTTGTGTATGGAAGTAATACTGTAATGAAAGCATGCTGGTTCCAGCCAAATTCAGCATTAATGATGAACTGAGATCAGTTATAGCTGTGGGATCAAATACTCTGTCTACTAAATAATGTAGCGTACAGGGCCAATGACAGTCCCATATGGACCAGAGAGAGAGATGTTGGAGGCCTAATGTATAGCGGGTACTGGAAGTGTGTCAGCAACTGCTGTTAAACACTCTGGAGCTGGAGGAAGGATCGCTGCCAAATATATATAGTATTTATAAACAGTATTTATGTGCCTGTGCACATATTTGGGGTTGTGTGCATGTGCACATGAATGCACGTGTGTTTGTGTTTGTGACTATGTCGGCAATGTGTGTCACTCATCAATAATGTACGGTTCTTGGTTCTCCCCTCTTCAAAGCTAGTGATGCTCTAGTGTTCCACATAATTAACTCCCTCATACACACGTACTCGTACACACACACACACACACACACACACACACGCACACGCACGCACACACACACACAGCAGACAAATATACAGATATAAATGAGCTCAAACTCTAAGACGTCCACAGAAAATTCAAACTAAAAACTTGTCTCAAACATATTTTTTATTATGTAATATTACCTGTCTAATATTGTCTTTTTTCTCTCACAGTTAGTGAGAGAAGAGAGAGTCAACTAGAAGAGCCATCTGACCTGATAACACTGATGCTGCTTTTTTTAAAGTCCAGTTTTGGGCGAAAATGTTCAATGAAAAACTGAAAAATATTTCAGATTCTTATCTACTGTGCTTAAGATATTAAATGATCGAAGATATGTTCATTAAGTGTACCTGAAAATAAATTAAAAAACACAGTTTACCACAGTCATTCAAATATATGACACATTCACTACTGTCTATATATCTTTTTCCATCATTTTCATATAAAAGATTGCTCTCTGATCTAGAAAATAACTCACTTACTGTACATTCATTCATTACTCACTCACACACACGACTACGCTGCAGGACGTGCCTCTTTGTGGTGATTAGGAAGCAGGGCTGGTTTGCACTTTTCTACTCATCTCCTTTATAGGTATGTTTTATTCTATCTTTTTCTGCAGCCTGTAGCTGTATGTTTCCCCAGTTAATGGAAGTCTGGTTGAAGCAGAACCTGTTGTTCAGTTTGAGGGGAAAACCTAGGAAATCCACATCCTCACTTTCTTCATTTCCTCCTAAGGAATTTTTTCCCTCCCAAACGTTCACTTCCTCTGCTGTGGGGTAACAGGGTTTCAAGCAGGATAGGTGCACAATCTTCACTCTCCACTGTCTTCCACGACAATGTCATCGTCCCCTTTTACTGACTGCAGGGTGGCATGTGCTGATACGCTAATGGTGGTTGTGCCTGAAAATGCCTTTCCTGTACTCCACAGTGAGCCTGAATTCCTGCAGTCCCTTTCCAGTTGCTGAGTAGTTGGGTTTTTCTTTGTTCAGGCTCATGCTGCCAGATGCAATGACTCTCTGAGCCCCTAGTCCAGATTGTTGGGTGAGCAGATCTCCAAGGCCATGTCACTGGCATCCCTGTACACCACAAAGGAGAGTTCAATGTTTGCGTGTCCCAGGATGGGTCAGGTGACCAGGCATCTCTTCAGGATTTGAAAAAGGTGCCTGACATGCCAAAATCTGCAACTTGTGAGACAAGTTTGTGGGACAAACTGGAAGTACCATTCTGACATTCTGACATTCTGAGGGAGGTCTAGATCACGTCATGTTGATGGTCAGCCTGGCCTCCCAACGTCATCTCCATCAACTTTTGGAAGGTAACAAGTTAGGTATAAATTGCATTTTATGGCCTAAGGGACAGACCCAGCCAGTGAGTCCAGAATTTCTTGTATGGCTGGCAATGGGTAGGCATCTGTGTTGATCTTAGCATTAAGTTTGTGGATACACAAAACCAGAGCTTCCCATCCTTTTTAGGGGATAAGGACGAAAGGGAAAGCCCAAGCAGAAGATGAGGGTTTGATGATGTTGGCTTGTCACTCCAGTCTATAAGAGAAGTGCTGGTGTTCTCAAATATTTCAGACTGCTCTTGTCCCTGCGCAAGGAAGTGTCATTTCCAACATCAACTTGCATTACTCTGATGCTAGGAAATATGCAGGCCCAAGACTACTGGGAACATGAGGCTCTCAAAAGAAAGGACCGGTATTGGCAGTGTACATGCACGTTCCTGTAGCTAAATGGTAACCTGTTGCCATCCTCCTTCTCCGTCAGCCAAATACAGAGATTTGCCAGACCAGGTATTCAAATGGACATCCTCCTCCATTATTGCATATCCTTGTTTTGGAAGTGTGTTCAATGACCCTTTATCCACCATCTCTTGTCAAGTCACTGAGCTTATGATCATGGGGACAACGAACTGGCAGGGAAGAGGTCTGGAGCTCACCCTTGTGACAAGATCCACTTCCCCAGAGTTCCCAGTCCAGTAACGAGGATTGTTCCGTAGCTATCCTTGTCATCCTCAGTTTGGGCAGGTTTCCTCAAAAACCTGAGGGGAGGAGTTGTGGTCCTCCTCACGAGGAGGTGGTAAACATCCTTATCTAACCAACTGGCTCAGGGCAGGGTGCAGCTGCAACTGTTTCCCCTTGGCCAGTAGGTGGCACTGTGTCCAGTGAGTGATCCACCATATCCAACAAGAAAGCATTTTCTTTTCCTCTAGTTTTCCCCTGCAAAAGCCTTTTGAATTTGAGATGACTTCTTTAGCAACTTTGAGTGCCCAACATTTTCTAGGTCTATCTGGGAGCCGGGGTGCCAGTTAGAGTCATCTCTGACAAACGTTGTTTTAGTTTAGATTTAAGGTTACATTTTCCCCGGATAACCCTGATTGTGAAAATTCTGTGGATAATCTGGATCAGAGGAGTGAGCAAGATATTAAGCACAGACAGTTTTGCATGTCGCCAGGGGTTGACAGACACTCTGTGACAGTCTGGGCCTCTTCCTCCAGTGAGTGGATGGGCCATACTCTTTAGAGACGCAGAGTGGTTATTCCTTGAGGTGCGCAGGAAACTTGTGAGGGTACGTGTGTGATGTAGGGGCCTGTGTGTAACCTAAAGACTCTGAACCTGAATTGTTCCCAAGCGTCTGTGTGGTACAGTTGGACTGTGTTAAAATACAACATTTTCTTATTGCATTAAACCCAATTTGTTTTAAAATATTCTATGTTTTTCTTAATGTCAACATGAAGAGACAAAAACCAACAAAGAATTGATCCTACTAGCATTATCCAAAGCCTATCTTATTGCTCTGTGCCATAAAATCTATTGTTATCCGAAAAGTATTAAAAACACATTAGTGATCCACAATGGTTCACTGGCTGATATGTTCCTTCACTAAAATGAACATTTGAACCAGTCCAGCACACACCATCCTGCTGATGTAAATACTCACCAGCACATCCAATCTGTAGCTGAAAATAGTCCCAAAAAAATATACTGCTGACTACTGTTTGCAGAAACTGTTTGCTAAAAATTACAGTGCCAATTATTCAGACTTCTTAAAAAATGTAACTCTATTTGTGACTTGTTTTTAAAGATGTCATGTCCTCAGTAGGAACAAATGGACTTGGGGCGGAGAGCGACAGACAAGCTTGATAAGTCAAGTATAGAGAAACTGGCTATTGATTCATTTACAGTCATTTACAGTACAGTTAACAGAAAGCACTACAACAAAGTGTAATGACATCACACATACACCTCTGGATGCTGATGTATTTAAAACCCATCTCAGTTCATCTCTAATGGGTAAAACTAGATGAAGAGAGAGGCTGACAGATAGAAAAGTTAATCACTGTGATCATTTTTCAGGAAAAATAAATGGCTAATAAAGAAATAATCAAGCAAGAAATGTAATGATGGCCATAACGATAATGATTTTTTTGTGTGTCTCATTGGATTTTCCTCTCTTGTGCTTTTATTGAAATGGATTAAAATCGTCAGAACGGCAGGGCGGCAAGGATGCAGGCATGCAGTAACACATCTGCACACACATGCACACACAGACACGCACAAGAAGTGAGTGGTGTTGATGCCAGCTTGGAGTGATGGTAATATCAGAGACTGGAGGAGCTGCTAATGAACAGTGCGAATGGGAAGAAAGACTCCAGCTCAATCCACTAATTGCCTTAAAAGCTTTTCATACAATTTACCCTGTCAACAGAGATGGTGGTGGTGGTGCTGGTGTGTATGTGTGTGTGTGTGTGTGTGTGTAGGTGGGTGGGTGGGATGTGGGATTAGAAAAGAGATAATTCTGAGAAAACATATTGTAAGAAAGCAAGAAAGAAATGCACAATGGTTTTACACCTACGCAGGCCCAATCAGGCACACAGTCTCACACATACACCGAGATGTCTTATTTAGCTGAAGCCAGTAGCATTTAAAACTACAGCCAGACATTTCCAACACTCCAGAAGAGCCATAAACACTGACACACACTCTCTCTTGATCACTCATTCCAAAACGAATGCATTCGCATATATAGCTGTATCTTTTACACACACACCACTCGCTCAACACACACCACTGTGCACTGCAGCGGGGTGCTGTAGCACTGCCCGACCCTCATTAAAGTAAAAAGCCTGCTGAGTGTTTTAAGCAGCATTAAGGCAACAGCAGAGTCATAAATACAGGCAGCTCTCCTCTCTGCTCTCCAGCACGGCTCCCTGGCCTATTGTTCATAACACACAGCTCAAGGACCGGAGTGGCATACACAGTACAGTACTGTACAGGCACACACACACTTCTCTGCATCAAAGACTTAAATAAAACCAAGCTGTCAAAGGCAGAATATTGCTACAGACAAACAGCACTCAAAAGTCTAGACATTTAAAAGAACAGAACAAGAAAAAGGTTCGGGAAAGGCAAGTAAATCATAATCTATAATGATGTATGCACTCTATATTAGTCCAACAGCGAACATGCAACCTAAAGATCACCATGGCAACATAGTCAAACCTCTACTTTGTAAATGTAACACAATTTACTAATTATCATTGCTTTAAACATATACAGTTAAGTTTAATCTTTTAAGAACATGTGTTCCCAGTACCAACAAGTTCCTGTGCCTTAAAGGAGCTATTTTGTAAATTTTGCAATTGCTACATAGCCGGTGTTAACATTGACAACTGTTTACCTATAAGTCTAGAAAAAATGTTGCGAGTTCACTATCAAACTCCATTTCTTTACTCACCAAGAGCTGTCTCCAGTGGTTGAGAACAACATCAGTGTTAACTCTTTTATCTTTAACTCGTTAACTCGTCTTTATCACATCTTTTCATCTACTGAAGTTAGCACACTAACCAGCTAGCTCCGATGGCGACTCACTGTAGCCTCCAATCTGCCCTGGAGACTCAGCGCTGCTTAGAGGGCGTATTACAACCTCTTGTATTATAAAGAACAACGAAGGCTGAAGGTCTTGTCGGGCATCAATCACTACCATCTGCTCCTGGCAAGAAACCACATTCATCATCCTATCTACCAACCCTGTGGTGAAGGTATGGTTAACCTCAACTAGGGCTGAAATGATTTGTCAAGTAACGGATTAGTTGATTGAGAGAAAAATGTCTGGGAACAATTATCATTTAAGCTGTTTTTTTAAAGCAAAAAATGCTTAAGTTCCTACTTTCAGCTTCTTAGATGTGAAAATTTGCTGGTTATCACAGTCTTCTATGTCCAAAAAAATGAATATCTTTGGGTTTTGCACTGTTGGTTGGTCAAAACAAGACAGCACAACACATTACCTCTTGTTCTGTTAACTTGTGAAGGGGACTTTTCACTATTTTCTAGACATTTTAGAATATACCATTAATTTACTGTGCTTGGAAGCTTATATTCACCTTGGAAACAAATTGACAAAAAAATGTCAACACAAGGTTGGATTGAAGGAATGCAGAGAACTGGAGACTTCAAAATAAAGGATATCACTTTGTTACCTAGTGCCCAACACCATTTTGCAATGAAGTGCAAAAAATTTTTGCATCACTGTCTGGTGTGATCTGGCACTAGGAACTTCACACTACTACACATGTACGTCTGCCAATATTCCCACACACGGAAACCACCAAAAACACACACACACACATGTGTCTTTCCTAGTTAGATGTAGGGTTTACACTGTGTATAGTAAAGGTAACCATACCTCTCCATTAATGGATACGAGTCTTCAAGCTGGTATGTATCTACAGCATTTGTGTGTGTTTGTATATGAGCTAAAGAGTAATCGACAAAGCTGTTGACAAGGGATTTCACGCAGCAGTGTTAATGGTGGTGCTGAGGGTCGAGGGGCAGCAGTTGGATGTGTCGCCCAATTCTCTAACAGGAAACCATCAACCCCCCCATCCCCACATCTCAAATAAAACAACTAAACCAATTGCTGTCACACACGATTGCCTTGCAGATACCCGACACATGTCCCGTATCAGTGGCCATGTCAAGCATACCAAATATCCATGAATGGGTGGGGGCTGAATGGGGTATTTGCTGGCAGTGAAGACTGAGACATTGGCAGGTCATGAGCGGTGAGAACAGGGTATGTGGGGGTTGCAAGGGGCAGGGCTGTCAAGCGTCTCCAGAGGTCGGAGGGGTCCTAGGTCAATTTATCACAGTCGATAGATGGATGGATGGAAAGATGAATAGGCAGGTAGATACCCCCAAAGGGCTGATGATGAAGGGCTGATGCTGACGAATAGAGCTGGAGGGGATGTGAGGGGAGGGTGAATGGGGGCTTGGGGTTGTGGGTCAAGTGTGTTTGTGTAGGCAGAAGGTTGCATGTGCGCTATCCAAAGGATATGTTTGTGTGTATTTGTGTGTAGAGGGGTGGGTATCCTGTTGGGTGGAGGTGTGTGTCTCCAGTGTGCGGAGGCCTCCAGACCTCAGACTCCTCCCTGGAGTCTGATGTCTGTCAATACAGACAGCATGGAGAGGCAGCGCTGGCCCTGGGTCAACACCAAAGCCAATACCCGAAGACAGACAGCGCACGCATGTGCATACACAAGCCCCAAAATCACACACGCATACACACAACTGGCAAGCCAATAACTGCAGCCCATTATTGAGCTAGCCAGGTCCAAGTTCTGACACAAGCCACAATTAACCCTTGAATCCTCAGTGGGCTGCTGGATGTTCATTCGGAGCAGCTAACGAGGCTAAATGTGAGAGCAGTGGCTTCAGTAATGAGACAGGATAACTGTGCTGTGTACCTGCCTGAGCGGGTCAGCTCTCACTGGCCCTGAGGATAATATCCTACTTCCAGATTCACGTTGGGCCTGCTCTGCCTTGAATTACCTAGTTCAGTTTCTGGAACAGTGCAGTTGACTGTCACTGGACCAATAAACCAAACTCCTCTTATCTCTGTCTCACACACACAAACATGGGTGGCAGCCTAGAGGTTGGAGAAGCAGTGCAAAGGCTGCTTTATGCTTCAAACAAAGTTCTGCTCAGAAAAACCATGTGTACAGAAAAGCTCCTTTCCGTGCTAAGGTGTGTAAAACTGGTCACAGATTCAAGTGCTCTGCAAATGCTGTTCTGTTCATTTTTCAAAACTACCTTACTGTCTTTACTGCACAACAGTAACAACTAGGAAAAGGTGTGAGCAAATATTCTGCTGAGAGGTTTAAACGTCATCTGCATTTATGATTTCTTGTTATTTGTAGCTTTGGTAATTGTCCTACATTTCTGCCCAGTTCATCTTCACTTACCCCCAAATGTCGACTGGACGTAGCTGCCATGCTCCATCGCGGCTGCTGGAGATGATCCCGTACCGTTATAGTCTGTGGGCTTGACTCCACTCTACATACGACCAGTGTCTTGCTCACAACATGCACTGCACTCATGTCTCCTCTCCACAACCTTTAGTACCTATTTTTCCAGACAATCTTGCCTCTTTGAATATACATAACTGTCAATATGTATTTACAATTGACATAAATGGAATATTCAATAGTTCATTCATTCGTCTCTTTACAAACAGTACAGCAGAAAAACCTTTTTGTTCGTTTGTTGGTGCCTAGTCTGTGAAGCAGAAGGACAACAATGGTTTTCCTTCTGTTAACATACAGGAACTAAAGATACAAAATAAGGTTAAGTACAATCAAAGTACTGTATCTGATACTATAGTGATCATAAATAAGCTGCAAATGTGCATCCAAATTGATTATAAACCAAAAAAAAGGAACTGAACGGATTTCTTTAGGACACTCCTGAAACAACTCCAGTGGACACTGAAACCATGAGGGAGCCTTGGCATAACTAGATCACAGCACAGCCACATCCAGTGAAGATCTGAGGTTAAGCTTCTTCATTTTCTGATTCACCTGTCTCACATTACATTGTACTGTAGGTGTCTTAGGAAAGCTTTCACACTCAAACAGCTGTGGTAAGTCATGGGTCAGTCTCCAAAAGCTATTGGAGCTCCAAAATTCTTTTTCTTTTATTACAGTGAAAGAAGATGCGTTGAGATGTCGTGAAGAATGGACTTTATTACAACTCCCGAAATACAAGGTAAAGTGGGGCAGATCTAAAACTGTAACATTTTAATTTATTACAGGAGCAGCAAGATCACTTAGCCTTGAAAAGCGAGTCTATAGCCCACAAGCTCAGTTTTAGTCTGGAAATCATCCAATGAGAATCAGATCAGCCCACCATATGGAAGCTGGTCCAATCAGCACATGGAATCTGCTTCTCAAAACTCCCCAATGAAGAGCTCTTTATACTAAGAGACGAACCATGAAGCTGGAAGTGCACGGTCAGAACGTGATCATGACACGTTAGCTTGTTTGGATTATACTGAAGCTATAAAGGTCCCAGAGGCAGCTACACGAGGTGATTCAGGAAACAAGTTCGCTTCTGCAGCGTTCAATGAAGAAAAGCCGCAGCCAAGCTTTGGAGTCTCTGATGGCACAATATAACGCGCAGAGAAAGAAATAAAAGGAGAGGAGCAGTGGAAAAAACGCATTCGTAGCCACAGCATCAACGGACAGGAAGAGCGACACAGCCCTGCTTTTCCCTTTCACTTCTATTCTTCTCTTCTCCCCACCGTTCAATTTATACCGGATCCGTTATCACACGCAAGTGTGCGGTGAGCGGAAAGGAGAACGCAGAGAAAATAATTACCCTCTGCCTCAACCAGCTGGTTTGTTCATAAACACGCAATTATGATTTCATGGCAGTCCATTATATACCAGCCACTCCAGGGCAGAAAGCTCTGCCAAGGCGCGATCACTGAAAACATCTAAAACACTCTGCTACGGCTAATACCTCCGCTACTGAATGCAATTTTCTGATTTGCTTGGCAGCTCCTCAATAAGAAATCAATTAGACTTTGAGAAATATGAGTTAAAGTCCCGTAAAGCCAATGTGCCTGGCCTTGAAGTGCTCTGTCTACATGGCTGCTGCATAATCATGGCACTGAGAGCAAAAGGCCATTGTGAGTGTGTGAGGGGATTTATCACATCCTGTCAATGTATTTGTTTGTTCATCTGTTGTCAGATATTATATTTCGGCATCAGTGACTGGATCCTGATTGAATGTGGGTGAACCTCTGCTTCCTAGCAATTTGTAAAATTATAGTGATTGGCTGCAGACCGGTGTTACAATTACAGACACATGAGATCAAATAGACAGAGAGAAGAAACAGAATGCACACAGGGAGACAAAATTTACCAAAATGGGGAAGAAAAGAAAGTAACATAAGACTTGTAACTGTGACCTTTTTCTTATTTACTCAACTGATTACCCAATGGATCATCTATAGAGACATTTCCTGAAAATACATTCATGTTTATGGCTAAAGAAAAGAGACAAAACAAGGCACAAACATTTAAACTGCATCTTGATGTTCATCAATGTAAAGGTGAAATATCTGCATTCTTTCTCTCATTTACATAGACACCTACTGTTTGTGTGTGCAGACCAATCTTTTGATTGTTTTGTGTATTTTTCCCTTTCACATTACCACCGCCCTTTCCTCTACTTGATGACATCTCATTTCTAAATCGCAGCTGATCTCCTTTCACATCACCATCACACTATCTTCTCCATTTATACTTGAGTCAAAGTATAGATTGTCCTGGTCAAATATTACCTGTAGAAATGGCCATAAAAACACAATTGAATAAGTAAAAGGAGCCATTGTTATTTTTGTATTTCTTGTTTTTAGGCAGGGATAAAGTTTGGTTGTGGTAAACACGAAACAAACAAAATTTCAAACATTAACTTAAGAGAAGACTATTGTGCTCTGGTGAAGAATAATCTGACTCATCTTTATCTAACGTAGCCATCGTTAGGTCACTGCCGTGCTCAAAGTCAGCTGGTCAAATATGAAGCGAGCACAACATGACTGACAGCGTGTGATTGGTTTTCCTCCTTTGATGAACACAGTGTATGGTCTATTATATTTTCCAAAATGAAATAAAATACATTTTTCTGACTAAAAGCTCAGCTTCAAAGTAACAAGTAACAACTTCATAGAAATGTAGTGGAGTCAAAAGTACACTATTTGAATTTTAAGTGTAGAAGAGTAAAAGTCATAAGTTTCCAAAAGAAATAATACTCAAGTAAAGTACAGATACTCAAAAAATATACTTAAGTCCAGTCATCAAGTAAATGTACTTCACTACTGTCCACCCCTCCCTGACTACAATGAGCAGAAACAACAACGTCTTTATTTTTACTAACACGTGACAAGCGGGACAATAAATCCTTCTTCACAGCAGTCTTACGGCAACTCTTAGGGGACACACCTCAAATAATGATAAAGCCTGTAAAAACAGGACAGTCTTTTACAGTAATTACATATGTCGGGCAGGAAATCTAAAGGGTGGGATCATTTCGAGAGGGTAAAAGGCAACATGCAACCTCTGCAGTCTGCAAACTCTGCATCATTCATCAACAATTATCATTTGAAACACTTAAGTAGCCTCTAACATTAGCCACTTAGCATGGTCGCTCGCTCTAATGTTCTCCTTGCTGGTCGTTGCAACACATTCAGAATCATCACTGCTTTTGCCAGTGTCGTTAACAGGCGGCTCACTTCATGCATGTGCTTGTAAAATTTATATTTAAAAGGCTCATTATTATGATTTTATATTTTCTTAATGACAGATTCCAGTGGACATCATAAACTCCTCTTTCTTTGGAGACGTGCACAGATGATTTGTGGCAAACTGTCTGCAGAGTTGAAGCTAATTCAACATCCGCTGCAAACTGACAGAGGAATCAGAGATCTCTGTGGAAAGAAATTGAATTGTGTGTCAACCTTGCCTTGGCTTATTCCTTGTTGCTGTAAAACATTTTCGGATGTACACAGGGCTACTCGATGTATTCTTGTTCTCGCTGTTAGCCCTCGACCACAACGTGCTGACCCTAAAGTGAAGGTTCAAGAATGAAATCGCTCTGTCAAGGCAGAGGAGGTAAAGAACGGAGCAACTGAGGCAGGAATAAAAAAAGAGAGGGATGAGTGCTGTTACCAGCAGGCTGGCAGATGCATGGCAGCCGCCTCCAACAGGAGCAAACACATTGTGTACATCTCTATGGGAGCCACCTCGGTGCATTGTGGGAGTTGTGTCTCAGCAGGGGGGCGTGTCACTTCCTGGTAGGAGAGACCTCACTGTTAGAGCGAAGTCTCCTGGGATGTGGAGCTTTGAAATACTGATGCATTGTGGGAGCCGGGAGGGAGTGGTAGGGCCCAGCAGGTGTTGTGCCTGTGTGTTGTCCCTATGATTGTGCAAGAGGCAGTGATGCGCATGCACAAACACACACACGCACACAAACACACACACACACACACACACACACACACACACACACACACACACACACACACACGCACACACACACACACTCACAAATACACCTCTGATCTACGGATACACAGCAGCCCAGCAGGATCCTGCCTTTGTTGGTTCAGAATGCACACAGAGAGTTCACTCTGAACAATGCACTCATAAACACACATCCTGATACACACAGTCTACAGATATTACACACACTCGCACTCACAGAGGGAGTAAAACTCCCCAATGCTCCTGCTGCAAACACATGGGAGAGAGATGAAAGACTTTCACATTCACAGCAAGCAGCAGCAAAAGATGGATCTCTTAAACTTCATCCACTGAATTCCAGCTTCACCATCAATACACACACAGTTAACACGTTTCCCCGAGCTTATCTACTCCGCAGCTACAACATCCTCAGCCGGCGCTCCCAGCCTTCTGGAAGTGTTGCAGTAGTTGAGCTGTGGCCATCCTCAGCTCATCCACACTCCTCTGCACCCACACCACCCTCTCCTACCTCCCTCCCTCTGCGATCAATGCTCTCCTCCAACCTGGACTTACATCAAAGTCGCCCACTTCCCCCCCAACCTCCCCCGCCAACCCCCCCCCCCTCGCCCTTCTGCGCTGAAGGTTGGCTGATCCACAGGTAACCTTTTTCTCTTTGGTTGCTCGTCTCTCTCTTTCTTTCTCCCTCTCCCTCTTTCCCCCTCTCCACCTCTCTCTCTCAGAACCAGAGAGCATCAAAGACTGCTGGGCCTCACGCCAGGGGCTCCCTGCTAAGCAACCTAGCCCAGACCCCCCGCCAACATCAGCCCCCTAACGCCACTACACCTCCGCCACTGCAGCCTCCTCCTCCCCACCCCCTCCAAAACCCACATGTAAAACACACACTGCCGCATCCACCTCCCACCAGGCCCCTGATCGGCGGGGGCTGCCCCACGCTGGCTACACATACTGTAAACAACAAGCTGTCAACAGGGCTCAAGTGTGCCAGCCATCTGATGTGACCTATGGAACAGGAATCTGGCTGTGCTGCGCAGCTCAGGGCTCAGTAGGGGGGTGGTCAGGGGGTATTGCGTGAGTGTAGTGTGTGTGTGTGTGTGTGTGTGTGTGTGTGTGTGTGTGTGTGTGCGACTGCATCAAAGCGAGGAGGGGGGCTCTGCAGGTGTAGCGGAGGTGGACCGGGCTGCTGTATAAAACATCATGCCACTTTTTAACATATCAGTAACTGCAGTTCAGGATAAACTGCATGTTTTGTTTAAAGCAGTTTAGATTATTAAAGATACACTGACCAGCAATAGAAATAATCATGAAACTAATCATTACCACATCATTTTTAGATGAAGCTACGCCAGGTTACTACAACACAGCTGATATGTGCCTTATTAAACAAAAATATGACAAAATATGTCAAAACCTGCTATATGGATGGACTGTGTATGGTCAATATGCAAAATTGAGGATGTAGTTGAAAACTGTTGTAAACAACTGACATCATCATTTTTCCATTGAGAGAATTGAATGTAAGTTCTTATAGTAAAATTAAATTCTCCCGGCCGACACAAACCTGATCATACAGATGCATTTTGGAGAATGCACTGCTTTTTTAAACAGAACCTAATCCGTTATTATTTGATATGTATTTGTTTATTTCTCAAAAATTTTTTTATTACTACTGTGGGATGTTGCGCATGCGTTCTCACCGGGACACACAGGTCTTTCATCAACCAATAGCTGTGGTTCCTCCAAACAAGCTCGTCCATGAAAATTGACGTCAGCCATATCATAGTATAGAGTAGCATTCGTAGCTTAGGAGTTTTCGCTTTTCCTCACGCTTTGTGAAAAGGACTTCAGAGAAAACGTTTAATTAGAAACTTTTAGCGTAACTTAAGATTACTCTTAGTGGTAAGATAAAAATGCTTTGTGAATACAGGCCCTGATCTTTATAATAACTTCATCAGTTTATAGTGTATTGCTTTTTATGTTTTCCTGGATGAGAGGGGCGGCACTTCTTCTGCAACAATGAAGTTAAGGACATTGTCTCGCCGGAAGGGGCGTCTCTCCTGCCTATATGTGTGTGTCTGCTCCACTGTCGTGCTTTCTTTTTAGAGACTCAGATTTGCTTACTTGTTGATCTAAGGTGTTCCGGTTTGTTCAGGCCTGCTTTAGCCCCTGCTGGCAATTCTCTTCTATGACAAGCAGCTAAGGTTTGTCCAAAAAGTTGTTTGCTGTCGTTAGGTGCTTTTTGGAAAAAACTCTAACTCTAGCAACAATTGCACTAAATTGGCAACACTACAGGCTACGCCCCCCTAATAGAGACAGTTTGTGCCAATTCATTCTGAAAAAGCAACGACCAATGGGGAAACTCCAACACTCAGCCGGGCGACCAATAGTGTAACTTGATGACTCAGTCACATGGCGTTCAGCTGAACAATGTAGTAACTCATCACTCAGTCAGTCGCAGATATTCGTTTTTAGGGCTGGCCCGCCTCTGCAATTTAGCCAAAAATGTAAGTACACATCACAGCTATGGAGCAAGATGGAGTAAGGTGGTGCCATCGTGCGCCAACGCCATGTGGAGATGTGGATATGAGCTGCTTCTCTGTTCAACTACAAGGTTTTGATGCCACAGAGATTGTCGAAGACAACATAAAAAAGGGAACTAAAATCAAAGTCTGTACATACGTGTGTATGTAAAACGGGGCCAAGTGTAACTATCTGCCCACAGTGACAAATCTCCATTAGTGCACAAAACAAAGCTGGCATCACTTACAATCTTGCCTGTATCTATACCTTCTCTTATAGCACATTATCCAATAAATTATAAATTCTCTATTAAACTCCAGACAATAATAGGCTAAAGGGACGGCTGCTCCTGCTGACTTGATAATGACATAATAGACCATTAAGGTTTAAGAAATAATAAAACTGGACGAGTGTTGCATACACGTTTGTCCTTCCAAAGCAAACATTAAACAGTGTGAAAAAAAAAATAATGGGAAATCCATGGGAAATCATGAAGGGATAAAAATATATACAGTAAAAGGCTGTTGGTGTGAAAGATAATTGAGCATGTGGTAAAAACCACAAAATGGAGAATTCATGCTGTGACTGAGATAAGACGTTGTGACAATACTGTTCTCAACTCCTCTCTTCTCAAACCTAGATTTACGTCTGATATCCTTTTTGTCTGCACATCCTGTCTTTTGACACGACTTGTATGACTGCACTCAATCACTGTCTCTCTCCCTGACTATTGTCTATATGCTATTATTACTGTCATCTCCCCACTCTTCTCTCCCTTCTCCTCCCCATCCCCCCATCCCCCCACCCG
>NW_019524978.1:780376-790111 GCF_002814215.2 Seriola lalandi dorsalis | reverse complement strand
TCTTAATATTGTATCTGTCTACCAGAAGGACAAGAGCACAGGAAATGACATGTTTCTGCCTGGGGTGAGAAGACACACACACACACACACTCACTTCCGCGCGCACACACGCACGCACGCACGCACGCACGCACGCACGCACACACACGCACGCACACACATATATAGCACACAACTCAGGCATCGGAGACTGCGTCAAGCTCACAATGTAATTATGGGGAAACAGAGCAGTCAGTTACACACCTGAGTGCAACTCGGATCAGAGCTGAGGTGTTACTCTGACACTGACGGGAAAAGCCAGGAGTTAGTCTGTTAAAACACAATGACAGACAGCTACATCGACTGACATGGCCGTTGCTGACAGACCAAATATTTGGACTGAGGAGAAAAAGGGAAAGGACGAGCTCTGATGCAGAACGTGAAGGTGACACTGTCGTGCCTTTCATGGATGTGAAGGCATGAATATATTGAACAAAGGTATACGTGGACCACGACGTCTCATAGAAGAGATTACACAAGCTTATAACAAGTCTCGTGTGTCACGGTTCATCCATGCATTCATTCATTCCCTGCCGTGTTAGTAACTCTCTTGTCATTTCTGAGACTCGCTCCTGTCCTGTAGTAACCCCTGCCCCATCCGCCTTTCAGCCAGCTGACCTTCCCTGCCCTCTTACTCAGCAGCTCCTAATTCCCTAATCAATTCCTACAATATACCAGCCTTTTTCCATCCATTATCTGCCAGATTGTCCATTGTTCTTTCCATGTCTTATCTGTTATTGCTTGCCTTTCTTTGACCACCCGCCCACTGTCGGATTTTGCCTCTTGCTTGCTTGTCTTTAAGGCTGGTTCTCCTGACTTCGCCTGTTGCTTGTCCGTCCCTGTGTTTGTCTGCTGAGCCTAAAGGTGAGCTGATCTGAACTCTTATCTGTGTCTATGTGTTGTGCATTTGAAACCATCCAATCCTGAGCTGTGACACTTGTGGCTATTTCAGTTTTTCAGGGGCCGGCAGTGTCTGTTTGGCTGCATATAGGACAAGTGGAAAGTCTGGTGCTGAAGCTGTAATATAGATTTTTTCTTTTCTCCAATTACTATGCAGTGCCATATGCAGTGAGCATTTTTTTTCCTAATGAGTCAAAAGTACAGTGACTGCTCTTTCAAGATTACCAAGAGACATATATTACATGTCAGCCAACTAGCAATGAAAGCAACAGTTACAGCATCAGCCACAATCATAAGCATGCACTATGTTACATTAAGATGGCAAACATTGCAACCTAAAAAGGAACAGATCAACATTTTGGGAAATACACTTTCTTTCTGAGAGTTAGATGAGAAGATTGATTCCAGTCACTTAGCTTAGCATAAGGCTAAGGGGGCAACAGCTAGCCTGGCTCTCCTCTAAAGTTAAAAACCTTTTTGGAGTCTTGTCGTCACAGTGAGGTCACCAGGCGTGTGATGATGTAGCTGACTGATTTGTGAATGAGTTTAAAAAGAGATGTAAAGTATTGTTTCAAAAGTGTTATTAGGCATTTTCGGTGTAACAGCATAGTGGCCATTCTTCCAACGTCTGACACTTTTGTAGTTCTTTATAATCATAAATTCACAATACCATCAATCCAGAGTTGCGACCTCTTGTGAGGCTGACATAATTTTTCCAACTCGTTTCCAATTACAAACAAAATCAAAACAATATGATGTGACTGCTGCATTTAGGCGCACATGTGAGAGAGGCATCTATCTGCTCATCTAACTCTTGGAAAGACAGTGAGTCAGTGTATTTCCCAAAATGTTTAACACATTCTTTTTGCAAACGGAGGGGCAGGCATTATGTTTTCATACACCTCAAGTAAGGCCCGAGTACAATGGATGCATTTGTCCAGTCCCTACCTGTGATATATATATATATATATATATATATATATATACATATATATATATAAAAAGGGCATTTAACTTTTGGCCAAACAATTAGCAATGAATGATTATGAAAAACAATAACCAAAAGCTGAGTGTGACGCTCACTCCTTCTACTGCAGGTATATAAGAGATAAAACTTCAGCAGTATAGTGATAGAGCAGATTTCCAGTATTTTATCTTTTCATTTCCTGACAGCACCACTGACTGCTCTCTTCAGCTCCTTTAGAAGATTACCTTGTGACCTGACGAAATCCCTGACACAGGACACTCGGTAAGTGGGTGGAGGTTGTAGCTACAGCTGATAGTTCAATGTATCAAAGCTTCCTCCTCTCATAGACCTCATCTACCACTGAATGCTAGAGTGCAGCACCAGGTCAGACGTTGGTGTCGAATGTCTCAAATAAGATGGTAATTAACGGATCAGAGTCTGTTTCCTAGATTCCCCAAACTACGTTTACTTGAGCCCATTTCCAATCTTCTTCACTCTCATGTAGAGAGCCAGGCTCATGCCATAATATTTGGATTTTTTCTTCAATAAAAAGGGATGATTGACATCAAATTTAATTCAAAAAGATTGTAAAATAGCAATTCAAAGAAACAGATCCAAGCAAAGCGATCTACTGAGAGCATCAAACTACCATGCTCCGTGTGTTAGAAGTATTCAGAATGACAGACTCCGCTCGACTTCTATATGATAGCACCACCTACCCTCTAACCAAATTACCATGCATAAAGAAGCATACGGTTTGAAGCGAGCATGATGTACTGTATGTATCAGCAGTTTCTCTCTAGAAGAAATAGGCGTGTAGCTCATTAAGTCCTCGGTCTGCCATGTTCACACTGAACCTTATCAACCTCTACATGACACAACATGACTGTACAGCAGCTCCAGACTGAAGGAATGTGGAATCAGTGCAGTACTACAGGACTATAGTATTCAGATTCATTCCTTCCTCTGTAAAGTGCCATTCGCCTCTGTCTCTCTTTGTTCTGTTTACAGTAGGCTTAGTCTTCTCTCACTTAACCAAATGGAGGAAGAAGTCTGAATTATCCTTTTCATTGTGTAACATCCTTCCCTGGTGTCAGTAGGCATATATGTGTGTGTGTATGTGTGTGTGTTCATGTATTCCACCACAAGGGACGAAAGGGCCATTTTAATAAATGGCTTAAATAATGAGGAGTCCCAGGAGCTGTCAACTTAACTACAGTGTAGGACTGCTGTGACGGAGATATAGATATACACACACACACACACACACACACACACACACACACACAGTGCAGTGGATACATTAAGCAAGCAATCTAATCTTACAATCATACATTTGTTGTCACATACACACAGATTATCCGGCATCAGAGAAAAGCATATAACACTGCACTAAACAGAGGTGGATGCTTGTTAGATGTCTCTTTGCTAAGCAACACGCCTGTTACAGTAACATACAGACACATTCAAGGTATCATGATCTGTTAAGGCTTGGTCCACTTACACTAAAAAACAAATAAATCTGTTCTTAATGTTAGGAATGGACCAATCCTGTTTTTTTTTCTCTCGTCATGCTCTAATCTGATTCTTTAAGCCACAAGCCTCTAGTTCCCTGACAGTATGAGCTGGCACTATGTGCTGGCAAAAAGACCAGTGGAGCTATGTGTAAAGCCAGCAGTAAGAATGGACCTACTGTCATAAAAATAATGGGCAGCGTGGGTTGTCCCTCCACAAGCCATCCAGGCTCCTGATATCAAACATGAAACATGAAAAACTTCAGCTCACCGCTGACATCCATCAGCCTCCACAAACGAATATTTACCTGCACCTACTGACAGAAACCTGAGGCAAAGCACTCGCCCCATCCGCTTCAAATAATCAAATGTGTCCACTACACCGTCTTAGTGTCTCATTTCAGTGAGTGGCTTCTTTACACAATTTCAATTCTGTGTCCATAAAAAATTTATTCTTTAAATTAATACCAGTTCTATTGAGTAAGGTCTGTAATGGTTCCAATGCACCAGTGGAACCTGTAGAAGATGGTTACTAACGACAATGTCTCTCCCAGGAGTCCGCCTTTGTGCATGTGTTCCCTCTTTCTCTAACTGAAGAGGACGACTACAGTGGTAAACAATATAAATTAGACTTTAATTTTCAACTGACAGTAAGAAAATCTGAAATCCTACAGTCATAAAAACAGTCCTGCAGATCAGAGTCTTAAAAGCTCTTGTGCTGTCGCGTGGTAATGATGCATTCGGTGTTAAACGGTTACCGTACATGTAGCGCCTTTAAATGACTGCATATGTTCTGTGTCTGTGAGTACACACAGTCAGGTTCAATAATGTGCCAACACATCAGAGAAAGAAAAGGAGAAACAGTAGCAGACAAAATGACCCAGTGAGCCAGTGAGAGAAGCAGCAGCGTGGGTAGGGCTCCAGCACCAGGCACAGGGTACAGCACCCTGCATGAATATCAAAAAGCTCCCTCCCTTTGACCTTGAGATTAATATTTAAAAGCTGGCTACAGTCTACACACACACACACACACGCACACACACACACACACACACACAGAGACGTGTGCGTGTGTACATGCACACACTGTTCAATGCGTGCCCCGCGGCCACTGGTGCACTGAAGTCTTCCTCATTAACTGACTGTTCTGATTCTTGTATCTATAAATACTGTATAAAGGAAAAGCTGATTATGTTCTGTATATGGTACAATAGACGTGGATGAATGAGACATAGGTATAAAGCTGAAACATTAAAAACCTCAAATACATCACAAATAGCAAAACCAGTGTTTGTGCATGTTTTTGTGCAGTACTGTGATAAATTACATATATTGCACTGTGTTTTACATCTGTGAGCTTTCATTTTTATACTGTACATCAATGAATAGAAACTATTCTTTCAATAGAAAATCTTTGCCTGAGGTAGGAAGAAATAAAAATCTAAAATAATACAACAACAATACAAATAGACAAAATTGTGCAAAAAATGCTCCGATGTTCTTGTAACCTATTCGACCTTTACCTTCTGCTTCATTATTTCTTTGACCAATTACACATCTTTTGAATAATATGTATTTTCGACTGGGTTTCATGGATGCACAAATCATGCGAAACCCAGCAGCACATAAAAGGAACAAGTAAACAAAAATAAATAAAGGATCAAATTTTTTGTACCGGCATAAAATGCAACTTTTTCCCACAGAGTTTAGTCATTTTTATCTTTGTTTGATTTTGCCCTGGTGTCCCTTTGTTCACTTCCTCTTCATCTCTCTGCTTGATAAATACATACTTTGAGTCTTCTGCTGTTCGAGATATAAACAGTATGTGTTACTTCACAGTTGTTCTCATCCTTGTGGGTGTTAAATTGAGTTTGAAAAAATATAGAAGCTGCCACGCCTAAACCTTCAACCTCTGCCTTGATAGAAATTTACTGCTACTTTACTCACAATAAAAATATTTCAAGAAAAGCTAGTGTAGTGTTGCCCTGAAAACCCATTTACTGTGTTGATGTCCAGCTGCTTTCGATTGACATTCCTGCTGTATTAAATATTTTAAAGCTGTTTTACTCCACCTCTCAGGCTGCATATCACACAGTTAATTACTTATCGTATCTCATTATGTCATAAAGCAGTGGGAAGTTGCAGTAGCTACAGAACGTGAAACAAATGAATGTAGAAAATGAACAAACAGCTCCTATCAAGCTGTCTGCATGTTGTCTTTGCACTCTTGAGTAAGAGACTGCAGCTTAGAGCGGATTCATTTCAGTCTCATTCTCCAGAATAACACGTGAGCCTTTTTGGATTTTGTACTAAAGAAAATATCATTTTGTGTTGTTTCAATGTCGTACATTTTCAGAGGCTTTTAAGCTTTACCTTTTCAAAACGTAACATGCACTTGATTTCAGTCTCGCAGACTGGGGTAAATCTTCCTGCTGCTACAGATTTGTTGTAACAGGATTTGCTCAGTGACCAACTTTTCAGGAGCGAAACAGTGACTGGTGTGGTGTCTCTGGGCGGTGTGTCCAGCACAGAGTCATCTCTCAAATCAAAATGAAGAAATTACAAACAGCGGCATAATATTCACTTGTTTCAGTCATTTCTTTGATTTGATTTTACTCGAATGTCCTTTTATTTGTTTCCTTCTTAATCTCTGATGAAGAATGCATGTGTTGTGTCTTCTGCTGTTAAGGATGTGAGAAATATTTTACTTCACATTTCTTTTCTGAGGGCTTGAAACTTTTCTGTTTCCCTCTGTGTTTCATGAAGTTAAACTTTGGAATATATATTTATATCTTGCACTGCACTGTAGGCGTGATCTAACTTTTTTTATTCTGCTGTTTAATTTGTCTTATTCTATTTTATCTTATTCTGATATTCTATTTTATTTGGTTTTTATATTGTCCTTTTATATTGTCTTGTGTTTTTTCATGTCTTGTCTTCATGCCTTTATTTCTTATGTGAAGCATTTTGAATTGTGCTGTTCTAAGATATTTGACTTGTCTTGCCTTATACAAAGTTGGACTTGGTTCTCTTTTCTTGGTCTGTTCAGCCTTTGTGAATGTCACCGCTCATAAATACACACTTATTCATGTATTTTTGTTGCTTTTACTAATAATGTAAATGTTTGTTATTGTACACTTGAAGAAAACCACCCGTCACAGATTGTTTAGAGCGAATGTAAATGTAAAGGCTGATTAGCAGACTTGTGGCTGATTGGATTCCATTTCTTAACCATCAGTGGTCAAAGCTGCAATAGTGCTTTCTTTGATATTTCACATCACCTGACTCATCGTCAATAACAAACACAGACACACAGACACACACACACAACAATCAGCGATGCCCAGCCTTGCTCAAACACACATGCACTGTCCCTGCTCGCAGCTCTTTCTTCCACCCAGTATGCCCAAACCCACTTCTGTCCACCGCTGTGAGGGATGCAAACAAAAACACAAACAAACAAAGTGATGAGCTGACGTGACGTCTGAGGCTTGGCTTTTGTTTCATCTTCTGTTTCGTCTCTGTTCCTCTATGTTTAGCGCAGTGTGTGAGGCCCCCGGTGCAACACACTGCTTTATGAAGACACGATGGGGAGGCAACCTCACCTACGGAGCAGGTTTATTTTGCCGAGCGTGTGATCAGAACCTCGGTGTGTGTATATGTTTGTGTATACCTGTGCCATGAGAGTTTATGTGTGTGTGTGTGTGTAGAGGGAGAGAGAGAGATATCCAGTGGTGTGGACAGCAGAGGCTGTTAGGTTCACTGACTTTAAGTTGATTAATTTTATGTAAAAGGGATGATTATGGTTAGAAGGGTCAATGTTGAAATTATGTTATTTTATGAGTACTGCACTTTTTTGTAAAATATACAAATCAATGGCCACCAGATCTGACAATCTGCTGTTAAAAGGGATAACAGCAGATTTTTTTGACAACTACTGGGTACTGAGTAATGTGGGACCTCAATCAACAAGCAGAATAATAAAAATTCAAATCAATAATGACGGATGCTGACGGGTGATAAAAAAAACAGAAGGTGACAAGGCAAACTGCCAACGACTGTCGGAGCTGATCAGGAGCCAAAAACCAAAAAAGAAAAGAAAAAGATGGGTCACACAGTCTTAGTCACTTTGGTGAAAACTGCTTTATTTATCCACCGTTTTAAAGGCTTTTGTCATGGAATAGTGACTGTACTATGACTCACAGCTGATACTGTTACCTGAAGCTACTGCTACGAAAGAGGGGACAGGAGTTTTATCTCCAATGGACTGCACTAAAATACACCTGTAAACACTGACGCTAAAAGCTTTCTAAACATTAAAAATATGGATTTATGAATATTGATGAAGTAATAAATCATCGATTGCCAACATAGAGGGGGTTAGCAATACACATAATTAGCATGTTGTATGTTGACGTTTTTAATATCTTCAGTCACGTGCAAGAAGCTTTGCTCACTGAAGACATTTAGCTGCTTCAGTTTCAGGGTCCTGGTTTCGTTCCTTACGTACCGAACACGACTGAAACGCAAGTGAACAGTTTTATAAATAAATTGTTTGCGTTTTTTCTTTACAAATTTTCAAATGAAGCACTTACTCATCCAGGACAATGTGC
This sequence comes from Seriola lalandi dorsalis, assembly GCF_002814215.2. NCBI lineage: Eukaryota > Metazoa > Chordata > Actinopteri > Carangiformes > Carangidae > Seriola > Seriola lalandi. The sequence goes on along the minus strand of NW_019524978.1, from coordinate 782,078 downwards.
AATACGGTTTACGGACTAAGAGAAAATGTTTCTCAGTGATTTACAAATTTACACTTCATATGTAAAATGACCAAGTTTGAAAACACAAGAAATTAGAGCACGACTGATAATATTTGCCTAGTTGATGTTATCAGCCAATTTTCGCTGATCACAGAGCGATCAGGCTACAAAAACATACCATACATACATTTTAAATATTTTTGTTGTATTTCTCTTGTTGTTTATAATTGATATAGACGATAATTCGGAGTGAACATATTTGGTACGTGTTGTGATTTTCAAATGTCCTGCTCAACATCTTTAATAATCACATTAAGGAACCTTGAAGAAATGTTTATGCTACAGTATGTGTATATTGTAATCATGATATTTTAATCTCTCACATAATAGAATTAGCTTCAGAAAGCCAGTGGGTATTGGTCAGGCAGGTGTTTGCGTTTGTGTCCATAAACAAGGAGGTTGCGTTCTGATGATATAAACTGGTGTTGTATCGTGTATTAAAGCAGTCTTGTGTGTATCAAAGGGACAAAGGAAAAGCAGGCAGGAGGTGCGGTATTGACATGTCACACACCCAACATGATACTACAAAGCTTCTTTCTGCGATTTCATCCTTCCCTCTATCTCTTTGCTCTCTTTCTGCCTTATCTTTCCTTCCGGTGCTGCTCTCGTTCTCTCACACACTCCCTCACACTATCTGTCCTGCACCCTCTTTCTACTTATCCACCTCCTTCTCATCTTCTATGTCTCTCTCTCTCTCTCTCTCTCCAACGAGTAATATCGCTCAGTATCTCCTTCTTACTTCCTGTACCTTTCTGTTCCTTCCGCTTTCTCAACATCTCCACTCCCTCTTTCCATTTTGATATCCTCCACTCGCTAGATCTCCTCACAGCATCTATGAACACACACACACACACACACACACACACACACACACATACACACAGACACACAGACACCCCCCCACCCCTCCCCACATTTATCTCCTCCTTATCTGGATCTCCCTCCCTCTCTCTCCATGCATGCCTATCTGTCTGTATCTGCTCTCTCCCAGTCTCAGTGGGCTCAGCTCTCATAAGAGGAGGGTACAGAGGGAGGAATGAACCTGAAATGGTAAATTGTTTATTTCTGACAGCTCAGCGGCTGCATTAAGCACCACCCCGTTCCCACTAAAACCAGATGAAGGTAGCGAAGTAGCAGGATGAAAAAAAACAACCAAACAACAAAAACAAGTCATATTCATCACGGTAATTGTGTGGGTGCTTTGGGTGCGCGGGCGGCTGGGTGCCGATGAGGGATGGCGCTGCTCATGGGCCTTCCTGACGTCCATGAATCACAGCCAGAGTTGCTCGCCGGCCCTCAGCCACCATAAAACAAAAGATGGAGATGAAAAATGCTGCAATTAAGTGATTTGATTTCTGCTCTACCCTCCTGTCCTCCTTTCTACCAGCCCCCTTTCTGGCCGCACGCACGCACGCACGCACGCACGCACGCACGCACGCACAAAAAACACATTTACAAACAGAATTACTTAATTAATGTTAAAGTTTGCAAACGTTATGATGCACAAACATGCAAAAGAACATATAACACACAAATGCAAATATATGTACAACGCACAATTCTTAATTTCAATTACTTCCTCTTGTCATTTACTTCATATGCTTACATTTTATTATGTCTCCAGCTGCACCCCCCCCCACAC
>NW_019524978.1:772661-780356 GCF_002814215.2 Seriola lalandi dorsalis | reverse complement strand
CCCACCCCCCTAACACCTAAATAATAAAATGAATCACCTTGAGAGGATAGATTTGACAAATGGGTTTGTATGAGGGATCTTTACTAGTGCAACACAGATAATACGAGATTATCCCTGACTAATAAACTGCTGCTACAGTACAGCCATGCTGACTGATTACAATGAGCCTGCATTTGTGGAAAGTAACTAAAAAGTTGTCGTCCGATTAGTCCCACAGTGATGTGTGCTACGAGCTACAGCCACATAAAAAGTGAGACAATTAAACTAAATCAAACAACTCTGGTATTGCGTCCTAATTAGCAAGCAGCCTAGTTTGTAATGCAACGATGGTCAGATGGTGCGGATATTAGCTACAAGTAACTTGTTTCCCATGTGACTCCTCACACCGGCGGCATCTTCACAACATTCCAGAAAAAGTTTATCACATTTGCACACTGGATCTACACACATAATTTTTTAAAGATTATTTTATAGGTATTTTCTCTCTCCTCTTCATAAGGGGAGAGGATAATGACATGCAACAAAGATTCCCGGCCGGAATCAGACTGGGGAAGTTACAGTTTTAAGGTTTGTGCCTGAACCATTCAGCCACTGGCCCCCTTGATTGGTACAGTATCATTTCTACTGGTCTTCTGTCTGTATGACGCCTCCAGTGAACGCTATGGTCAGTAAACGCATGTTTTTCAAACTCCACCATCGCAGTTTGAAATGCATTTCTTCTATTGAAATGTGCAACCTTAGGTAATACAGGTATTGTCACTTGACTAAACTTCTCCGACTTCCTCCTGAGCCAAAGAAGTCGTTACACAACGGTTGTCACAGGCTTTCCAAAGACCAGTAAATTGACTTTGGCATGTAAAATCTTTGGACTGCCGCTTTACATGTGTGTGATACAGTTCCCAACACATCATCAGTGAATGATGATTTATGACTCTGTCATTCATTCACCTGACATCATCTAAACAAAATCATTCAAATGTATCATTGATAAAATGTTTTTGATCCAAGCAGCACATCTATTAGATTCTGTTACCTTTGCATCCTGTAGGACAGATGCTGCAAAGACAGTTCGTCACCTGAAAACTCTTCAAGTGTGTCATAATTCCTCAGTCTACACGCTAGTTTAGTTATTTCATCTGAAATCCTGACATGCACAATAACATGGCAATAATTAATATATTTTTTGGCGATGAATTCAAACTTTCTATAAAGCATCATTATCTCTTCCTCTGTTCGTCTTTGGAACAAATGTATGAGAACAATTTACCTCCTACACACCGCAGTGTGGAGACTCACTATACTTAAACATAGCGTGCTATGAGAAATGTGGATGCTTTAACATTGTTTAGCATTGGGGGAATGGGTGTGGGATGGGGGGGGGGTGCTTAATGGGACTTGGCTAAGCATGTGTAATTAAGAGCAAGGGTAAGTGGTGAGTTGCAGAGTGCATGTTGTGTGTGTGTGTGTGTGTGTGTGTGTGTGTGTGTGTGTGTGTTTGCTTGTGAGGGATATGGTAGCAGCATCAAGCTATGATGGAGTGCTTTGCGGAGCCAAACACCCATTCAGCAAGCTGTGTGCTCATTAATCCTGCCAAACTCCACTTGTTACATGCACGCACAGGAAATCATGAGGCTAGGTAAACAGGGAACTGCTGCGATCCATCACTGCACGCCAGCGGACACAGGAACACACCGATATGGAAGTGTGCGCACATACACATACACACACACGCACACACACACACACACTCTGAAGCATTGTACATGTAAAATGATAAGCTTATACCCATACAAACATACAGTCAAAACACACACAGCTCTGCATGCATGTGACATGTGCACAAAGATAAACAGATGCAAACTGAATCATGCACTCAAACTCCTATCCGTGGTCTTTTTTCTGCCATCATAGTGTTCACTGTGCTTTACGTTGAGATATGAGGGAGACAATTTCAATATCAATCCAGAAAAAGCTCTCTCCTGTACATTACAGAGATCCCATCCAGTGCTGGTGAAGGCCCGCACTCGCTATTAGTAGAGAGAAATACTGCCACAAAGCCTGGGAAGAAATCAATAGAGCTTGACCCCAGTTTGACCTCTCGTTGAATGGAGAAGTTATGGGACCACACTGGCCTTGACATTAGCTTATTTGATGTGTATTTTCCCAACAACAGCTCTCTCTCCGCTCTCCATCCCTCCTTCCTTTCTTTCCCTTCTTTTTCTTCTCTCTCTCTCTCTTGCTTCAATTGCTTTGTTTCCATCTCCTAAATGCTTGTGAATACACACATATGCCTGCACACACATACACACACACACACACACCCCCACATGTCACATGACAAATGCTATATAGGGCCAGTTACACAGCCCAGTGGTTAGATGCAGTGTTGGAGCAGATCTGTTATATCTATACGCCTGCCTGGCTGGAGCATTTACTGAAGCCATCAGCTAAACGACATTCCATATATCTTTGACAGAGAGGGGAACAATACTATTTACACCAATTTAGCCCTGGGAGGGGGAATTTCCAGTTAATGGGAAGGGGTTTTTTTTTTTTCTGTCTTCTTGTTTTAACATCCAGTTTTCAAAATGGCCACCCTTCAGGAGGACAGATGAGACACGCTCCGAGGCTGCCACTCACATGCTAATAAACTCTAAAAAGAAAAACAAAAAAAGAACAGGGCAGCGCTATCACAAACAAGTCGGGTCTCTATTTTACCACACTCCTTCATCACAGACCTTCACTATGAGCTGCTAAATTAGATACTAAATCCACACGCAAAGAGACATGACCACAATGCACTGCAAACAGCAGAGAGAGAAAATCATAACTTCATTTTTATATTATCACAGATTTAAAGCTTTCTCTCTTATTTGACTCTCTCCTTTGTTTGTGTCAGGGTGCAGCTGTAGCAGTCATGATGTTGAGCAGCTCATAATATTTACCCCAGCACGGTGTCACTCCACAGAGGCAGCCCAGGAACACAAGACCTGATAAGGTTAAAAGGTCATGGGTCACCCAGGGGCCAATCAAGGGTTAGTGGTGGAGCAGGTTCGGGTTTGGGATGGATGCAAAAGGTCAGTGAGGTCAGGTCAGATCAGAGAAAGGGCTAGCTGTCTGCTGGGGGTCAGTAAATGTGACAGGAAAATTAAGGTTCGTTTTTGAGGTTGAAACACTTCCTGGGCATATCACCCTTCCCGCCACTATTTTATAATTTTTTGATATCCTTTGGCTTATATATTACAGAACAATAATTCCTCCATTATGATTAAAAAATAAGATTTTTCAGCATAACTTAATGTCAGTTTTAATATGTCTGTTTGCTGGCGAGTGTGTGACCATTTTACAGTGCTGACCTGAGGTTATGACTGCCTGATAGCTTGATAATCACACACTGGATTTTCATTGAGTGTTCACTTCACAATTCGTTCATAACCACAGCTTGATGGTGGTGCTATGGGAAAAGTCAGAGAATCACCAGAGTCAATAGGATTCACTGACTGAGCACCATGAATGTGTATATAAATATTTTTTTCCAGTCCATCAAGTAAATCTTGAGGTATGTCAATTTGGTCGAAAGTGACCAACTGACCGGCCGTTAGGTCGCACCGCTGGTGTCGCTAAAAATATAGTGCCACATAGCTGAAGAGTAAGCTACCATATTGACATGAAAAATAGCTATACATATCTACAACAGTTGATGTTTTATTTGGTACATGTGACAGTCATCAGAACACAAAAACAGATACGCACACAAGCTGACAAGCGGACAGCATCATTTTTCTTAAAAACCTGCCCATCTTTCAATATTGGCCAATATTTCAGGGTACAAATAGTTTCACTTATTTGTACCCTGAAATATTGGCCAACAGCTCCCACAAGACCTCTTTCTTCCTCCCATTTAAGCCTTGTATATAGACAAAATTGACCCAGTGAACTCTGCAAACCACAGTATCAATGCCTGACTGACAGAAATGGAGCTCTACCTCCCTCCTGCCCGGCCTACACAACACAAACAGACTCACAATGAAGCCTGTATGAATGGAGACCTGTCAATCACAGGAAACCCATCCATCACCAGGCAATATACAAATGATCATCTCCTAGAATCATATTCACCAGACGTGAGCAAGTTACAGCCACCAACACACACACACACACACACACACACACACACACACACACACTTGTAAGTACTGAAGATAAATGCACACATACACAAACAATCAAAACATAGGCATAAACAAAAACACACACATTCACATACAAAATGCACATAAACATACACACAGCCCATCCACAGCGTTGGCGCCCAGACTGTAGAATTCATCAGGGACCTGTAAAGCATTACCCTCTGCGTGACTCGAGCCACTCCAGAAATAGCCTCTGTAATGTATTCTTACCGCCACCGTCTCTTTTGCACAATAGTGCCCTTAATAACACACTCCATTTCTGTTGGCATAAATAAGGGCTCCATTTCCATCTTATTTCATGCAAATGAGCGTGCCGGCGCCCAAACAGGTAGTGGGAGTAGTGTGCAAGTGGAGTGTGGAAGTGTGTAGTCACTGAGTGTAGTGGCATGATTGGGGACGAGCGAATTCAAATGAGCGTTGGAGAGACCCCACAATGTGCCAACGACTCCCACGCCAGCCTGCCAACGGCGTGACAGACAACGTCACTTATACGCCCCGCCGCCTGCACAGGGTGCCATTACAGGGGCCAACGCAAAACCAATATTTATCCAGGCAAATGGTTCTCTGGAGAGAGATTATTGATGCAGACACGAGAGTTGTACTCCAGTAGAAGGCGCTGATGCAGCCCATTACCATGTCATCGCTCTGATTTGCTAATTCCACTGATTCACTGTGTTTTGGAGAGCAGCGATTGGTTCCCTGTTTTTGTAACCATGCCGAGGACAAGAAAACCACAGCAGGAAGCAACTGGATTGACGGTGTTTCTCACTGGGAATCCTGTGACTGACAACGAGTGGCTCTTCGGAACTTGTCTGCACACAAATCATGTGAAAGTGCCATTTGAACAGAGCAGTTTCACAGCTAATGCACATGCTGTGACATCAACAATAAGGGTGTGGTCAGATGTGGACCCTGAACCAAGAGTCCATCCTGCAGGACACTCAGTCACTGTTTGATCCGTGCTTGTTTGTATCTGCTCTTCCATCACTCTGTTGTCTTTCTTTCTGTGTGATCTCTCAGTTTTGCTTCTCATGTGTATGTGCAGTCTGTATCGTTAGCACAGAGGATGTTGTGTAATCAAGGTCCTATCCACTATTGGTGGCACACGGATGTACTTCTGTCTTCTCTGTCATCTTCCATCTTCACTCCAGACACTTTTGCACTACTCTACAACCGCTAATATTTCCTTAAGAGTACTCCACCGATTTAGCATTGCACTCTTTGTCAGAGTCACAACAGACAGTTGTTAAAAAAGGATGAAAATGGATGCAGCAAAACCAGAGATATTGTCTCTTTTCTTTATTCCGCCTACTTCACCGACTTCAGTGAAAACTGAGCAACCTAAGTTGTCCAAGGACAGTTCGGGGGGAGATTCAGCTGTGCAATGCTAGTAGCAGCTTGTCGTGTTCAGCCCCAACCAATGCTGACTCAAACGAAGACATTTATCAGATCCCTCTGGAATTCTTTCAGATATGTAGTAACAATCCCCAACACCTGTAAACAGACTTTGATGTGTAAAACTGGCACAATTCCCCTTTAATATATGTTTTCTCCTTTATTTTCTTAATACTTTCATGCTATTTCTATTGTAATTCTACCACTACTGCTGCTTTTGTCTAATCAGTTTATATATCATGGTTGTGCAGTGATTAGCACTGTCACCTTACAGCAAGGAGGTTTTGATTTTAACTCCAGTGGAGTTTGCATGCTCACCCCTTGCTCCCTAAACATGGCAATTTAAGGTGGACAGTCTCCTACTTAATAATGAGATGAGGTGAAATAGAAGTTCCGTAGATATGTATTTGTGAAGCCCACTGTCACTCTATAGCTCAAAGTAAATAAGGGTTGTGATGGTGATATCGACGATATCGATACAGGTGAAATCTGACACTGAATGTAATCAAAACCAACCTACTTTTAAAGATTAGGAAAACAGCATCATTTCCTATAAATAAAACTATTGTGTTGTGAGAAGACCAGTGGCTGTACATCATAGTTTACCATACACTATAAAAGAGTGTGGTAGAATTTACTGAAATGTATATGCATAATTGCTGAATAACTGTTAAACTGTCTTTTGTAATGACTCAACCTCAAGAGTCGCTGCAGCCTTTGACAGCATGAATAATCATGAAGGTTGTCGTGTCTGAGATATGTTTACTGTAAACCGTTCTTACTGGAATTTGTTGTTCACAGCAGAGACCAACTATGACCTTGTGCACAGTACAGCTTGGCATAAGAGATAGGTGTCTTTACAGACAGGAGTAGTCAAGCAGATTCTATAATGTTTCTCATGAGTAGAGTCTGTTTCCAAGGATAAATACATTGATTTAAGGCAATGCAGACTGACCAGAGAGTGTGTGTTTATTCATCACAGAGATAACCCTGTGTATGATCACATATACTGCACTGAGATCATATGTTTTTTTCAAGAAAGCATCTATAATGCCAGCAGCAATGCCAGTGGCAACAACCGATTATTGATCATAGTGATTATTTGTGATATTTCACTCAAACGCAGCATATTACGCAGCTCCCTTTTGAGTCAATTTACCGCCCCTCCCCAAAAAATATTATCTGCCCTTTGAAGGGACACAGACTCATTTTCTGGGTCAGAAAGTTGCAGAATCTGTAATGTATGTGGCACACATGGTCTCAGAAAATCAAATCAAAATCATATTTTATTTATCAAGAAGTACAAAAACAGCCTAAAATGCTGTTGGCAATGCCAGTGGCAACAACTGATTCCTGGGGCAGCTTAGGTTGCAGATTGACTGCTTGTTACCTCATACTGAGGTACAGAATCAGCGTGTGAAAAACATACATGATCTGCTGATGTGAAATTTTGTAATCCTTGAATTTCTCATTTTGTTACTGAGTTTGTGTCTGTGTTTGGTTCTTATATTCTGCACTTCCCAGCAATAACCTGTCAGTCAAGCAGTGTGGGCGGTTTTCTGACAGCTTTTTCCTTGGGCTTTATTCTGTTGATGAAGTTTTGAGTTTCTTCTGAGTTTCTTTTTCTACCCTGGTGTTCTGCTGTTCTGCACAAACACTTCAGAAGTGTAGGCAGACATGTAGGCATCATACATATCCAGCATCGCTAACCTGAGAAAAGCTTGGCTTTAGTCACTACAATTTTGTATGAATCAGTGATACAAAATAACAAAATCATTTTGAGATTCTTACTCAAACTCAGTGAAACCAAAGTTGTTCATGATTATTACATAACTCATTTGGGAAATGCAGCCCTAGAGAAGCAGTTAGTAAAAGTCTGGGGAGCGGGGAGTAGAGGTGGAGAGGAGAAAAGGATTACAGGGGTGAATGGTGGTCAGATAAAACAGCTCCACACTCGCTTCAAGGAAAGGTTAATGTCTCTCTCTCGATTTCTCCATCTCTCCCTCCCTCGCTTTCCCAGCTGAGGTCTGTGTGACTTACAGCAGGTCCAGACTGCCTTAGATTAAATCATAAATTACCCACCCACCCCCATATCTGCATCCCCCCC
>NW_019524978.1:682401-772641 GCF_002814215.2 Seriola lalandi dorsalis | reverse complement strand
CCTCCCTATCTCACTCTTCCCTCTCCCGTTCTTTCCCTATCTCAATCTCGCTCTCCCTTTATTCTCCTATATTCCATTCCCCATGCATTTCTCCTGCTCCCCCACATTTATTTCTCCCCAGCTCTAATCATTATTCTCTTTTCTTCACCCCCTCATTTCTCTCACACTACCCGTACTCTACAATATGAGTACCTTTTCTGTTAGAGCACTGCTACAGTGGGTTCGGACAGCAGGCCACGTGCTCGTGATGTTTTGTTTGTGTGTCTTGAGTAGTGTGTTGCAGTGTGGTATAGGCTATATGCTCATGTGTTATTGCGTGTGATGTCATGTTTGTTGTAAACAGTCCTGGGGTGGAGAGACTAGGGTTCATCCTGTCAGTTATAAAGCATTAAACAGTGTGTTTATTTGATCTAACGTAAATGTTGTGTATGCAGTAAATAAGTGTTAAGGAGCACTAGGATCATTAAATTACTACATTAGTTCTCTGTAACTACATTAAGTTAAATTTTTTTGTTTACTAGCATTTGTGCTAGTAAAATTTCTGGTCCTGGATGCTAGTAAAGTTTAGTCTTGCCTTCGCTAGGCTAAGTTAGCTAGCATGACATCCTGCTATAAATTTACACTTAAGCATGACATTTGGCTTTAGCCTGTGTCTTTGCGCATAATTTAATATACAGTATATAGCTGGAAATGTTAGAAAACCAGATGGAGATGGAATTATTAACCATTAGCTTGCACCAAGTAGCTTAATTAAGTAGCTAGCTAGAGCTTTCTTAAAATGACCATCTCCATCTTAAATTAAAAACAAAAATAAGCGTGAACCTGATTTTTGAAATTACCCGAAACAAGTGGATTTGCACAGGAAACAGGCTGAAATACTCTAACTTAAGAAAAGAAACTAAATGAATATATATGTGGATGGGAGAGGTGTGTGTACAGTTCGGGGGCACTGAGAATACTGAGGTGGATACACAATTCTACAAAGATACTTAAGAAACATAAAAGGGGTTTCTGGGTAATCCCTGAGTACCATTATGTACACTTACTCATACATTGTGTGTATTTGTGGTCCTGTGGTCCATCGCACATTGCTTGGTACAAAAGGGGCGGTATCCGGAAGCACTGTACTGCTTTGTTTTTCTTTTTTTTTGGTTAAGTAGATTTATTATCTCGAAATGAAAACGGGTTTTCATCTCCAAGTTTTTTCCTCATCTCCTGTGTATTCTGGTTTTGGTAAATGCGGTCCTGCCCCCTAGTGCACACATTAATGTTACGTCTACTGTAAGTATGATGACAGACACCTATGTGAACGCCTGGACACGTAGGCTGTTATTGTTTATAGACCTACAGGCACAGAAGCATGTTCCTGGCTGACAGAGTGTTGGTAAGTGAAAAAAAAAAAAAAACTAAACAAAAAAAAAAAACAACAGTTCCTCCATTCAACCCCCACACACCTTGCTCCACTGCTCCGCTGGAGAAAAAAGGGGAATAAAATAGAGTGACCCTGCCACTAGCAGCTCTCTTTTTCCCCCACTGCTCTCTTCTTCCTCCCCCTTGCCGTGTGAAATCAAATTTCCATGTGGCTCCCGTATCTGTTGCACAGCGAGGTGATTTATCAGGGATGCAAAGAGCATGCAGAAACAATCTTTATTACATCCATTTCCTGCTTGTCAGCCGGGATCATGTTGGCTGTTCATTAAAGGCGCAGCGCAGGTGAGGAGAATGCATCCCGATGCCTTGATAGATTGTCTGCTCCCCTGTGGTGACAGCAGCTGGATGGATTGAACAGCGGGGGGCGAGGAGGGAGGAAAAAAAAGCGCTGACTCCGTCGCTCCCCCTGTCAGACACACTTTTACATAGCCGGCCAGTGTCATTTCTACCAAGCAGCCCCACACACACACATGCACACGCACACTTCTGACACTCTTTGGACTTAAGCCAGAAGCCTGCCTTAATGCATGGATGCATACACATCGTGAGCGCACAAACACAAGTATTTATGGACACTGATGTAAAGATACTAAGACACACATTGTAAAGATGAGATTTATCTTATTACAATGACCAATCCTGGCTCTCTTTGTTGAAAACATCAGCCCATGAGGATAGAATAAACAAAATTAACTGCAATTGATTTTTGCCAAATTAAAAAAAAAAAAGACTATTTCCAAAAAGGCCGTTAATTACACTGTTCAAAAATATAAACAGGATATTTACAGCTGAGTCCTGTTTAATTCCATTATGAAATGAATATAAATTTTAATAGCTGAAAATTGTACTCATACAGGTACTTCTGTGTTGCTTGGCAACCACTTTGTTTAGATACCTTTTAAGGATATTGTTGCTTCATGAAAGATTATCATGTAATCGCTCTTATTTTGTGCTGAGGAGACCCTCAAACAGCAGCCTGCAGTGTGTTCAGTGGCTTGTGTGTTTTTCAAACGTGTGGTGATTAGGGAAATCATGGTTCTGTTTACACTAAATAGGGAAAATACAGTATGTGCTCCAATACTAAGTGACATGATAAAATCCAATCCAAGTATAAGTTATCTTTGTGCTGGTACGTGGCTAAGTCATCACATATGGACCAATACTGTACTGCACGGTAAATCAGTTTCAAGCAAAAGCTGTTCTTTTTATGTAATACTTGGATTTCTTCTTTCAAATGCAGTTGTATGTTATTGCTGTTTTATCAAATCAGTAAGTCACAACAGCAGCTCTTATGAAATGACAGCAAAATATGGTGAGGAAGTATTTTGGATGACTAATATTTTTGCTACTTTAATAATGGAGGTGCTCTGCAAAGCCTTCAGATGACATTTCCCAGGCACAGACAATGTATGACGACACTTAAGAGAAACTAAGAGGGCAAATTAAATTGCACAACAAAGAGTTGAAAATACTGAAGTTCATTAACATTGCAGTTTTCCTGCAGGACTCTGACCCTTTTCAGTACAACTCTGATGAACATCAGCAGACAGTGGAGTAAATGCTTTTCATAGTGTATAGACACGCCTCATTAAGTCAATCAGCTGGGGTTGTAGAATATCAAAAATACAGCTCTACCTCTTACAACAGCTACGTAAGCCTTCCTAATCAGCCATAAAATCTTTTATCACACCTCCTACATCAACACATAAATGCGTACTGTATGACAACATAAATGCAGCTCTGTATCTGTATTAGGATGACATTATTCTCTCAGTGGACGGCTTTTCAAACTATAAAACCCCACCATCCTCAGCTCACTGTGGTCTCTAATTCTTAAGACATAAAAAAAAAGAAGAAATGGTACAGTGTCTACATCTGTGAGAGAAGGCAGTAAAGAGAGAAAAAACTGGATTGGCTCAAATTGATGTTTACCTGTATAAATCCTACACACAGCACAGGGAGACAGCTTATTTAAAAGGACCGTTTCCATGCTCTTTGCAAATCAGTTTGACACAAACAGCCCTGCATTAAAGGACACTGAGCTCACTGAATTATCTTTTAAGACCGCTCACTCTGTGTAAATTCTGTCTCTCTCTATTCTTTCTCTCCATCCATCCTTCCACCCCCCTCCTCTGCTATAATTTGTGTCCTGTGTCTCTGTGTACCAATGACATGTAATGACAATGGTGTAAACGCTGGTCGATATCGGAGTGTTTTTGGGCCATGTGGCCATGAGGGACAGAGGCCGGTGTTGATAGCAGGGTGACAGGGACACTGTGGGGCTGTCATGAGATAAGATGGGTGTGTGGGAGGGTGGGGGTGGGGGTGGATGCAATTTCACTGATGAATCTATATTCTTAACCCACTCACCGGTCATAATCAGCGGACGACAGCCTAATGACTGCTGTTTATGTTGATTCACACAGCATGTGACATGTCTTTTATTCCTACTATGAAAGGGTTTGAGAGCCTCATTGATCAAAGCATAGATACAGCACGTTCAAAATGTGTGTGTAGGAACTGCCCGTACGAACAAGAAAGTTGGTATTTATCAGACGTGGTTCTGTGCTATACAATGAACTATGATAAATCTCACCTACTCTACGTCCATCTGCTTATGCACGCACAGGCTCATTCACATACAGAAACTCCCCCAGAATGCCACGTCCTTTTAAAAGTCCTAGTAGCTTTAATATATTTGAGTTACTTCTTGTGGACAAAAGATAGAGAGAGACAGTAAAGGTTAAACTGATAGTCTGGGTTATTTGACGTGGAGGTGAGTGATGTACTGCTGTTGACGGGGCCAGCCACAAAAACACGTTTTAGCCACAAAGAAAAGAAAAACACAAAACTATTTCAGTTGAAGTGGACGCTTTATTCTGAATATTTTCACTGTTTTCCCTTGCCGTCAAACCCTTTGGCTCTGTCTGACTCAAACAGCTGATCTGCGGAGTAATACAGTGCACGCTGTAGTTGTGCTTGTGCATAGAGATACGGTAGTTCAGCGATTCTTAAACTGGTGTTCCAAAGGAAACTGTGTTTTTGACGGCAGGATAAAATGGTGAAAATATTCAAAATAAAGTGTAAACTTAAACTTCTATTAGCTTTTTTCTGTGGACATTTTTTAAAGAGGTTAAAACATGTTTTTGCGGATGGCTCCATCTACAGCAGCACATCACTCAGCCTCTGTCCCAGTGCTCCCGCCTGATTCTCCAAACTGGGGCCGCCCTGATGCGAATCTACTGCAGGTAATACACTGACTAAAGATAAGTACCTCAGACAGCCCCACGTCAAATAACATGAACTATCACTTTAAAATACTGTAGTATCCCAGTTGTAGGCATGCAGGAAAGCTTCCCAGCATTGGTTCAACGGATGCAAGTCTTTGTGTGTGACCTGCTGCTGTTATTGTATTTTAACCTTTAACAACCTTTCAATTGTTTCCACACTTCATTTGTTGTCAGAAAATGAGTTAGACTGCGAGTGATGGTGTGTGCACAGCTCATCAGGCGCCACGTCCCAAATCCATACTAGTTCCTAAATCTAAGCAGGCTTTTAGTATGTAGTGTGTGCACAGTAGTGGAATACACTGGAAAGCAGACTGAATGCAAACTAAATACTGTCAATTTTTTAGAGTGCTGTCAATGCATACTTTTCTCCCACAATGCAATGCAAAAAGCAAAATATAGCAGCTGCTCAAGGCTGGAAAACCCGTAAATAAATTGTGTGTTGTGATGAAACAGTTCCCAAAACAACATTGGATTTATTGAACATTTTCCTTTTTTGTTAGTACAGATTAATTTGAAGTGACACTCCATGTCGCCGTTTGATGGACCTCTGACATTGCACATTTTATCATTTCCTGTATATACTACAACAGAATTAGTATGTAGTATTGATCTGGAACATGTCTAATGTCTCCCGCCTGAGCACAGAGAGGGGATTAGTTGGAATGATGCTACCCCTGTTGCCACTTCACAACTATACTGTCACATTTTCTCTTCCTAACGTGGCAGACATGAAAACCCTACACTGAAATCCCACTAAACCATATTGTTTTCTCTGACACTTACACAATTGGCTTCTTCAAAGAGAAATAAAGATACAGTAAGAGGACAAAAAAAGAATAGTTTACTTAGTGAGATTTCAAATAAAGAATTGCAGTACACACACACACACACACACACACACACACACACACACAGCCCCAAAAATATAATAAATTAATTATAAATTAGTTTCTATTTAGTTTTTTAATTGTTGCATTTCTAACAGAAAATAAACCTGGCTTTGTTAAATTAATCTAAATGAATGGGACTGAGTTCTTTTCAATGAAGACTGATTACAACTGAATGTTATTAACATATAAGGAGCCACAGGTGCTCTCTGAAGCAGGAGAGAAATAAGACAAAATATAGAGTCATTAACAGCATAATTTTACCCTGGATAAAAATGATCTCATTTTCAAATTAGGAACAGAAAAGCATGTTTTCAGGAAAGATGGTGATAATCTATAAATTCTGCATTGTGTGGTTGAACAGTGGAGTTGGTTTGTGTGTCTGTAATTCAGGAATTACTTGTGATTACACTTGTTGTACATGGTCAGGAGTGGCTTTAAATGTTTGCACATTCTCAAGAAATTTAAATATAGCAACGTATGTGTACAAAAAAGCATGGTTATCCACAAAACTGTGTGTACGCACTCACTGGTTTTACTGAGCTGTGTTTCTGGAGAGTCATGTTAGAGTCCAGGAAGTTCAGAAATAAAAGAAAGATAAAGCAAATCTATCAAATGGTGCAACAATGAGAGAAAAGCCTGAAAGAGCAAAGTCAGAAGCAAAACCCAAACACAGGCACACAAATTGAAGATGGCACAGTGAATGTGATTCAGGGCTTGTAGAGGACTGGCCTCAGATGCCAATTACATTACTTCTAAAACAGAGGGACTGAATTGAAGGATGGAGACAGAGGAGGAGTGTGGAGGAGGAGGAAGAGAGGGAAGAGCAGTAGGATGTGGGTGGAGGGGGGTGCGCTTTCACTCAAAGAAAGATAATTTATTTCATTGTGATATTAAAATCAATAGGTATCGATTGGAAGGTGGCTAAAGGTGAACATGTACATGATCCTTCAGCTGTGAGAGGCAGACTGTCCGAGAGGGCGGGAGAGGAGGAGGGAGAAAAAGAGGAGGGGAAAAGAAGAAGAAGAAGAAGAAGAAAAAACGGGTGGCCAACGAAGAAGTCACCTCCTAGTTAACAAAGAAGGAACAGAAAAAAGAAGGGGAAAAGACCAAGAAAATGAGCGAAAGAAAGAGACAGAGAGAAAGAGTGAGAAAGCTCTTGCCCAGTGGAATCAATACAGAGAGGTGGAGCAGAGTACAATAGCCTCAGAGGAGAGGAGATTCAGTGGTGCAAGTCTAATACTCTGTCTCATACACACACACAGATACGCACACACACACGTACATTAACACACACACACACACACTCGCCCCCTCTCTGAATCCTTTTTGCTCATGCTTTCTCCTGACATTTCCCTCTATATCCTTGCTCTATTTAATTTCTTTCTCTTTCTCTCTCGCTTGCTTGCTCATTCTGTATCCACCCTCCACCCCTCGCCACCCATACCCGCACGCGTGCACACACACACACACACACAGGCTCTGTCTGTATGCAGAGGGATGCAGAACAGAGAGAAGGCCTTCTGTCCACAGCAACATCTTTCATCGAAAACAGATACTGAAGCAATAACTGACACACGGCAAACAGATTCACACGCATGATGCAAGTGGGGAAAATGAACACAAGCACACGCACACACACACACACGCACACAGACACACACACACGCACACACACCATTCCTTATAACGGTGACACCTGTATAGGTGTACTGTGGACTAAGAAACACTTGGATGTAAAAAAAAAAAAAAAAAAAGTGTCACATGAACACTTTAACACACACATACAAGCAGCACACTCCAGCACTACTCCAGCTCTATCAGCACTTGAGACTAGTGAGGCTTCAATTAGTTCTTGATGAATGAGCCCATAAGATGCCGCTCTCTCATTTCCCTTGTTGCCAGATATCCCAGCAATCAGAGAGAAATGAATTCTCATTGTGGCGTGACTGAGACGAAGATGATGGTGGTGGTGAATTTTGGGAGAGGGGGGGCATAACAGAAATCACTCACCCTCTCCACTGAGGGCCAGAGTTCAGCTTCATCACACCAAACTTGACAAGTCCTCTCCAATGTAAAATCTTTTAATAACGCACACTGCTGCCTTTTACAAAATACTGCATAAAAAAGCAGAGTGTATAAAATATTCCAAAATATGCCACAACAGTCTTATTTTGGTTGCAAGAACATCCACATTTGTATAAATCTATATAATGCGCAGTATGAGCCTGCGTACCTATTTAAAAGATCCAATCAGTCTGAAAATGTGTGCATGAGCGTGTTTGTTAAAGTTAAACTCACCATCATCAATGATGCTGACCACCACTCCATGACCCGTGATGTTTTTGCTCCAAACTGGCATCAGATTCAGGTCAAATCTGCTGGAGATGTACTCGCCCTGTGAAAACTAAATACACACACACACACACACACACACACACACACACACACACACACACACACACGAATAGTTTATAGTTGGACATAAACACAAATGCATCACTCACTAACAGCAAGTCTAAGACGTGTGCAAAGCCGGTGGTTACATTAACACTGTTGCCAGACCATTTTCATTGGACACTATTTAGTCATTTTGAATTTGCACCTGTTTGCACATTCTCTGGTTTGGTGAAGCAGAGGTTGTGTTTATGCAGATCAGGTGGTGCAGTGCAATTTTGATACTCCGTTTGGCATGAAATTGCACTTGTGTTTCCACCTGCTCGTCCCTGTCATGCAATCATTTGCATCATCCTTCTCTTCTTCCTTTTCTCTTTCCACTTTCTCTATTTAGTGTGTGCGCCACGCATTTCGTACATCTCCTATGTTCCTAATCTACAAGTCCTCACCTGCTCCTGCTCACCACCTGACCCAGTCACCTGCCCGCCTCAGGTAGACATGCAACTCCACCTGCTGACACTGTTTCCTTCCTACTCATGATGTATTTGTGCTGCCCCAAACTCTTCTCCACATTATGTAATGTCGCATTGTTGTCACAAATAACTGATAGTTGAATCAGAAAAAAAAACACACACATAGGATATCAGCGAATATGGAGTTTGAAATGGCCGTTAGTTTTTGTTAAGTTCCATTAGAATGTGCTGCAAATACAACCGCAGTAAAACAGGATATTGTTGAGATTTCTCGTAATTGATTCTGCATTTAAAAGTTGGAAAATTCTGGATAAACTATGGTTTTCATGTGTTTACACTTTAGCTGTGTTGACACAAGTAAACTTAAATTACATTTGTAGTAATTTGGCAAAGCACATGCTAAACTAACATTAATTTCCAGACAACCTCAGTCCTAGAGTGCTGTGCTCTTTGTCATTACTGTGTCAACTCCAGTCGTCCCGTCTTGCAGTTTCATTGCCGGGAGCTCTACACAGTGCTTTAACAACGGACACAGCGGTCAGTTGGCTATTAACATTGTCGCCTTTGCAGCCACAGTTAAGAAGCTGTGTTCCTATTCATGACAAATTTCTTTGTTTCATTTTAAGTTTTAATTTATTAAAAACAACCCAAAGGAGCATTTTCATGTATCAAAAACTACAGTAAGCTTTGTCAATATCCACTACCAGTACAAGCGTCAATAAAAAATTCCACTTCTACCCAGTTCCGGTCAGGACCTCACTGTGCCTACTCATGTTACTTTCTTGTGGTCTATATACTGAATGTGAATATACTTCCTGCAGATCTGTGCTATGTGTGCATGAACAGACATATACTGTATGTATTTACAGTAAGCTGTTGGGTTGTGTGTCTGTGTGTAGGGAATGTGTGCACATCCCTGTAGCTTGTGTCACTCAGAAACAATATGGGTGTTCAGGGTGGCCATAAGGAGCCCAGAGAGTTCATGTGAAAGTCACAGAGACGGGTGTTTCATCCTCGCACCTCAAACTAAACAATACACCCACACACACACACACACACACACACACACACACACACACACACACACACACACACACACACACACAAATCTGCAAACACATGCACAGCAGTGACCCAAGCATGGTGAGGTAAAAGAGCCAATGCTGTAACTCCCATGAGCCTTAGTGGCTAACAAACTACATGCATCCAGATGAAAACCTTAACACCATCATAAACATATTGTACACACACAAAGACTTTACAAATACAACTTAAATGGTGCATATGCAGACACACACATGCTCACAGGCACTCAACACACTTCATACACACAAAGCTGCACACACATAAACACACAGACAAAAAGGTAGTGAACAAACTGTCTCACCAAAAATGTCAGCAGTTGCCCCAAACTCCCCTGCCCACCCACACACACACACACACACACACACACACACACACACACACACACACACACACACACACACACACAAGCAATTTGATATTCAAAGTGAGTGTTTCAAGAGTCTTCAACTCTTTTGTTGTTATCATGATGAAGAGAGGGAGAGAAAGAGAGGAAGAGAGCGCACAATGGGGAAAAAAACGGCTTAGTAGGGGGGTAGTGTGTCTGTGCTTGTGTGTCTTTGCATGTGCGTGTGTTTGTTGTGTGTTCGGGGGGGTTGCATCTGGGGAGCAGTGCTGCTTTGTAGTGTGTGAGAATAAAGCAGATGAATGGAGGCAGCTAGCAAGCTAACGTCCACCAGAGCACGAGGACCGACCCTGGGGAGTGCACACACACACACACACACACACACACACACACACACACAGGGTACACAGACACACACACACACACACACACAGGGTACACAGACACACATCTTTGTGAACTTGGATATAAGCCCACAGAGAGGCATCTTGAACACTGACTCACTTCACACACACACACGGTCATGAAGTGAAAGCCAGCAACGCAAGCTTCTCTCACACGCGCACACACACACACACACACGCAGACTCCTGCACAGAATCATAATCATTCTCTAAAGCACTGGAACACAACCAGTCCTCTCCAACACACATATATGTGCACACACAGACACACATACACGCGCACACTCAAAAGCACATAAATACATGTATACAGAGTTGCAAAAAAGTTCATGCAACACTCAAGCAGAAAACAAACACACACCAACACTGTCTCTATGCAGAAGACACACATGCAAACAACAACAACAAAACAATATCTCTTGCTTCTCTGCCTTTATCTCAACTGCCCCTCAGCCACAGTGTACAAACACACACATACTCTCTCTCGATCGCTCTCACTCACTCAATCTCACACACACACACAGTCTCTCACACACACAGTCTCTCACACACACACACACACACACACACACACACACACACACACACACACACACACACCATCCACAGCAAGCACGTCCAGGATGCTGTATGGATTTTAGCAGCTTTGAACAAGCTCCTCTGGAGGAGCTGAACTAAGCAAGGATACAGTGAGTCCACTCGCCATGTCTCTGTGTGAGTGAGTGTATATACTGCTCACCAATGATCATATATATAAAATATACACACATTTCCCCCCGCATATTTGGCCCTGACTATATAGATAGATATATACACACACACGCACGCACGCACGCACGCACGCACGCACACACGCACGCACGCACGCACATCTGGTCCCTGGCAGGCTACCAACCCTGAGCAGATTACTGACCCTCAATCAATATCCACACCCACCAGAGGCTGATTAAACACAACAGAATGAGAGCAGAGGAGGAGGGCGAGCGAGGAAGGGAGGAAGAGAGAACGAGAGAGAGAGGGAGAGATGTCCTCAACTTTGGGAATTCTTTACATTCTTTTGATTGTTGAGTTATTGATAATTCTGTTCTGTTGTTCACTTTACATAATCAAACTACAGAGTTAAAGCTATATTTTGAAGAACCTCCATCCTCCATCATACCGTCACTTATGAACAATCATGTATAAATGTCTAATCAGAACAGTTAGTGTATGAGACCATTCACATTCATATAGCAAAGCTGTGTCTGATTTCCCTTTTACTTTTGCCCCATACCCCCCCCTTATTCTTTCCTCTCTTCCTCCATTTCTGTTTCTACCACCATCCACCCCCGTCCTGACTCTCACCCCTCCAACTTGCCCCGAGAACTGAGGTGTCAATCAATGTGTTGCCAGTTGCCGTGGTGAATCTCTTGACTCCACTCCCCCCTCCCCCTCCTGGCTGTGTCAGATTCCACCCTCGCATGTCAGTCAAGAGCATCCGCAGTGTTGATTGGCTGAGCCCTGCCGCCCTGCTGTGTGAGCGTGTTTATCTGTATGTCAAGATCACTTATAATACCAAATCAGACATCTTTTATACCATAAAAATGGGTAAAATTACACTTTTGAACATATGCTGCCAATGTAAGAATTACTAAAACTGACAGTGGTCAAATTACGATGTAAATACAAACATATATAAGGGAATAAAAAATAAAATAAGTGTGCAAGGTGTCCTGTTCACATGCTTCACATAAGCAATCAGCAATGTCAGCCAACTGTTGTAAAGATGTACAAGGGTTGATCGTTTTTAATAATAGCGCTTGGTATCAAACTTAAATATGTTATTGTACTGACCAGAATGTGTCCAGGAGAGAACCAATGACTGAGACATGACAGCTCCCTAAAGTGAAGCCTAAACATCTTCATCGCCCCTGGTGGCTCACTGCAGCATATGTCATAAAACCACCCCCTCCATGTTAGCGGATGGGACATGAGCTAACAAATTAAAATGAAAAGTTAATGCCAGATATATTTTTCCCCAACGATAATTTCAATCATTTTAAGCTAGTTCTGCTCACGCTGATGTATGGTGCAAGTGTTCATTCTTCTGATAAGTTTTGCTTTAATTAGTTATGTGAGGCTATAAAACGGGAGTGTGACATCATGACGACTCATGATTGGGTCGGTATCAGTTGATCAGTACTGTGCAGACTCCGACTCCAATATTCCAATATATACAGTATAACTATATCACAATATATCAGCAAAAGGCCTGAGCTGGATTCAAACCAGCATTCAGCCTTCTTAGTGGTATACAATCTATACTGGCTGAGCTACTGGGGCCTCCCCATGAATGTATATCTTAAAAAAACGTTTTTCATGAGCCCAGTCCTTCTGATTAGCTCACTGCTGTGCTTTTCAGCTCAACTTGAAATGAATTTTGTTTAAGTAGTTTTATCTTAGCAATCTATCTGAGCTATCTGGCCTACTGTTTACCTCCACAGAATGACTTAATATCTCCTATTCTGAGATAAATGTATGAAAATTGGTAGAGATTGCAAATAAAAGACAAAGAATAGAGAGTACATCTGCCCAGGGGAAGATCTTTGACTTAATTGAAGTGCACTTGTGCTGAGAGAGAAGAATGAATATCAGAAAAATAGAAAGTGATCTTTAACAAACATTTACACAAACATGTGTATCCTTTGGATTATACAAGGAATTTATTTTCTAATAGAATCAAATTTCTTTTAAGAACTTTTTTAGTAAGTTTATTTTGATCAAGGAGCTGATGAGAGGCATTTAATTCTGATTGAATTCTAATTATTATGTGAAAGAAATGTTGTATATACAGCTCCTGAACAGTCTGGACTGAAGTTGATATTTTGTGCCAGTATTCAAGAGTATAAAATGACATTTCATTCCCAAATATACCAGTTCTCTGCTCCTGTTGGTCTCCACAAACACATATTGGTCAAACAGTGAGAACAAGACTCTGCTGAAGGCATGAGCTTGTCTTGTTGTTGCAACCCAGTTGTGTGTCAGTATTGCTCCAAGCCTCATCAATCCCCGACATCTGTCTGAGTTCAACATGGACAATCCCCCCTTCACCTCCTCTCTCTCTCTCCGTAATCTCCCCACCTCTCTCTATTTTGCCTCTCTCTCCAGTCACACATGAAAGCCTGCCTGACTTATGCCTGTCAGAGGAACATCCTTCACCATGAGGACAAGAGCTGAGAGGAGAGAGAGAGAGAGAGAGACTTCCAGATAAGCCCAGTGAACACAGGCAAACACACACACACACACACACACACACACACACACACACACACACACACACACAATTACACCCACCAGTTCCCACTGTATGGGCCAGAGCGGGTCATTGAAGGTGAGGGGCTGGTCACTCTTATTCTCCTCAGGCTGTCTGTCAGTTGCATACTCTCTCCTCTGGGAACCTGCAAGCACACAGATCCATTACGTGTGTGTGTGTGTGTGTGTGTGTGATGTGTGTGTATATGTGTGTGTGGGTGGGTGTGTGTGTCTGTTTTCTTGTCTTGAACTATGATTTCAGGAAGTCCCTGGTCACCAACCAATGGTGAAAGGCCTCCCAGATTGCCTTTCCCTCCAGTGAGGTGGAATACTTCTGGCAGATTACCATATCATTAGCATATCATTAGCATATCATTGCTGCGGCACAGCTTGGCTCACTGTCTATGAATGTGCTATCGGCTCATCAAGGCCTGCACCTTTCTCTACATACAGTACACATTACACTCACTGCGTCTCTCTCTCTCTTTCCTCACATCCTTAGCCCCGGCACATCGCTCCATCTCACTGCCACTCACTCTTTTTCTCCCTCTCTTTCTCACGTACGATGGATATGAAGTAGTTTGGTTCATAATACACTGTATGCATTACAGAATTCACACATCAATATCACACCAATTGTTAATGGGGATCTCTCTTTCTGAACTGGCTGTAATAAAATGTTGCACACCAACATGCATGAATGTTGATGAATTGGGTCGGACTGGAGACCCGGCCGCTGAATGCGAACCTCCTGAATGTCTGGTTCATAAGTTATCAGAGAAGCAATCAAAACAAAGGTTAACATCAATGTCAACTCCAACTGTTCCCTGACGTCTCTGTCCTCTGAACAGCATCAGTGAAACACTGACTTTAAATGTGAAACTGCTTTAATTCAGTGTTTTTAACGGTTATAATCAAGTGGTCTGTTTGATTTCCTGAACCACTGACACTGAAGGAATCGAAACCGGGAGAAGCTTGCGGTAAAGACAACAACTCCCATGATACCATGCTATTTCATGACATCATCCGACACCGTCTTTTCTTATTGTTTTGATTGAGAGACCCCTAGAGGCAGAAGTTACATACTGTGCGTTAAACTCATCTATCAACATGAAACCAATGGAGTGCGAGCCCGTGTGCACGCGTGAGCAACAGGATACTGACTGCAGTTCACATAATGGCCACCAGTGTCATTAATAACAAGGGTTTTCTGAATGTTACATATAGTATCTTTAATTAGGAGTGTAATGTCACATGTATTAGTCCTGAACCTTTCCATTCAGTATGCAACTTTCTGTGGTTCAGTGCTCTCTGTGAACCAAATAATTACTGATACATTAGCTTTCTACACTTTAATTAGGCCTTAATATGTGTAGAACATACATTCTAAAATTAGTCCATGGATGTCTGAGTCATATACACAGCGATGTCAGTATGATTCACACCAATGTGAAACCAGAGATAGAACAGTCTTAGATGTTAGATGGATATATCACTTGAGAGCCTTAAGGTTTCCCACAAACTTAAAAGTGACACTGGGTGAGAAGTGGTTCCACTGAAAACTGTCAGCTTACAATGATCAACCATGCAAAACAACAGCATTATCCAAATGAGTATTTAACAGTTGCTTGGCACTATAATGTAGAGATCTTCATGGGACCAAAATATTGGGCCCAATCCAAAATGGACCCATAACAAACCTCTCTGACCCTCATGTGCATAAATGCATTTTTGAACAAGAGAAAAAGTGAGCACAGTCCGACGCGATCCAAACAGACCTGAGGATAATTGAGCCCAATCCAAAATGCAGTCAACCCAAACGGACTGTGATAGAGACCAGCAACACTGTTAACAAGCAGCAATGGTAGAAAAGCACATATCCAAAAAATTAATATAAAGTCAAAGAAAGGAATTAAAAAAAAAAAAAAAAGTTTCCTATGCTCCAAAGACTAATTTACAAAGTCTTATTATCACCTCCTGTCACCAACTCATAGACATAAGATAATTAGTTTGTAAACAATTTAATATGTGTATTCAATTCGGAAAAATAATTGTTTAATATTTCTTAATACACAGACTACTGATTTCTTAAAATATAATATCTTATCTTTTTGGGTCCACTGGGGTATTACACATACTGAAACAAAGATCAAAGACATTATCCAGCGAAATTAGACAATTTTGACACAGCCAGTAATGAAAACAAATAAATTGACATTTTGTGAATTTGAGATGAGAAGATACCAGTCTGTCTGATGTGAATGAAGCTACAAACAGGAGAAAGTTAGCTTAGCCTTGCATAAAGACATGAAACAGGGGAAAACATCCAGCCTGACTTTGTCCAAAGGTAATAACTCTGCTTATAATACCATCTGGAAAGCTTTCTAATTAACATGTTGTATAAAGATTATACAAACAAAATACAATGTGTTAATAATCATATGATGGAGCATTACTGACATGTTGGTTTATTTTTCTTATCGACCAGTGTTTGAGTGCCTTAATTCTTTCAGTAAGAATCATAATGAATGAGCCTCTGTTTAAGGTTTCCATCACTAAATAAATGCTAAAATGTAATTTGTTTCCCCTGCTGAACCAAAAAAAAACACCAAACCGTTAAATGTTCTGTACCATTTAGGGCTGACCAAACAATTTATTTATTATCAAAATCACAAAATGACCAAGTGCAGTACATGAATTGCAGGAGTTGCAGGAGTTTTTTGATAAAAGCTAAAATGTGTCACACCATACCATAAATGAAGTGATGAAACAATATGGTGCTACAGAGATGCCCTGTCCTACAAATCATATTCTCCAGATGTAAGGGAACATGCTTGCAAAAATATCATTATCATCATTTTTATTTTTTTTTCCAGTGAAAACGAAATGCAAAATTTCCTATTTCAACAACAAACATGACTCCTATCACAATATCTGCCAAAATAATTATGATTATTTTTCCATATTGTTCAGTCCTAGTACCATTACACCAATAGTAATACTACTGGTATTATTAACTGTATCCTGCGTTTTAATAGAGTTTAGTGTGCGGTAATGAGGCTTTTCAACTCTGCCAAGAAACAGTGTTTGGAAAAAAATTTGAGACATTTAAAACTGGCACATGATATTGATCACTGGCAGCTTTAATCCAGAAATACCAAGAAAGAAAGATTAGACTTTAAAAAAATTCATATGGGTCAAAATGGACAAGTGCAGTCTCTCTTCCTCTCTCTTTCCTGTATGTGAATAAACACACAACTGCTGTGT
Source organism: Seriola lalandi dorsalis (assembly GCF_002814215.2). Classification (NCBI taxonomy): domain Eukaryota; kingdom Metazoa; phylum Chordata; class Actinopteri; order Carangiformes; family Carangidae; genus Seriola; species Seriola lalandi. Next base: position 755,772 of record NW_019524978.1, on the reverse strand, counting down.
AAAGTTTTTTTTTCCTCTTTCTCTTTCACTCTCTCACTTTTCTGTCATCTGTCAGAGCAGCAGCTGACCAACACAGTGAAGACAGTAACATACATTGAGTGAGAGGGAGAGCCAAAGAGACACCGCAGCATGACGTGAGCCAGTTCATTCTTGAACAAACACACACACGATAACACATTACACAAGAATATACATATGACTGGATTTAGAGTAATACACGTGCATGATGTAAGATATTAAACAGCCATAAGACAGCTGCTGTTGTTCTACTGGTTTCTTCAAAGAGGTGCATTGTCAAAAAGATCAAAATGACGTTTCAAAGGCATATAGAAAAACGTATGCAGCAAAGACTGACACATACACAAATAAAACAACCCTCGCATTGACCATTTTAATATGGTTATGGTAATATGGTTTGTTTCATTTGGTCACCTTTCAATGCCGTCATATCCCCTATGTGCATACGTCGGCACTGTCGATGGCTGCCAGAAGCTAAAAATTGACTTTTATCTAGTTTTAAGCCACATTTTTTAGATACAAGTCTTACACCTTGTTCATTTTCAACTGTGTATTTTAATTGGATGATCTGGATCATCAGAGAAAAAAGCTGAGTAAATGTTAGGCAGCTCAGCTCCCAGCCCCTGTGAGACATCCTGTGTCCACCAAAGAGCGTCGGTGAATCACTGATTTTTTATGTGAAACTGCCTTATTCGTTGTTTCTACCAGTTTTAATCCCCTGGTCAATTTGTCGTGGAGAGGAGGACACCTCTGCGGATAATTCGGCTGGTGGTAAAAACCTGCTGAACGTCTGGTTCATAAGTTATCAGAGAGACAATCGAAAAAAAGGTTAGCGGCAATCTTAACTCCCAGCCCCTCTATGGCGTCTCATGTCCATCGTATAGAAACACTAATTTTAAACGTGAAACTGCTTCAGTCAGTGCTTTCAACGTTTATAATCACCTTGTCTGTTTGTTTTGGAAAGGAGGAGACCTCTGCAGATAATTCGGCTCCCAGTAAAAACCACCTAAACGCCTGACACTGAATGAATCTAAAGCGAAAGAAGCTTACGGCAACGGCTCCTATGATCTCACGCTATCTCACGACATCATCCAAAGCCATCTTATGTTATTGTTTTGCTTGAGAGACCCCTAGTGGCAGAAGTTACATACTGTGCGTTTAAGTACCAATGAACCGAACACGTTCAAATACAACTCACTCATTCCTGTAATGCTTGACACTGGACGGTTTCTAACACAACTGTTAAAACTGTTAAATTTGACATGTAAACCACTTTAGAAATAAAGTATTTGGATGTTCAGTTGGAAGAAAGACTCAAATACTTAAAAGGAGTAAATTAACTTATTGTGAGAAGGTAAAACAGCTGAAATGCTGAAAAAGCGCCTCGGGTATCACCGCCACTCTATGAGTATTTCTAACACTGCAAACTAATTTGTTATGTTACACTCAGACTGCAGCTATCCAAAACCTTTGAAAGCCACAATGTAGTTACTACAAGTATTTTTAAAGCCGTGAATACATGGTATTTATTCACAAGAGCTTTATTTTTGACACGTTTTTCTTTCTCACTTTTATTTAGCTCTCTCCATGTAAATAATCACATTCTGAGTGCATCTAAACATCTTCTACTGCCTGTTTTTATACACAACACATTACACTAATACAGTGTTTGAAATACTTCGAAACTGTTGTTGAATCAGTGGCAAAATAATAAGCCAAAAAGTCAAAAGACAAATTTATCTCTAAGCTTAATTAAAGCTAGCATGTATTGCTGAAACAGGCCAGACTACGGTTTGAGAGCCGGAGCTATAAAATGAAAAACTGTCAAAACTGTCTCATCTCATTCAATCCAGTTTGAATAATTTTTTTTTCCTTTTAACAACATATTTTCAGCCCTCAATGCGTGGCTTTCCAACTCAAGAGATTTAATGTACTGCTTACAGTTTTCACTATAACATGGTGGAGTTGCTGGATCATTATTATGACCAGGAATAGGCTGGAAATCATTTCTTAGTGTTTTACACTCATAGCAGAGGCTCCTGTCAGGGAATCTACCCACTGTCTGCAGTGGGATGCTTGCTGCTGTCTCGAGGACATTCGTTAAAAGGATTACTCCTGCAGCGGATGACTTCTCTACTTGCTCTCCTCTTTGGAGTTTGCTCCTCTGTCTTCTGCTGAATACATCCAACTGCATTCTTTTTCTCCTCTCTGGGGAATGTGTATGTTGGGACATGTGAAGATGGATGGGATGATGCTGGGTGACAGAAGTTTGTCACTGTTTTCCCTAAACCATAAGTAAATGTACATATAGTTTACATGATGTAGAGGTATCAAAAGTTAGACTCTTTGCTGCTTGAATCTCACTGTTAGAAACAAATGTTGCTCTACGGATATCCACAAATACAGCAAAAAAAGAAAAAAGCAATACAGGCAATGTATTACTTCCGACAACACTGACTAAAATGTCCTGCAAACTTTTCCGTTAGCAACAAGCTTCTTTTAGCTTAGCTGGTGTTAAACCGACAAGATCCATGCAGTAATATATAGCTCAAAGTTGTCTTATGGATCAATTAAATTATCATAAACCTAATGAAAGCCTGTTAAATAAAGAAGACATTAACATTAGGAAGCCTTCTATACTGTAACTGATATGAAGTGGTCACTGCACAAGTGGAATCCGTTGCTTGCAGGGTCTCGTCTCTCAGCTGTGGCACGTTTTATGGCAGTGATCCATTTATTGTCGTCATTCAGAATCAGGAATCCAATAAAATGCTTCCCCTTTTACTTGCTCTCGGGTGTTCTGGCATTCCAGTGTGAAACAAATAGCTGGTAGCGGTCATTAACCCAGCAATAGCAATACTTTCGCTACTCCTGCCAATATGGCGGTGTTTTCATTTTAACTGATGAATGCTGGGATTGCATGAAGTCAACTGCTGGAGCTCTATTCACTCATGGCACTACCTCACAGGTCCACACACGGCTTTACCTCCAGGTCATTTTGGAGCCAGGAAAATAAACTTTTCCTCACATTAATATATCTGTGAAAGTGTTACTTATTACCAGGCTGAAAATTTGTGTTACTATAAGTGTCTATAGTTATAAAAGTATTTACCATGAGGGTTATAGGTTCATTACAAATAGTCAGTCATGTTAGACAAATGAATACACAAATCACATCTTATGTTATATCTTGGAGGTAAATACAGATGTGAAACCAAGTTTTCAGTGGCTTTCAAGGTCTGTATTTTCAGCAAATAACCAGCACTGTAAAAAGAAAGCGTGACTGGAAAAAAAGCATTTTAATCAAAACTTACTGTGAACGATACTGTGGTCCAGTCCTGTCACAGGAGCCCGTTTGTCTCTATAATAACTGTACTGCCTCTGTACCCAGTGAACCTGCGAATCACAACATAAATTACTTTGAGGACAATGTGACATTATGTTGGCATTGGTAAATCACTAAAATATTAGAAATGTTCAGTTATGTTTTAATTCGTGGTCAAAACTACAAAAACTACTAAATGCTACTACTACTAGTAGTATACTAGTACTACTACTAGATGTTCATGTACTACATCTCTAATAATCTTCTCAAGTCTTGCTTTTGCTTTGTATGGCTATTTGTCTAGAATATTGTATTTATGAGGATAAGAAAACAGTGAAAGGTGCGAAGCATATGAAATGTTTTGGTTTATTCTGTTTCATTCTGTTTTGAAACTGAGGGAAATCCACAGCACAGGGAGAGTTGGGTATCTTTATGGGGGAGAGTTAAAGGTTTCCTCTTCATTAGTTCAAAGAGTACTCGCTTGCTCTGTCCTTTGCAGTCCCATTGTCCTGGGTTAAAAGCAAGGAAAACACCACCGCCTCACCTACACCTCTGTCCTCCACAGCACACACGCATGCACACACAATTTCTTTCATAGGCTGCTGCTTGCAGCTTTGATCTGATAAGAGGCTGGTCCTTGTGTGCACTATATCAAACAACAGATCACAGACACACACGTAGACACACACATATCAGTGTCAGTCCACTATTGTCCTCTTACACTTAAATCAGAGTGGAAGAGGTTGAATATAAATACTATTGAGAGGCGGCTGCAGTCTTTTATGTCGTAAAAGCCTGCTTGCTTTATTCCCCCTTCATGTTCTTCAATTAGACTCAATTAACAAGAGGCAGGAGCTGGTGTGAACTTCCCAAGAAGTGGATGTGATACTTGTACAGTTCTGTAGATGTAATCAAATTACTGTTTATATTAGGCTGATTATATTCATTTACCTTGATTTAAGATGAGATTAAGTAAAAACATAATAAGCTCATTCTAATACTTAACTTAATGCACATATACTGGAGGAGATGTCTAATCAGCTAGAGAAACATAGACATTATCCTATTTACAATGTTAGGCATACTTGACATTTTTAAAGCAAATATAAAGTTTTAAGATTTAAATACACAGTATAGGTATATCATAAGTGATTACCTTTCATTTAAAACTACATATCTGCACTTAAAGTACATTCACATAAATATCACAATGTTGGCTCAAAAAAATCCCACACATACAGATGTGAGCAGACTCCTGATGTCAGCATGATCTAACCACAAAGTTCTCACTCTTTTCTAGAGATCTTTTTCCAGGACATTTTCAGTGATGATCTAGCTCATGACATACAGGAATCACACCATACAACAATATGTTCCCATCTGTGGAAGTCTGATTTAAAATGAGTGCAGTCTACACTTGTCTATACTTATCTAAGAAACCATCTCTTACATGCTTAATTAATTATGAAATTATGACAAATTGATTGCAACAACTTTTGCTATGTAAATAAAATTCATCATTATCATCATCGTTATTGATTTATAACCTGGCTCACTTTTTTCTTATGGATTATATTTACCATTGCTGCCTGAACACCAATAACTAAATAGCCTGCCAGGAACATCAATAACACAAATAATAGCCTGAGAAATCTTAACTTTACATAGCTACATGTACAAATTCGAAGTTGAATTGCTAAGATTATTTACTGCACTTCACACTTTAGCCCCTTCACTAGCAATAGGAAATTAAGTTTTCAGCGAGGTTAATCACACCCACTCTGAGCTACAGCTACAACAGTTAAACATGTCACGTCATATTATGGTCTCTTTTACCTGAACAACGCAGCAATGGGTTTAAAGCTTGTATGTATCATACATCCATGGTAAGTGACGCTAGCAAAGATGCTAGCAAAGTAAAAAGAGCCATTAGCAAGTATTTAGCCGGTGTTTGACTAATATACAGCTGGGCACCTCATTGTATTGACCCCGGCTTCCCGTATTATTATTATTACCCGACTCGCAGCAATCAACCAACATACATTTGAAACCTTTGCACCATCGATGTTGAATCACAACCCTTAAACCTTTAGCTACAGGCAAAACAAGCTAGCGAGCAACTGAACCAAACATGCTAATCCATTATTGAACAGTTCAAAACAAGTTGGGAAGAATACGTTCATCTATAAACCTAATGAAAAACGATGCATTCACAGCACTGCCAAACAAAACCAATGGCAGCCTATACAAAATACTGTCATTCATAGCCTACAAATGAACGTCAACATTATCCTGAACATAACGTTGGACGAAAATGGAACAATATTAAAATACAACAACAACACAAGATTTTCTAGGACATTTTACCTTTTCCTCTTATTTTCCATGTGTTTTCCATAACTGGAAAACTGGTCACCTGTTTTCCAGGTTGTCCAGGACACTAGGAAAGGACGCTGGGTCAAAGGTCAGTTACAGTGAGCACATGCTTTCAATTATCTTTCAACTAGTTTAAATTTATATTTGACAAAAGTTTTGTTAAAAAAAAAAATAGCTACAATCTAACATGTGCTACACCTTTACATTCATTTATTTTAATACACAGTCTGACTGTTTTCACCAGTTAACAACTGGAAGGCCTTTATTATGAAGTGGCTGCAGGAAGTGAACCCTTGGTAACGGATATTATGACCTTCTTTACCCACTGTATGATAACATTTTTTATCTAAAACAAGATATGAATAATTTTCTGGTCCTGTTTAATTGTCAGGTTAGATATAATCTTTACTAAAGATGCAGCCACTGTGAGCGGGTGAAATAGATACGCTAACAGTTTGGATGAGCTCAAACCTCACTTGTCATTAGTGTATTTCATTTTTATTTAAAAACTGTTTTCACCATGTCTAGATAATAAGCCTGGATCACAGTGGCCCTTCATACAGAAATGCCAAATATTAATTCATCATATGAGGAAAGTAAACGCATTTTATTGTTCCACCCTTGCAAATTTAAAAACTACTCACATTCTGCACTTGTGAGCTTGGATTACACTTGCTCTCCATGCAGTAATTTTGCATATTGAAAGGTGCATGTTCAGAAAATGATTTCATTATGTAACTCACTATTTCACCCTGACAAAAGTGCATTTCAACTCTCACACAGCCTACAGCAGTTTGATCTGTAGTGCTGTTTATCCTGTTATTTTGTCTACACAAATACATCCTTGAGCCCACGAAGCTCAGCCTATTATAATTTCAAAATGTTTTCCCAAAATGTACATTGATATTGATTCAGAATCTGTTCAGAAAATACTTTGTTTCTATAAATGACACCCAAACACACACATACAGATAAAATGAAACACCTTTAAATAGAATTCATGAATCAAAATATGATAACACATGATAATATCATATTTTATATGTTTCTAATTTATAAATAACACGACAAAGACATGGCATTACATACATACAGAGACAACAAGAATGTGACTGTGTGTGTTCGTGTGTGTGTGCGCGCGCGCACGCGCGTGTTCTCTAACTACCTTGTAAAAACCCCTCCAGCCCCTCCTTTAGAGGAGCAGCCAGGACACAGTGATCAATACACATGATAGGGAGCTAATCGCTCTCTGTCAAACCAGCTTCTGCCAGCTACTAATGGCACACACTCACTAGGGAGTGTCTGTGAACGTGTGTGTGTGTGTGTGTGTGTGTGTGTGTGTGTGTGTGTGTGTGTGTGTGTGTGTGTAGGCGTGGGCCTTAATGGCAGATTGAGACTCTTTAGAGAGTGTTGCTCAAGGTTAGACTCAGGGGACAAGGGGCAATTGACCACACTGTCTGTGACACTGACCCCTCCACTGTCAGCGCATTCATCATCCAGCTGTGACATATAGGCAGCACACACACACATACACATATACAGACAACACACACACACACACCACAAGTACAACACAAGCACACATACTGTATAAAACAAGTCCTGTGTAAATATGCTGAGAAATGACATCACCAAGCAGAAAAAAGCACACTTCATAAATGGAACTTCTTTCAATGGCTGCCCAACACATGTTGCAATACAAAGCAAGTTGATGCAACTTCAGCGTCAAGCACAAAAGACGCTGACAATTCTCTTTTCATAATAAAAGCCTAGCTAAATGGAAAGAGAGAAAGAGACACAGAGAGCACAAGGTTTGGGATCAATGAAAAAAGACCGGGCAGCGTATATAAAGAAATAAACTTGTTTGGGAAAATCATTTTCCAACAGTGAGGAAGAAAAATAAGGCAGTGGAGCACTTGCATGATTGAGCAGCTGAGGTACAACTGACAGAGACACAATCTGAATGTGTGGAGGAGGAGGAGAAGAAAGACAGTAAGATGGACAGAGTAAAGGTGTGTGTGTGTGTGTGTGTGTGTGTGTGTGTGTGTGTGTGTGTGTGTTTGTTTGTGTGTGTGTGTGTGTGTGTGTGTTTGAAATCCCATGATGAATATGTGTGTGCACGAATATGGCTTAGAAATAGAATAGAATAGAAAGGTGGTGAGGAAACAGAAGGAAAAGTGCGGGTGTGCATGTGTATGTGTGTGTGTGCATGCACATAATACTCCCATGTCTCTACATGAATGAGTGGAGTGGTGGATGGCAGGCAGCTGCAGCAGTGTGATACGAGCCGAGCTGCACAGATATCAGCACTGACATTTTGGGCTTCGCTACCCACCCGCAGCCCCCTGGGAAAGTGATGGCGATGGCAGCAGCAGTGGCCACATGCCCCCCCACCCCCAAGCCCCTTCCAACTGCCTGTCAATCACAACGCTGTGCTTTCTGACGCTCTGTCGGCGCTGGCCTGGCCCCAGCCCTGGCTGGACTCATTACACCACGCAGCAGCGAATGCACTGCATGACCCGCAGTCACCAGCACCCAGACCCTGGTGCAGCGCTGATCTTTATCTGGTCCTCGACACTCCCCACCAACCCCACCCACCAACTCCCTGCCTCTTCATTCAATCTCCCATCTCTACCTGCCGGACCGATGGCCCTGACCAGAGAGAGAAAAAACAGACGACAGAACAGAGGGATTGTGTGTGGGTTACCATCAACCGGAAGATTAACAGTGAAACCAGCATAGACACATTTAAAAAAAAAAAAAAAAAAAAGAGTGAGCTCTACAGTGGTGAGCAGTGATGGGAGTGAGGGGGGAAATTGCATAAACTGAAAGCAGGGAGAAAGATAACAGGAAGATACACTCTGGCCCCTCCTCTAGTCTTCTTCTAGGGCACCTCTTGGCCTCCTCTTCCTCCTTCGCCTCCTCCTCCCCCTCCTCTCTTCCTCCCTCCACTCCCAGCCTCCTCTCCTCCTTTGTGCAGTGTCTCAACAGAGCTGCATTTGAGTGGCAGGCCGTCACAGATCAGTTCCCTGCTAAAGCGGCCCGGCAGGCCGGGGTGACGGGCCAGGAAGGGATCTAAGTGGGGTTTATCAGCGCTTCTTAACGCCTCTTCGGCTCCCTGACACAAAAGAGAGGGGGTATTAAACATCTAAAGCAAACCAAAAAGCGTGAAAGCTCCTTATAGGGCCGCGGGATTGCAGATGTGACTGGAGTCTTAAAAAAAAAGCCCCCCCCAAAAAAAAAAAAAAAAGAAGAAGAAAAATAAGGGGAGGAAAAAAAGCACACAAACGCTTCAGCAGAGAGGAAGCATTGAGGGGAAATTCAAATGTTTTTTCTGTCCTGTGTGGAGAGAGTGGCTGAGACAGAGAGAGAGGGAGAGAGAGAGAGAGAGAGAGAGAGAGAGAGAGAGAGAGAGAGACATCTGTAGCATCAAGATGGAACTAAGTAAGTCAAAACTAGCTTAATAATGCTTCACAGTTTGCCACCTGTTTTGTTCATGACGCTGATGAATGTAATGGGCTCATATTCAAAATACCCACGCACTGCCAATATATAGGTTAGTTTATGACAGTATAGCCCAAACAATGAAATTAATAAGACTGTGAAAGTAATATATTTATACCTCTGAATGATTTTATGATGATGATGAATGATTTTATGATGAATGATTCAAAGGGGATTGATAGAGAAGTTCCAGCTCACACATAAAACACAAGCCCTAATGCTGCAGTATGAACAGACTAAAAATACCAGCGGTAGTTTGCTAGCCAGATAACACTCCACCTAGCTGACTCTGCATTAGATCGTAAATTAAAATTTAGTCAACAAAGTGTTATAATTCATATTTTAGTTCACTAGATCAAGACATGTAGGCATAAATTAGGTTTCCTCTTAATTAGCTGCAGATTCTGCTTACAATCCTGCAATGGTGAGAAAGCACTTCTTCCCAAAATAAATTCAGACATGTCACCGTCGGACAAACGCATAAATAATAAACTTAATGAAGACTGAATTCAGCTTCAGGGTCCTGGTGTTGTGCATCCTGGCTCATTGTCAGTGTCATGGCTGACTGGGACTCGTGAATAGAACAGATGCATCATTAATGTTAATGGTAACTCTTGTGCTACACTCACGCAATGACAATCAAAAAGTCTGTTGTGAAAAAGACCGTTTGATTCCTTTGATTTGTGTAACAATGTGGAACTTTGCTGTCCACACTTTTACCCATGAAAACAAGCTCTTGACCTGCATCACATTAAGATACAAAATGGCTACTATCTCCATCAGCCTTGTAAGTGGATCTAGTGTGGATGATTCAGTCTTGCATCTCCATGCAAGTCAAACCTCCTCAGATGAGGGTAACAGAAACACACTCACAAAAAAAAAAAACATGTAACACGCAGGGTCAGGCTCTCAGACCGCAAGCAATGTTGGACTTTTTCCAAATGTCCCACAGAGGCCCAACTTTTTGCAACTAAACAAACCTAATCTTGACTGAGTCAGTAACGTCTCTCAGTAAAATAACTTGCAGCTGCACATGATACAATGGCCCACAACATGAAATAACGACAGGTGAGAGACTCTGCCTTTTGTAAGGGTTGAATGTGCTCATCATGCAAGTTTTCCCTACACACATAAAAAGGATGAAAATAGACGATGTAATAGACACTCAAAGCTTACTCTGTAGTGAGCAGTTATGTGGGACTTTGAACACTTGGGTATCATCATCATCATCATATTGCATCCGCAGTGACAGGTGTTGAATTGCATGGCTGTAATTTTCCAACAACATAATGCATTGTGGGATTGTTAGCAAATATGCCATTAACACTATTTCTTTGTTCCTTTCGGGGAATGTTATAGGTATTTATTAGGTAGTTATTTTTGGGATTGAGTAGATTTCATAAATTACCAAATCCATCAGCCAAAAACAGTTTCAAAGTTTAGTTTGTTTGTTTGTTTGTTTTTTTTTTACAGTTTTTATGCCAATGATAATACATTACATTAGTTAGTCAAAAGGAGGCTGAGCCATGTTTAACTTGATTTTTGGTTTCATCTTCTACTGTGAGAAAACTGGTCACTACGTACATAACTTCGTTCAGATTTGTTTTGTTCAGGTTTATATCAAAAGCAGCTGAACAGCAGTTCTGCTGTCTGTATCTACGACCTCTCTCAGCGCTGAGAGCCTTGTTGTTGCAAGTTAAGACTGCAACAATTAGGCATGGCCTCCAAACAGCTGCAGCTTAGATTAACTGTAGCCGGGTTTTAAGACAAGGAAATGAACAGAATTCAAACACGGACGTTAGAAGACTGGGACATACTGTGAACAGCAGTCTTCTGTGTGCGTGTGCATTAAGCGTGCAGCACACCAGTAGGGACCAGTGTGTTTGTGCCAGAAGCTGACAGGGGTTTAGTATGTGAGACATTTTGGAAAAGGTCAGCGGAGAGTTGAGTCAGAGACATAACTGTGTGTTTGAGAACGAAACTTCAAGAGGTAAGATAGTTAGGAGAGTTGGGAAGAGGGTCACTGAGGGGAGGCAGGGTCTGAAGTAAACAAGGTACAGAGACAAGAGAAAACACTGAGATGATTCTACTGTCCTGTCACACTCCAGCCCTGTGGTTGTATGTGTTAACTGAGCTGTGGTCGCCTGTGTGTCTATATTGCTGTATGCATGTCCAATGTTAATGTGCGTATTTCTGTTTGCTGTGTTAACGCTGCTAATTATGTCATTAGCAGTACAATTAATACAACAGCTGATTGTTGCCTTGCTGGTGGAGGGTCACTTCGGCCTGAATCACATGGTGGCAAAACCATGTCCTCCTACTCTGAGAAACCACCGTGGATCTCCATTCTTTGTGTGTGTGTGTGTGTGTGTGTGTGTGTGTGTGTGAGAGAGAGAGAGTGTCTCTGCTCTAAACAATAAGCTGTTATAGTACAACTCTCTGAGCCCCATTCCTAAGGACTGCTTCACCTCAGCCAGTGTTTGATATGAGTGACAGCGGCTGCTGGAGATTTCACTGATTTATAGAGGGTGTTTGTTATTCCTCTGTTATGCAACATCATATTTACGAGTTCAAGTGAGCTGTTTTACCTTTAAAAGGATTTTCTTCATGAGGAATTATTTCCATCAACACATTTATAGGTATTTCTGGCACTTTTAAATTGCATTATCAATTGTTAGCCTTGGTTCCACATCATTATCTACATGTGTTTGACAAAGGGTGGGGGTTACTTGTAACCTGCACTATAGATCATATTGTTTCAACATATTTCTCAGGAAGGTGTATACAAAACAACCTGAACTCAAGGCTCACTTACCCAATTGCTCTGGAGCTTTCAATTATATCAGACATCATCAAAAGATCAAGCATTCTTAGTTGGCATGGAACAATAGATGATGAAACTTAAGGGCTTTTTGTTGGATGTTGGATTAAAACTTTAATTAACGACTTCTGCTGATGATGACTGTGTGATATAATTGAAAGCTCCAGAAGCCAGTAAGAGGACCTTGAGTGGAAATTGTTCTTTCAAAGTATGGGGGGCAATCCAGACATCTCCTCAAACAGTTACACTCATCTTTTCCATTCAGTTTTCTTTATGTAAAAAATAACATATAAATACGTGTGGGAAACACATTTCAAGGTGTTATCCGATAGCCCACCCCCCACTGTTACTGTGAAAACGGTGCGGTCGAAACACTTGGCCAGTCAAATGTCACTCCCCCCCCTCTCCTCTCTCCCTCTCTGTCACTCTCTGTCACAAACACACTGACGGCGCCGTCTGTGCACAGCCCCTCCTCTCTGCACACACACTGAATCAAAACATGATCATGTGAGGGAGGAAGGATTGTTGTTGGCTTTTCCTTTCAGAGAAGACGCCTGTACGTGGCCGCTAGTCAATATCTGCAGCTTGTGCAGGTCGATAGCCTTAATGTTAATCTTTTAACTCTGACTGAATCTTTTCTCCTGCAATCCACATGAATATTGAAAAATATTTATAGAGTCAAAAGGGACAAAAGGATAGCTTGGACCAGAGGTGTTAGGAAAACAGAGTACCTCGAAACTTAACAAAACACAGGGGAAGCTGGACAGTCCGACCAGTGTGATTAGCTATCCAGTTCATTTGTTCTGTATATTTCCAAGCTACAACCAGTGCTGCTGTGGCAACTGCAGCAAGAGGGTGAGGAAGGGATAGCTGTAGCTAATGAAGAGAGATGCAGGAGAGGAGGAGGAGGAGGAGGAGGAGGAGGACAGCAGCCAACATACTGCTGTGGGTGTAGGAAAGCCAGCTTGGGCAGAAGCAAACAGTGAGATTGACAGCAGAGCAACAAAATAGAGCTGTATATGGCCCCCCCCCCCCAAAAAAAAAAAATTTGGAAAATTTTGTCCACCTGTCCAGAATGCCTACTGGCTGGCCTGAGCAGATGTCATAACAAAGCCATACACAGTACATGGCAGTTTGGGGTCTGTTCTGTTCTTACATAGTGATATTGAGGCTCATTGGGATTATTTTATTTTTATTTTTATTATTTTTGGGATTATTATTCTATGGCCATTACATTGTGCAATCAACATTTACTTCATAATGATAAGTTAAAACAAAACAGGTGGCTATTGTCAGTTATGCTAACTGTCAGTTAGCATTACAACAAAAAATTGGAGAGGGTCTCAACAGAAGGTCAGCATTAGACAAGACATGGTTATTTTCTCTAAAGAGCATGTTACGTTGACGTCTTCTTGTGTGTAGATTTTAGATTAAACAGCGTGGTTTATCTACAAAATGATGCACCAGTAATTTAGTCAACTTTATATGCAATCCCAGGATTTGTATTTTACCATGTTACTGCAACTTAGAAAACTGTATGTAGGATTTAGTGGCATCTAGCAGTGAGGTTGCAAATTGCAACCAACTGAATACCCCTCTCCTCACCCCTCCCTTTCCAAGCATGTATGAAAACTTACAGTGGTTTTCAGGTAATGTAAAAAAACGAAAGGCCCTCGCTGGAGCTGGCTCCGTAGAAGAGGACCCGCTCAGCTGATTATAAACTAATGAAAACACAATTATGAATATTATGTTCATTTCTGCCAGTAGATCTCCTTAAATCCTACACACCTTCTTTAAACTAACATTAACTCTGTCTTAACCTCACAACCTACTAAACCATGCACAGCACAGCAATTAGAGAGCTCTATAGTGTAACTCACCTGCCATGCAACGCAAAGTACAGTGTGTGATGCAGAGTGAGAAGCAGCTCACAGGTTCGTATGTACAGAGGTCTGGTCAGAGGTGGGCGGAAGGAGTATAGCTCAGGCTTTGGCAGCTGGCCAGGTACTGTAGCTAACACACTGTAATTGTGTTTGGCAACACATAAGCCGCCATAAATATTTCCTCCATAAAACTATTACAATATTGACTGTTTTCAGGCTAAAAATGCAATTAAAGTGGATTATATTAGTCTGGTTGGTTTAAAGACAAGAAAATAATAATCTAATTAAAGAGGATTTTCTATTTTCTCGATACTGAAAAAAGATGACTTCACATAAAACAAAATAACCAGCACACAGGGCTCAATGGAAAGGTATTTAAGAATGCAACAGTGTCTCGTAACGAGATGCAATGTCTAAGTGTGCAATTGTTCATTATCGCAAAACATTATTTGTGCAATCCATTAAATTTAAGACTCATTATGAAATGTGGGACATTTTGGGGGTGCAAATTCATTTTCACCTAAAGTTACCATGGTAGAAAAGTAATTAAAGTAACAGTTTAATGAAATCATGAACCATACATGGAGTCACTGGAGATTGCGCATAAATTACTTCAATTAATCACACGCATGCTGGTTCAGATGATAACTCTGAATCAGAAAGTTTGGAATCTTCTCTCTCTTTTACTTTGTGTCCATTTCTTTCTTTTGCTCTTTCTTGTGTGTTTTAGGGCATGTGTGTGTGTGTGTGTGTGTGTGTGTGTGTGTGTGTGTGTGTGTGTGTGTGTGGCCTATGCGCTGTTGCTTTGTGTGTTTTGTTTGTGTGTGTCACTGAAGGGGCAGTGTGTTGGGGGGGAAAGGGCCAGAGGTCTGGTGCACTCTGCAGAGAGGACAGGGCCAACGACCCTTCCTCCCATCCCTCCTCCCTCGCCCCGCGCTGTCATGGGATGTCTCCGCGGGTGACGGTTACCCTGGCAACAGAAGCCCGGTGAGGAGGCTGCATTGTGCGCTCCGAGGGTGATGCAGAAAGGCTTGCTGTAGGTGGCGAGGGAAGGGGGGCACCAAGTGATATCGGGTGGAACAGGCTCACGAGCTACACAGGCAAGGTAAACAACTTTCAGCCATTACTCACCACATGGCTTTGTTTCTTTTTTTTTTTTTCTCTTCTCGCTAATCAACACTAGTCCCTGATTAAAACGGCAACGCCAGCCAAATGAATTTCTATTTGCATATACATGCTGTGTAAAATCAGAGCCGATGCCAGAGTGTGAATTCACCTTGACGTGGCCATGTTAAATGTATCAAACACTCACGTCTAAGTAGCTGAACACTCTGATTTGCTGTAGCTACAAATCCATTTCCCGCTGTGTTACACAGACGGTGCGAGTCAGGCCAAAAAAAAAAAAACTCAACATCAGAGTTGCATCTTTTGGGAACATGCAGACTGATCCACTCTCCAGATCTTACTGTCTGAAGGATATTTTATTCAGCGGACTGTTTATTTATCAGTACAGTTAAAAATACTTACCCCTGCTGCAGTCGTCAGTCTTATCTCAAAGGTGGCTCTGTCAGAGCGCCCCCTGCTGTCTCTCAGGTTGTACAGACCCTCCA
Organism: Seriola lalandi dorsalis; assembly: GCF_002814215.2. Classification (NCBI taxonomy): domain Eukaryota; kingdom Metazoa; phylum Chordata; class Actinopteri; order Carangiformes; family Carangidae; genus Seriola; species Seriola lalandi. The sequence continues at coordinate 740,235 of NW_019524978.1, read as the reverse complement.
GGCTGCCAACCTGTGAGCGTGGAGACAAAATTTGTGGTCAGGTTATGAAAGCCCACACTTTCAAGGCATGCAGAGTTACAGAACACAGGATCTGATGTGAGACTCGCTGGGTCGAGTGTCTTTTTAAAGAATCTGTAAAAAAAATATTGGGTCTTCAAAAACCACGATAAGAATGCAAAAAATATGCATCTGGCAAAACAAGTAGGTGTTTTCATCAATACAGAGTCCAATACAGGTAAAGTACGAGGGTCGAACTTATGTATTCAGCCTTAATCACCCATATGACCCTTTTGCACAACATGATTTCAGCATATCCCCTCCAGCCATCTGTCTTGTGTGGGTTTTTCTGCGAGAGGTGGGCCGAAATCAAATAGCACACAGTTTATCTAACCTTATCCTGGGCTTTTCATTTCCAAGCCTTATAAACTCAATCGTATTGACCGCCTGGGAGAGTTAGAACTAACTAAGTGAAATCTACTCGGCGGCAATTGTGTGCAAGGCGCACATTGTGTGTGTGCGCGCGCGTGTGTGTGTGGCTTGCTGATTCTATCTTCCTTCACTTTCATTCTCTCTATTCTCTGTCCCTGAGGTGCATCAGGGCTGAGACTGCCGAGTAAATTGTCCCAAATTGAGTTCCTTCTTGCCGGCAGATACAGGCCACATCCCGACCGTTTAGAGCGAGGCAGAGAGAGAGAGGCGGAGAGGGAGCGAGAGAGAGAAAACAATCACAGCACACATCACTCGCTTGAAAATTCTCTCTCTAATTTCTCTCCTTGCTTTTCTTTTCTACCCACCCTCCCCGTCTCTCCCTCTGTTTCTCTCCTCTGCTGATTTCCCTGCTGCTTCTCTTTCTTGTGCCGGCACATTATTCTTCTGCTTCTCCCTCTTTATATCACTCCCTGTGTGTCTTCCCTTGTCTTTGTCTGCTGTGATAGGTATACATCAGGCTTTCCTTGCTCAGCTTGGCTTTTTCTTTCCTTTGATGATTCTCTCCCCTCCTGCTTGTTCTCTTTCCTCTATCTTTTTCTCTCCTTTCTCCCTCAATCCCAGCCAGTCAATACCAACACTATTTCTCTTCCCTCTCCATGTGCTTTTCTCACCCCTATTTCTATCCCTACTGCTCATCCCTCCTTTGCTCTCTCATCTCACCTTCCATGGCTGGCTGTACCCAGTGACATAGTGCCCATCAGTACAGACCTCCTGGGGGGAGGAGTCTCGCTCTGACAATAATCACACAGTAAGTTTATAACGCTAGCAGCCCAGCTGAGCTGAGCTGAACTGATCACACGCGACTCCCCTGACACTGGCACACTCCATTTAACTCAGCAGGGAGCTGCAGGCTGGCTGGGGCAGGGATAAAGCATGAGACAGGGATGGGAATGCCAGTGGGTTTTTGGGGATGGGGTTATTGGAAGGGGGGGTTGGTGATGGAGCAGTGACTGGAAACAGATATGGAAATGGAATGAGGAAGGATGGATGGAGCTGAAACTGGTGCTGCAGGGGATGAAGTGGGGGTGAGGTTTTGGACTTTTGGATTCAGGCAGAAAGTGTTTTTTTTGTTTTGTTTTTTTAAAGAAGATGCTCATGTCACCGTCTCTGCATGGAATGATAAACGTTTTCTACTTTCACTATTTGCTCTCTGCAAAATCCCTTTCTATCTCTTCCCTCAGCTTTTAGCGTGTTTATTTTTAAACTGGCAGCAGGGTGGTAGAAACTTTTCTTCGACTGGAGAATTTGGGTCTCAAGCCACTGTAAAGCCAAGATTCCCTACTAACTACTTCACTTTGATCTTCAATATCACTACTGTTGGAGAAAAGAAAAATTCCTATAGGGATCAATCAAGGAAAACTCGTAATTATTTAATTAATTTAATTATTTATAATTAAAATAATTATTTTTCTAGCACTTATTGTCATATTCACAGATGGTATTGACAATAATAACACCCTGATCATTGCACTCCTGATGTTTCCTCCTGTAAAGGCTAGATGATTGAAGACAGAGGCAGGATAGAAACAGAACTTTAGACAGATTAATGTACTGGTGACTAGGGACGCACTAATGCACCTTTTACCACGGCCAATTCCAATACCTCAGCTCGGGTTTTCCGCCAATTACAGAGTACCAATCGCACTCTCTTTTCCCCAATTTCAAACTTAGTACATTTTACTGCATAGACCTTATTATCATTGTTATTAAAGGTGATATGAGACCTGTGCTTAAGTGACTTAAGGCCTACACTCTAAATCATAGTGGAGACACAAAAATTTCATGACACTGACATAAACGAAACTGTGGTCGTATCCACCTGTGTAAAATCAGTATTGACTCCAAAACCAACCCCATGGTTTTACATTCATACTGAAGACACAATGAGACATTAAGAAGCGAGTGTAGAACTGGAGACACTGGATGAAACAAATATAAGTAGAATAAGAGGTGGAAGATGGATATGGGAGCTTCTTTAAAAGGGTCAGTTCACACAAATTATTTTTTGCTTCTTGTTTTTTTTCCACTGACCATAAGTGGCATATTTCAGTGCTGATAGTTGGTATTATTTGTCCTGGTTTTGAGATATGCGTCTCCGATTTCAGCCTCCACATCAACAAAGTGGAGGTGAATGGAATTCATTTGTGGTGGCCACAGCATTGAATATCATTGAAAAGATACATTTTAAATAACTCAACAGCATCATCTCATTCCAGAAACGATGTTCGAGTTATTCCTGATTAGCAGACTGTTGGGACTGTGCACTGAGGCACTGTCCATCTGTTCCTGTCATTATCAAGGGATAGAGAGCTGTTCTAGTTGCTCTCTCTCAAGGTTGCCACCAGTTGGATCTTCTAACCAACACTTTACCATGTCTAATCACTGACTTGACATGTTGGCTAATATTAGTAGTACTAGTTATAGTAGTGAGTTTCGGTATAAATCTCTCCCTTCATCTCTGTCAGAGTCAACCGTCTGAATCCATGCATCTCATGTGCTATCAGTAGATATAAAAGAAAGAGAGACGGAAGAGTGCAGCCAACGCACTGCAGTTTGGGGGTCTTGATTTGGGTTGTGGTCTCAGACTTGGCGGTGCCAGTCAGGCTCAGTCAGGTCAGGTCTTAAAGACGCAGATACACACCAAGCTTTTAGGCCTATACACAGGTGAACTGTAGATAAATCACCCTGTTCGCCGAGTTTTGGGTTTTGCCAAGTTAATAAAGCTCCTGACTTGTGCCTTCTCCCCCTGCAAATTTCCACTCACCCACTGTATTGGGGTAGCAGCAAAAATTCCAGAGATGCACACACGCGCACACACACGCACGCACACACACACACACCCTTTAAAACTGTAAGAGTAGCTGCTGACCCATAAAAAGATAAACACTTGCAGCTAATGTGTCACTTTTACAACCAGACATTATTGACACTGGATGTGTGTAACATTCACACATGTACACACAGTCAAACTATAACTGTACATGAAAATTAGTGAGCAATTTCAAACCAACCACAACACACACACACACACACACACACACACACACACACACACACACACACACACACACACACACACACGCACGCACACACACAATCCCAAACATACACACACATCCTAGTGCCCTGCCAGAGCAGGTTCACAGCAAAACAATATGAGGCCAATCAGGGGACCATTGGTATGGCTCTCCCTCTGCTAATGAAGGCACTTTGAAAAGGTAATCTAATTCACCAGCAGCAATTAACGGTTGGGAGCGCCTTGTCACTATCAATTAACCGCTCCTTCACTCATGTTCTTCAGCACGGACGCTGAGGCTGCCTGACACACAGCACTGTCGGACAAATCAACCCCATCAGCCAGTCAGTCACTGAGAACACTAATCATGAGAGTGTTCACACACACACACACACACACACACACACACACACACACACACACACACACACAGAGACACACACACGGATACTGTATGTTTTAGTCATTGCACAGTGAACCAAGTGAGCTGGACGTGTAGATCCATAAACAAGTAGATCCAAAGTAGATCCATAAACGGTAGAAACAGTAGATACCAGACGTCTTTAATAAGTGGGATAAAGCTGATATTTTCATCTTTATAACCAACGTGACACCAAACTAAGCTCTCAAAAAGGCCAAATCCCAAGTTGCAGTCTGAAATCTGGAGCGTTCATGTCTTCTTGCCAGTGTATCTGAAAATACACAACTCATTCTGGTGATCAACAGAAAAGTAAGCAACAACAATTTTGACATTTAACATTTAAGGACACCCCCCTTGGGATTTGGGGATATTTTTTTCTCTCTCATTTATTTCTCACATTTTATGGATTAAGAAATTCTGCAATTATAATAAAAAATATACATATATGTATACACTAATAATACATTCTAATGACTCTGCATCCTAATAAATAAACTTAAAGCATATGAAGACAAATATTCATCCCTGAAAGGGAAAAGTCCATATGATAACCAGCATTTGGTTAAATGGAGCACACTTTTTTACAAGTAATTAATTAAACGTTCTCAATAATATTAACAGCTCTCATGTCAAGTTTGAAGTACATCAACATTTGGGTTCAATATTTTTATTCCATTTTCCCACATGCATATTTCTATGTAGGGTCACAGTGAGTCCATCCCAGCACACATTCATCAGAAAGTAGAGAAATACCTTGGAAAAGTCACCTGTTCAACACAGAGATGATAAATAGAGCTGGTTGTGGATCACAGGTTTTGTCCTGTTGTATTTTTCTTCAACAACCATGACTTGGAAATTATGAAACATCTCTTTAACAAGTGGCCAGTCTTTTATCTTTATCCGTGTGTATTAGTATTAGTTGGTTGAAATTGGACAAATTATGATATTGTATAAACCATGTCAGACTGTAATATGTGTCCACCACCCTAATTAAATACAGTGATTTGTTATACAGTGGATTCAGAAAGTATTCAGACCCTTCCACTGTTCAATTTATGTTGTAGATTTAATTCTAAATGGATAAAATTTCCTATGTTTACCAATTCTATCAATCTACAGTCAATAATCTATAATGACAATAATTATATCATTTTTTTAGAAATTAGTCTTAATTCATTAAAAATCTAAAACTGAACCCTCTTTACAGAAGCCCCATCAGCAGCAATTACAGCTCTGAGTCTTCATGGGTAAGTCTCTAAGCTCTCCGCACCTGGATTAGGGCAGTTTATCCCGTTCTTCATGGCAGATCCTCTTACTCTCTTGTCAGATTGGATGAGAAGTGTGAACATCTTCAGGTCTCTCCACATATGATCCATGGGGTTTAAGTCTGGGCTTTGGCTGGGCCACACGAGGAGACCTGTCCCAAAGCTTCTCTCTGGTTAGAACTGAGAGAAGGATGAATGCAGCAAAATACACTCTCCTGTTGGGTCCTTGGTCACCTCCCCAACCAAGGACCCGGTTACTCAGTTTGGCCATACGGCCGGCCAACTCTACGAAGAATTCTTGTGGTTTCATTTATTTTACAATTATCAAGATTTTGAAATGTTTCTGCCCTGAACTATTTCTTGCCACAATTTCATTGCAGAGGTTTACAGAAACTTCCTGGGACTTCATGACTTGGTTTTAGTCCTGATATGCAGTGTGAATTGTAGAGCCTTATATACACTTACTACACTGTGTCCAATCAATTCAATTTACCACAGGTGGGCTCCAATCAAGTTGCTGACACATCTCAAGCATAATTAAAACAGGATAAGCCACAACCTCTGGTGCCACAAAAAAACGTCTGAATAGTTTTGTAAATGACATGTTTTAGTTTTTGATTTTTAACAAGTTTGCAAAGATTTCTAAAAAATATGTGTCAAAGTCGAACTTCGTCATTATGGATTAGGTAGATCAATGAGTAAAATGGCAATTTTAACTAATTTCAAAATAAATCCACAACATAAAGTGAGCTAAATACTGAATACTAAAGCCACTGTATAACCCCCAACTTCTGTGGAATCATTAGTTGATGAGGTTAAACTATGTTTCATCTATATTTGGTTTCACAAATGCACCATGCATTCATAGATAATGAGGGTTTATGTCAAATACGACATGGCAGTTTTTTGTTTCTTTACTTTTTGGCCAATTACAGAAGTTCGTAACAAATTTATCTGAAATCTGTTGAACAGCTTGAAGACATCCTGAAGACGAATTGACGGACAAATAGTGAGGACCACAAACATAACCTCCTTGGTGACATTAGTATTTCAGACTGAACATCAATACGTCACTTATTTATTATTGGTTAAGTACACAGCACAGCAGCACAGAGGAGCAGCACCCTGACCTAACACCCTCTTCTTGGACTGAGGAACACTCCGTAATTCAACTAGACCTTCAGACTCTAGACGGAGGCATAAGCTGTCAGACATAACTATTCAAAATGCTCTTCTCAAGCTCTCGATTGCTTTACTGAATCTATCCAATGTTTAATCTTAGTCCAAAGCCCTGATGAAGAGGAAATTAGCATGACAGTGCTGCTGGTGTAGGAGGAGTGATGCAAGGCCTTCAAAAGGATAATATCTGACCATGTTGCTGCAGGAAATCAAGAGTCCTGGGCACTGACATATTTACGTGTGTTCATGATACAAGCCTTTCTATTTAATGTCTGAAATCTACATTTTTCTGGGTGTCGTGTAGCACAGTGGGTTACGCAGGCGCCCCATATATAGAGGCCCCGCTGCAGCTGGCCCCCGGCTCGACTCCCGCCTCGGACAGCCCTTTCCTGCATGTCATTCCCCCTCTCTCTGCCTCCCCATTTCCTGTCTCTCTACTGTCCTGTCCATTAAAGGCACAAAAAGCCCCCCCAAAAAAAAGAAATCTACATTTTATCTAAGACTGTCATGTTAAAATGTAATTTCAGATATTTACAGAAAAAAGTAGTAATAAACTATCACTACCAACTGCAATAACTCTACTTTGATCTTGAATAAGAATACTGTTGGGAAATGGTTCATTTCGTGCATAGTAAGGATAGCAACTTATAAACCATGGAGAAAACAATTTACTCAAATTCATGTGCAAGAGTTGTAAAAGTATCTGTATAAAACACTGCTCACCTCACATCAATCACCTGTCCCTCGTTATGAGGTTGCACTTACGGTACAAGACAAAAAAAAAAAGCAGCTGACCACCAAAATGTGTGCATTTTCAGTGACCGCGGAAATAACCTCAATCAGTCTTCTGTATTTGGAATCCAAAGAATATTACAAATGGACAATGTACTAAATTGCACGAACATAATCTGCTACTGTATTTGCAGTTTAGAGACTAAGAAAGACCTGACCTGCATGTGGAAACCTACAGAGATGAGAGAACATATAAATTCCACGCAGAAAGGCTCCAGCAGCGAGTGCTTTGACACACAGGACATTCTGCTAAAAGGTATAGTCTCATTGAATATGTTGTATGATGGGGACAAAAAAAACTTCATCCTCAGCTATGACTTTCCGCTGGATCAGCTGCAGACCTGACTGCTGCTGCCGAGATGAACAACTAATGAAGCTCCCATAAGGAGTGAAAATGGACTACAGCATTTTGGAGCCCAACCAAAAATCACTTCCAATTACGCAAGTTGGAAGACAGAGCAATTAGAAAGAGGAATTATAGATTATTCAATTGAAGAACAGTATTTTAATTGTCCCATAGTGGCTTTTTATTTTGTTTTAGCATCTAGCTAATGCACAGCCTGAGGAACATGTACAGCTACAGTATAAAATTCAGTGTCGTACCCTTTGTGTGAGACATCAGCACAGCTACTCTGCCACTGGATAACTTTTTACTACAGTGCATTTGGAAAGTGTTCAGATACCTCCAATTTTTTTATATTTTGTAATGTTGCAGCCTTATGCTAAAATTGAAAAAATACATTTTTTCCCTCATCAATCTGCACTCAGTATCTCATGAAGACAGTGTGAAAGCAGAATTTTAGATTTTTTTTCCCCATTTCTCAGCATCATGTCTTGTTTCCCTCTGACATGAGGCCAAACAGTTCAATCTTGGTTTCATCAGACCAGAGAATGTTGTTTCTCACAGTCTGAGAGGCCTTTGGGGGCTTTTTTTTTTGGCAAACTTTCACTGTATAGAGGTTCCCTTTCTGGACACTCTGCCATAAAGCCCAGATCGGTTGGGGTGCTGCAGTGATGGTTGTCCCTCTGGAAGAATCTCCCATCTCCACACAGGCTCTCTGTGGCTCAGCCAGAGTGACCATCAGGGTCTCGTCACTCTCGGTGGTCTCTTACTTACTTATTACTCAGTTTCGTCGGCCAGCCAGTTCCTGGTTGTTTTAAACTTCTTCTGTGAGACCTTATATAGACAGGTGTGTGCCTTTCTAAATCATCTCAAGTCAGCTGAATTTACCACAGGTAAGACTACAGTCAAGGTGTAGAAACATCTCAAAGATGATCAAGAGAAATGGAGGAACCTGAGCCACATTTCAAGTATCATAGCAAAGGGTGTGAACATTTATGTCAATGTGATGTTTCACTTTTCCATTTTTAATGAATTGATGTTTTGTTTTTTTTTAGCATAAGGTTGCAACATAATTGAAGGGATCTGATCACTCTCTGAATGCACTGTATATTCTGGTCTACAGGTGGAAAGAACAAAGTAATCACCAATAGATACAGTATTATAAATCAAGTCAACATTGAACCTTGAACTGTTCTCCACTTATAGGTTCAGAACAACCTGCTGGTTTCTCTTGCTCCTGCAACACTTGACAGAGTAAAAGACACCAACTCTAATAACTCTCTCATTTTCAATTAGAGATTGAAATATCCATATTCATTCAATTTTGTCATGAAAATGTCATAAACTGGGTGGATTTGATTGTGCTGATTTTCATTTTACTGTAAAAGCTCGTCACCAGAGCCAATTGATAAATATTGTAATTGCTAAAGAGCACTGCTTTCATAGTACAACTCTACTTTATGTAAGGCAGTATTTTGTTATATTCCGTCAATGCATCAGTGATTTCTTGAGATTTAGAATGAATAACACAGTGTTATAAAAATTTTCCTCATGTCTGTATTTTGTTTTGATTTTTCACTGACTCCGTGGATAAAAAAAAAAAACGCCTGCGCTCCCTCTTCAAGTGTCACATTTGATTATCATACTGCACAGCATATGACTGAAAGGCCCATGCATCCAAATTCAAAACAACTCACTTGAAAGAAAACGCTGATTTAAGACACTGTGAAACACAGACGCTCAGCAAGAGCTGCAGGTATTACATTCTACTTGTTCTACTTTTTGTTCCTTAATGCTTGTTTTTCATACTTTGTTTATTTTTATGTCTTTGTGTTCTTTAATTTTCTGTTCAGTTATTTTTTTTTTTGTTTGCTAAAAAGAGCTTAAAAACACAACTTGATCTGAAGCTTTTTGATGATTGGAGAGAATCTGTCCATCTTTGCCTTGAACGTCGCCTCACAATTAATCTTTTTTTGCATAAACGATTAATTTAGCATCACATCATTAATCATATGATCCCAAAACTAATGACAAATGCCCACCACAAGTTAGAAGAGCCAAAACTGATGACATTCCTATTTTTTCTGAACTTCTTACTGAAACTCATTTTACAATATGAAAGAAAAAAAGAAATTAAATATTTGAGAAGCTGTAACCAGCAGTTTCAGCACAAGATAAATGTTAATACTGAGATTAATAGAAGTTGTGTTGCTGAATCAGCCTAATGGCCCAAGCTAAAAGCTAACAGTTTGCACTAAGCTAACAGTCTGTTCCAGATGTAACAGTAGTCTACTGTGACTGAGGTGTTATATGGTCATTTTTACCCCATATCAAAAGGAAAGTATTAGTCACAACTACAAACATCGGAGTATGCGCGCACACACACACGCGCACACACACACACGAAAGTTGAGAACCTCTAGAAAGAAAATAATCAAAGTAACAGTAAGACACCAAAAGAAAAGGAAAAGATACAAAGCTAAATTAATTATTTTACTTCAGCTACATTTTAAAAAATTCTTAAAACCAAAAGAGGAAGCTGCACTTATCAATACTGTTGTGTAAGCAGTCAGTTAAATGACTAAATGCAAAATGTGAGAGAAGCTGCTTGAGGAGAAGAGCCTCATACAAAGTTATCACACAGCTACGCAGTTTCCTTCAACTCAACAGTGTTTTTGCACTCTCCTGCTCATGGCTTTAGTTTTACTGCTTTGACTCAGCCACAGTGCTCTCATCAAACTTGTTGCCACCTTATTTCATAGACTCTGTGTATACCATCTGCCCAGCAGCAAACACACAGACAAAGTGAGGCGATTATAGGTTGTTTTGGCCCCTACTAAGTGGTCAACAAAGTCAAAGAATAACAAAATATATAATGTGACTTTTTATGTCATTTTTCTACATTGAACATCTTTATATTTAGGATACTTTTCTTACATTTGGGGCAGACTTTTAACCACCTTTGAGCAGGTAGCTACAGCTTCTCTGCAGCAGGAAGCAGCAGGCTTCAACACCACTCACCAGGTACACAGACAATCAGTCATTGCAACTAATGGGTCTCATCTGTTTACCGTGATTATCCAAACATCCAATTACAAATTTATTTAAAAGCTACCATAATTGAAAACGCTACATGTTAGTGGTAACACAAACTATGAGCTAGCCTTCAAAAAAACAAACATCACCACAAGCCTGATGCGTACCACAGCCTCTGATGGCCGTTCAGCGGAGTCGGACTTTGAGAAACATCCACAGGAGCTGGATGCCCCGCTGCTGCTGTGACGGCCTCCACCAGACAAACAGAAAGAGGAGAGAGAAAGGCAAATGGGGGGAGGAAGGGAGGGAAAGGCATGAAGGATAAACAAAAACAAACATAGACATCCAGAGTCATTGAAGCTGTGTGCGAGAGCCACGTGAGGCAGCCCACCCTATGGAGAAAACAGCAGCTGGTGTGTACACTAACAGCCCTACAGGGGCTGCGGCCTCCACAGCCCTGACTATGGAGGAGCAGTAAAGGAGAGATGGGAGGAGGGCTGGGTGATGGAGGGTGTACGCTAAGGGCTAAATGGGGTGAGCAGTTAAGCCTTGTTGGTTGCAGTACTGGCAGGAAATGCAGGAGAAGGAAGCGGGAGTGAATGGCTCCACAGTCCATCTGAAAGTGACAAATACAGGAGCTGATTGGTTATAATATAGAATTACTGTCAGTTTTACAGGAGACTTCCAGTATATTACAACCTGGACCTTATTTTCGCAGTAACATTGTTTCTATAGGTAATAAAAACAACTCATAAAAAGTATAAAAAATAAAGAACACATTTATACAGTTGATTCATTTCAGCTCTAGAAACAATAATTATATTGTCACAGGAAATGTGTAATAACTCAAGATTGTTGGTACTATATCAATAGTTTCAGGTGCCTATAAAGTGCTATATTCATCAGCAGTGAATGAGCTGCATGTATGAGTTATGTAGGAATTAGTTGAGTAATGCATAATCAGGATTATTGCATTTTCACCCCCATACTTCATTATTGCAATCAAGTCCAAGTCACTACATGTTTGCTGGTTATTTCTGTCCATCATGAACCAGCAGTCACAATAAAATCCACCCTAAAAACTCACATTTACTTCAACTGAAAAAATAACTCTCCACCTGGATGAAAGATAATTTAACAGTGATCTGCCATTTGGAAACTCAGACTGATGAGCCGAGTGCTGAAGCTCTATTTCACACGTTTGGACTGGACTCTTTCTTTGAAAACTTGATCAGCTTCTTATTTTGGGTAAAAAAAACAAAACAAAACATGGAAATTACTGAAACTGGAGAAGTTAATACACTCAACAGAAGCAGTAACTGACAAACATCATAAAAGTTCATCCACCGAGCATCTAATAAACAACCACTTCTCTCTGAGCTTTTCTCTGTGAGTCCATTCCAAACAAAACATTGTAGTAAAATCCAACAGTAAAGCGAATCAGAGAAGAGCAGTATGTATGAGCGTGCTTGCGTGCTTCTACGACCACTCCCTGCCCTCATCCACCATCTTCCTCTATCTTCTTTATCTCTCTCTCGTTCCCTCTCTCTCTCTCCATTTCAATATTGAAGAGAGTTTTATTAAGGGCTAGACTCGGGTGTGCTGAGGCGCTCTCAGTAATTTTCCTACAAAGTGCTTTAATCCATCACACGGCCAACATGTGGCCTTTGCAGCCATACATCATCTTGGCCCAGAGAGAGAGAGAGAGAGAGAGAGAGAGAGAGAGCGAGAGAGAGAGAGCGAGAGAGAGAGAGCGAGAGAGAGAGGGAGAGGTATCATAATTTGTGCTCTCCTCCTCCTAACCTCCTTCCTTCCTCGTCTTCTTCTCCTCCTCCTCCTCTATCCTCACCTCCCACCAGAGTTTCCCACCTGGGAGGGAAACCACATCTTCTCCACATATTCCTCAGTCAAGTCCTCTCTCCATTTACAAATGAGAGTGAGGTATGAGCAGGGATGGAGTGAGGGGGGAGGGGGGGGGGGGGTGTAAGCAAAGAGAGACCGAAAATGAAAGAGATGGAGATAGGCATGAGTGAATGAGTGTGTGAGGCTGAGAGAGCGAAAGAAAGAGATAAGGAAAATGGAGAAAAGCTTACTGGAATGAATGAAATTGGTGACAAAAGCGAGTGATAGGAAGTCAGGGTGTGTGTGCGTGTGTGTGTGTGTGTGTGTGTGTGTGTGTGTGTATGCTATATGGACAGAAGTGTGTGTGCATCTGTACTTGCATGAAGAAATAGAAATAGGCAGAGAAGGAGTGGAGATGTGCATTTCCCAGCATGCAGCTGGTGCTGCGTTGCCCTCTGTGTTGCCCCCGGCCAACACCTGCCTCCATTTCGCTTCCTCCGCCCTCCTCAGGCTGGGGAGCAGCGGTGAACTCTAGGCCCCCTGACTAATGGAATGGGCCCTAGTTCCCAACCATTAGAGGATTGGTGTCCCTTTTGGCGCCCCTGGGTGCCCTACGGTAGAGAAAAGGGAAAGAAAGGGGCCAGAGAGAAGATGGTGGCACATCGGCCTTTTTCCTTTTACACACACACACATGCACACACACACACACACAAACACACACACCTGGTCATAACATAACAGCCTGGAGTAATCCAGCCAGAGTAAGGCTTGACATAGCTTAGCATCTCACTGAGGCTATTTCTGAGAGGATATTAGAAATTCTGAATTGGGTGCAGCGCTATGAGGTTTCAAAGAAGGAGCTCTCTGAATGTGTACGACAGCGGCCCCGGCTGATCGTGAAGCATTTGTGTGATTTCATTTAGCCGGTAAATCCAGTGCTCTACCTCAATTACATCTGCTTTACTCGGATGGAAAACACACCTCGACTGAACGGAGGAGAGGGGAGGTGAGGGAGGGTGGAAGCATGGAGCGGATTGTGGATTGAATCTCTCGATGAGCTGATAGCACATCCGCAGACAGCGAGCCAAGCTGTGCCGCAGTAATGTTATGCTAATGATATGGTAATGATATGGTAATCTGCCGGCAGTATTCCACCTGACTGGAGAGAAGGGGAATCTGGGAGGCCTTTCACCATTGGTTGGAGACCAGGGACTTCCTGGTGTCAGAGTTCAAGACAAAAAAAAAAGCCTAGACACACACACACACACACACACACACACACACACACACACACACACACACACACACACACACACACACCTTCTTGCAGCAGTTGATCTCAGCTAAAATAAAAACAATGCAACACATAGACTTAATCTGGCTCTAATCGGATTTGCAAACTCTTAAGTAAGCAAGAAATAATACCTGTAAACAATGTGGTATCATGTGATGCAACTTAAAACTAGGTCGGCTGTATTGTAAGTAAGGCTGCAAGCTGAGACTTGTTTTTTTCTTTTTTTTTCTTAATCAGCGTGTAACATCAAGTCACTGCGCTGTTGTTCTGTGGCGGGATAAAGTGAACAGAAAATCCTCTATTTTATATCACAATCAGGTTGTTTTTCCTTTGTCGTTGTGTTGAAACCCTGCACCTGTAATGGCTGCCATTACCTGCCTAGTCAGGACATTTCTTTCTCTCTGGCTCACAATGATTACATTACACCACCACCACCACCACCACAGCCTTGGCTGAAGATGAGACTCACCATTGTATGACACTAATCCACGTCAGCACTGCCACACAGCCATAATAATTACAAGTAAGGGGTTCCCGGGTGAACTGCTTTTGTTGGGTTTGTTTCTTTATTTAGATTTTGCAGCATTTCACTGCATCCGATTCTGAATGAGCCTATTTACCCTGTAATTTAAAAGGACAAACTAGGAGCCTTCTAAATGCAAAAAGGTTAAAACAGAGATATAAATGTGGACAGATCGATTCTCTCTCTTTGACGTATTTAAAAATGACACAGACTGACAAGAGAGGCTTCAGTATATCTGAGGCTCCTGCAAACAGCATTCCAATGCATCACAGTGAATCTGTCCGTGTAGCATAAAGACATCACCTTGGGTATTTTGCTTTGTTTTTCTTTGTATTTTACAGTTGCAAAATGGATATGTCAAGTCTACACAATAGAGAGACGCGATGACATTTTCCTGGATGCTGTACACTAAATCAAAGAGACCAACAATATGTTGAGTGCCAGCATGGAGACATTTGATTCCCTTTCCACTCATGCGGCATTACCACTGGAATGCCAGCAGACATCACAATCCTCCAAGCTGGCATTGGGCTTGTCAGACTTTTCATTCCACTTCAATGTTTTCAAAAAAAAAAAAAAAACACAGCAAATTGTGAAGCCCCAGCTTCTTCCTGATACATGATATTTGCTGCACGCACGGTGCAAATCACAGCTGACACAATTAAAATAGCTTTAACTTAACAAAGGCGATGTAGTGTCAGTGACATTTAGCATCAGCCTCTGGCGACAGACAGGTAAAAGAAGCCAGTCAGCAGATTGGACCTGGGGGGTTGGACTGTAGAAGTGGGGGTTGTCTGAGGCTCTCAGAATATGGTGCTGCTGGGTTGGACACCTTATTAACACACAAGCACACTTACTGCATATGCTTGACAATAGACCACAGAATCCTATCACTTATTTCTAATATGCTGCAGGACTGTTTCACCATTTCATTAACGTTAAAACAGAATATAAACCAACAAAACTACTGTTATTGCAAGTATGCGTTTTATAGTACTGTGCAGATGCATAATACAGTGTGATTCTCATTTGCTTGTGTATTGGTCATTTCAAGTGATCCCCACATTGAGGGACTATCAGCGGTGTATAAAAGAGCAGAAAACAACGCAGGAAGAGGCAGAGGTGTTTATGTGCATAAATGAGGGACAATGAGAGAGAGACGGGCAGAGAGGAAGACAGAGACGGGGGTGGACTGTCCAATACACTTCTGATAAAGGTCAAAGAGATGTTTTATTCATGATCCAGGCAGCAGCAGCAGCAGAGGCAGCAGGGCCAAGGTTGAAATGAGCTTGCGTCCCTGTTCCCCAGAGCCAACGCTGCACGCAGCCTTCCACCAGGCCGCCGAACACTCCCACTAACTCTTATCAATAATGTCAAAACACACACACGCACAGTCACACATCTCCAGTATCACTCATCAATAACTTCAAATCACTGTTTTTGATCATCTGCCATGAGCAAAATCAATGGAGGAATATACATCTGCCAACAAAGAACAAAGTGGACTACACTTTAAATGAATGAAGTGCAACTAAAATTGTATTTTCTCAGATTTCGCTCTCTGCCTATAACCATTTATATTCTCAACTATGAAAATGAAAAACATAAGAGCTAAAAATGTAATGCTAAAATTCAGGAAATTCAGGACATGTTATTGGTTTAATAAATAAAATGCAACTGTTCTTATGCATGTTGTGGATAATCATCACTCTATTTAAGGTCAGGAACTTAAAGTAACTGGATGCTTTAACATCTGATATTTCCATGACGGGTTGCTTACAATATGTTTTTAATCAAATAGTGCATTTTATCAAAAAGAAGCTGTGTTGATTAGTCAGTCTTTATATTTGGAAAAAGTTAAATGAAAGGATCCCTTTTAAAATCTTGAATTTAAACAGAGCACAGCAGGAATTAATGTCAATTCATAAGGGCTCTTACCTTTTAAATCTTTCTGACTGTGAATCTTTCATAAAAGAGAATCAGAAGTTCATTTCAAAATCTCTTATACCCTCAAACCCCCTCTTTGAACTCACTCTTACGAAAAAGCAGAACTACTGTATTCTACCTAACCAACACCCGCTCCAAGCCCTTTTTTTTTTTTTTTTTTTGTGCAGCCGAGAACATTTTTTTTGAGGGAGCTGACACACTTTCAGAATCAACAACCAAAGTAACCTTTAAAGTATTGATGTGGATAAATCACATCTAGTCTTCTGACAAATGAAAATATTTCAGCATGACAGATTAAAACTCAGGCAAATGGGTGAAGACCCCATCATCTCCAAAGACAATGAGCTAGAGAGTATTCCATATAGAAGAGATTTTTCACAGGTATGAACTAAGGTCAGCTAGACCGAAGTGTCTATATATGTACATATGGGTACATGTATGTCTTTTCATATGTGTGTGTGTGTGTCACCCTGTGTGGACGGCCTACTCTGTGTGTCTTTGATCAGATATGAAATATTCAGAAACGCTGCTGTAATTTGATGAAAGTCAGATATCCCTCAAATAGGAAATAGAAGTCAGCACTTTGGCAGCTCTCGAGAAGAAGAAAAAAAAAAAAAGAAGCCCTCAGTAACTAGATTTAGAAAATGTAAATTACAGGCCCATAGGTGGCAGTAATAACAGGGGTTTTAAACATGCACTGACCCGTTGTATGAACTCCAGTCCGTGCTGTTCGGCCAGAGCTCTGGCGGCTCTGATACCTCCGTCCACCTGCACTGCATAGAAGACATTGCGGTTGGTCCCACGATGCCCCTCTGTGGTTACTAGTTTCCTCTGCAGCACACAGCCAATCACCAGCACAAGTGCACTGAACATGGAGCCTTTAGAAAAAAGGATTTAGGGGAAAATGACTGGTTGATGATAAATGGCTGGTTGTCAGATGGTTAAAAATACATTTACAATACTTTTTACAAATGCATAAAATCATCTGTTTTTAGAACACTTTGTCAGTCTTAGATCATATTCCTGCATTTTATAATAATGTCTGTATTTATGATGAATACAAATGTGACCCGAACAAAAGCGAGCCATAAAACTCAGTGGAACAAAGTATGTCAGTAAAGTTGTAACTAAATTATTTTAACTCTCAATTAATCTTCTGACTACTTTCTGAAATAATTCCCAGTTTTGTTTATAAAATGCCAAACAAATAATGAATGAATGAATGAAAAATGAAATGATGAATGAAAACAACAACAGTCCAAAAGATTTTCAGTTTACTATGAGAAAGAAATTCTCACATTTCAGAAGCTGGAACAACATAATGTTTGTTTTCGAATGAATTAATCGACAAATCATTTCAGTTCTACATCTCAGACATTATTTTCCTTTTGTGAACAGACAGGTAAAAGCATTAGTATCCCAGTGGATATTCTCCCTCTCTACTGGTTCTCTATAATGAAGTCTAAAAACTGATATTATAAATATCTATTATAAAAAAACAAACACCTACGATTTTAAATATTGTAACTCCAGCACTCCAAATGCCATCGAACTACACAAATGAGTTTATAGCGTGTGGGATTCAACATCTCAGCAGAGTATTGAACATTGGCAATTGTGAAACAATTTGCCCACAGCCACCTCCTCTGTACTTTTGCATGAAATCCACAGCGGCTGCCACCTACAGCATGTGAACCACCCACCTGTAGCCACAGAGAGTGAAACGTCCAGGAGAAATCTTTCACCCAGTGCGATGAAAGCTAGAACTCTGGCATCGGGGGCCCCAAGCGAGACAACACACTCTCTCCAGTTCCCAACCCACACGTTTAATCTCCTGGCCTTGATGCAAATGCTTCTGAGAGCATAAAAACAGCAGCACACTCACTGTGTGAACTAACTTCCCTCTTTAAGCAAAACAGGAACTTTATCAGTCTGTCTTTATGCCTGCACTTTCCTGTGAACAATGATGGAACAAAAAGTTTGTCACCTCACTCTTCTCAGTAAGAACAACACACTGTGCACTACGGGAAGAATGCAGTATTAAAGCATATTAATTGAATAAACTCCCACTCCTTTCCCCAGATTATGCAACTACCTTTTATTGTTGATGCTTGCAGTTAGTCAGTTTTTTATATACTATACATTAGTTTATATTAGATGTAATGTAATGTAGAAATTATATAAAAAGGTGTCAAGCAAGCTGTTTCCCCAAGTGTTTATTGCCCATACAAGCATTTAGACCTGTTACTATAAGTCAATTTACTGATTAGTCAATCAACAGAGAATTGATACTATTATTTTAATAATCAATATTATTATGTTTTATGTGAAAATGCTCTAAATCGTCTGGTTCCAGTTTCTCAAATGTAAATATTTGCCGGTTGCCTTGGTTCTATTGGTTGAACAAAACATACAAGTTGAATTAGTATTAATAAATCTTTTACCATTTTCTTATATTTTATGAATAATTGCTTTTATTGTGAAAATAACTAACACATTAATAAATAAAGAAAAAAATCATCAGTTGCCGCCCTAATCAGTTTTAATATGCATCTGTTCTCTGCAGTCTTTGTGTTTCTGGATCTATTTGGGCCTTTTTACTCCGAAAAATAGACGTACAAACATACTGTACAGTAAAACTACGAACTTGAAGATTAAGATCTCTCCCTCTAAATATATAATTCTGTTTGTATGTTTATCTGACTTCTCGTCTAAAGCAAAGTGCCTCCTCCTGCAGCATTTTTCCTCCAAACAACAAACACTGCAGCTGACCACTGTTTAAAGTCTGAAGCATCACTCAGCTCCAATCTCCCAAGCCACTGATTGAAATCAATAACTTCACTTGGGGCTCGAGCCCCAGTCAATCCCACTGAGGTGCAGGGCCGCCAGCGTACACCCCAGCCAGAGAGGAGCGGGCCGCAGGCAGAGACAAAGTAGACAGGGAGAGAGGGATGGAGAAAGAGAGAGCACATGAGACTGGAGTACAGGAGAGCCACATTGAACAGTGTCAGGGCCTCGGGGCCTACTGGGACACTGATAAAGTACCTGGACATTTTTATAGACAAACTACTTATTTCTGTCCTCATATCGCTTGGGAAGACTGATAACTTTATATTCCTCTCAGGCAGAGGAATGAAAAGAGGGGGGCCCTTTCAGGAGTTTAATTGATCAAACTGTAGCCACAAGGGTTTTTTTCTAGAGATAAAGGGGACTAGCACTCTCCCCTGTACAATACAGAGATCTTTTAGAAAGCAGACCCAATGAAAAAAGAGAATGTAACTCATTATGCAAAGTCATTAAAGGCCTCTGACTATACTCTTTAAAGAGGGGGAGTTAATGGTGGAATTGTATCGTACAGGATTTCCAGAGGTCAAACTACCAGTCACAGGATAACATTATTTTACAATGTCCAGATTATTACTCCAGCCAAATTTATAGATAGCTGTTTTGAGGTCAAGCTTAAACCCCATGACACTTTAAGTGTCTAACAACAGTCAAATCTCATTTTATGACTGCTTATGGGGCATTTTGGAATGGCATGGGGGCCTGGTATTTTAGTGAGCATCCACAATAAAATACTATAGAATGGAGATTTCTAATCTCACCACAGCAGGAAATTTGTGTTGTGACACCTGTCACGATAATCATGTCATCAGTAACACAGCAACATACAACAACATACTAGGTGGTACGAATGTTTGACCCTGTTTAACAAAACACAAATCTTTCCTGTGTACAGCAACATTATAAGAGGATGCTCTCTTATAATTCTCTTATAAAACATCCTGCTGGCAATCTAGCCTACATAGAGTTTTTGCAGCTTTTCTAACAACCCAGCCAATGTGTTTTTGTTTGTAACAGCCAGGTTACCATAAGATTGACATATACAGTATGTAATGCTTAAGTATCCTTGAGCAAGGCATGAAACCCCATATGAGCAGCTGTTCTCTACCTGACAATCACCACTGACCTTGTTTGTCGGTCAGCAGTGAGAGGCAAAACAAAAGCTGAAGTTAAAGCCCCTATATACACCTATACACAGGTGTTTTCAGTTATTTGGACAGATCAGACTTCCTCTCATGGCTGCATGGATGTGTACAGACTGCTTTTAGCTTTGTCACACCTATTGGGTCAGGACAATTAACACCTTTTTGTTTTGAATTTGCATATATGACGTTCAGTGACCTCAATATTTTCACATCAGCCATTTTGAGTTTTTATAGCAGGAAAATAATGGAGACACAAATCTGACAAAAGATAGAAAAATAAGTTAATTAATTAATACTATTAGGTTGGTGCTCAGTGTGCTTAGCTAACACACACACACACACACACACAGGGAAATTTGGAATACATAAAGCGAAATGGAAAATATTGCTTGTGTGCCAGGCCCTAGTTTTGTGCCTACTGGTTGACTGGCATTAATTGTATTAGTTACACCTGTGCTTTTTACCCCCCCCACCCCAAGTCAAAATGTCTAATGAGAAAAGGGCCCATCTTCAGCATGGCTCCCCCCAACCTCATCCTGCCTAAAAGCTAATCAGGCAGAAATGGCAGACACCGGTGTGAGTGTGTGTTGCCTTGGCTATTACTTCATTTTACAGTGGGGCAAACTTTCAACAGATGTTGCTTCTGTAGTAGTCCATATGTTGGCTGTAATACTCTCTCCTGTCCACACAGTTAGTTTATCAGGAAGCCTCAGAAAGCTGCAAGTAATCCCAACACCAGGTTATTACCTTAACATGAGCTAAGTCCCATTGCAACCATTATAGGCATAAAATCCTTTCATACTTTGGTCATAATAAATAAGGCGGGGTGGATTTGTAAATGCATCCATAGAATGGTCTGAATCAAGTTTCCAGTCATCAAATTAGTAGTCCTGTCTTGAACTGTGGTTCAACAGACATGGAAATCCAACCTGGTCCAGTGCATTAAGCCTGCAAACGAGGCTACATGTGAGGGAGAGGGGAGGGGGGATGAAATCCCACTCCCTCCGTGTACTACAGTGCCCAGAAAGGATTGAATGGGTTTGTAACGTAGGAACAGAAATAATGCATTTACCTTTCTCATCCAGACTATACAGTCTTTACGCAGACGAACTGTCTCGTGTAGGGAGCAGAGCAGGAGGTCGATGCATCGGAAAGAAAAAGAATCTCCCGACGCGTCCATTTTTATTGTCTCCACTGAGTCCTTGTTGTAAAACGTGCAAATTAGAGCATGCAAAACACCGCATCTATCGTGCATCTCCTCACCCGACAAGTCAAACGTGCAGAAATAACGATTTGTAAGTCGACAAAATGAGCTCATCCACGGCGTGTGGCGGAAGGGGGGATTTTGTAAAGATGTGAGAATGCATTAGAATGCAAGAAATGGTGTGATGGCGAGAGGGACTGTTGGGAGAGACAGATCTGCATATGGAAATTAGGGTTAGCGTGGATAAAATTATACTTAAACTGCTGCATTATTTTGTATTCATTTGTGCGGAACCCCTGCAGTGAGACTGAGGGGGACAACAAGTGACTTTGTCACAACCTACAGAGGTGACATGGAACAGGTGCTCACTGCGTTAGCAACAGAGGTGTATGCGAAAAGATGTTTTAAATGTAATTTAGACATGTTAAGCAGTATTCGTCACGTGTGTTTCTACCTATATCTTCGGTTTAAATACATTTCGACTTTTAACTCTTAATGTGTAAATAAAAAGACCAAGTGGACATTTTTAACTGATTAAATTACTTCTATTCTCATGAAGATGAAAATGAGGCTCAGCGTTGTCAATGTGAAACAAAGTAAGTAGAAAACAGTTTTTTGCTCTCATACAAATCTCTGCAGGAGTAAAGATATTCAAAACAGTAGAGAATACTGGACACAAACGATCACTACAAAAACACACTCACACGGAGAAATAATGCGACGAAGGAAGCTCGTTACAGTGAGACCTCTTTCTCTGTGTGGATAGATAGGCAGGGCCCCGCCCACTGTGAAACTTCCGACCAATCATCGGACGCGTGGAAGAGTGTGCGCATGCGTCCTGTGAACGCGCGGGAGAGACCGAAAACCCAAACAACGGCGTGATGACAGCTGTGTAATCTTCATGCGTTTATTTAGATTTACGGAATATAACACCACAGAGGAAGACAGAAGACAAGGTTTGTCGATGTTTCAGTAACATTTGTGTTTCTAGAGGCGATGTTGTGTTTCGTTTCCCTGTTACAAATACCGCTATTTCACTTTACTAACGCCAACTGCATTCAAGATGAGTAGATATTACTAAAATGTTAGCTTAAAAAGCTAATCGCCGTATAAACACGATAACACTACTGGTAGAGAATTACCAAATTAACATGTTATAATTTACTACCATGTCCTTCAAGCTGCATTATAAAGTACAAAAACTTAAGCTAACTATTTGTATTATCTAACGCAGATATTTGAGCTAGCTAGCGTTACTGACTGAAGTTGTGAAGCAAGACATCATTTGTCAGATTTTGAAGGTTAGTTTAAGTGAAAACATCATTTATCCCAGACAGCTGTCAACTGAATAATGACTGTTTGACATAATGAATGCAATTGTCTGACCTGTTATTTGGCATATTGTATTGGGATTTTCTATGTTGTGTAGAAATACTGTACATATACACAGTGGTAATTGTTTGAAATTTGTGATATTGCTTTGAATATACACTCGCCAAGCTCTTTATTAGGAACACTATACAAATACTAGATAAGGTCTCCCTTTGCTATCAAAACAGCCTCAGTCCTTCGCGACATGGATTCCACAAGATGTTGGAAACATTTCTTTGAGATTCTGCTCCATATTAACATGATTGCATCACATCACATTGTTGATGTAAATCTCTCTTTCTTTGACATCCCAAAGGTGGTGTATTCAAATCTGGTGACCAGAGAGCTCACTGAAGTACACTGAACTCATTGTCATGTTTATGAAACCAGTTTGAGACTTATGTTCTGTAACATGGTGTAGCCATTAGAAGACGGTAAATTCTGGCCTTAAAGGGAGGCACATGGTCAGCAACAATGCTCAGACAAACTGTGGCATTCAAGCAATGATTGATGGTATTAATGGGCCCAAAGTGTGCCAAGAAAATATTCCCCACACCATCACACTACCACCAGCAGCCTGGACTGTTGACACGAGGCAGGCAAGGCTCGAATTCTGACCCGACCATCTGTAAGACTCATCAGGCCTGGTTATGTTTTTCCAGTCTTCAACTATCCAGTGTTGGTTGTCCACTGCAGCCTCAGATTTCTGTACATGACTGACAGGAGTGGAACCCAACGTGGTCTTCTGCTGTTGTAACCCACCTCAGGTTCAACATGTACTGCATTCTGAGATGCTTTTCTGCTCACCACAGTTGTAAAAAGTGGTTACTGTAGCCTTTCTGTCAACTCAAACGAGTCTGACCATTCTCCTCTAACCTCTCATTAACAAGGCATTTCTGTCTGCAGAACTGCCTGGATGTTTTTTTTATTTACTGCACCCTCTTAGTAAACTCTAAGGACTGTTGTGCATGAAAAGCCCCAGAGATCAGCAGTTTCAGAGAGACTCAGATGAGTCCGTCTGGCACCAACAGTCATTTTCCCCATTCTGACATTTGGGGTGAACATTCACTTAAGCTCAATACTTGCACATGCACGATTTTATGAATTGTTCTACTGCCGCATGATTGGCTGATTTGATAACTGCATGAATAAGCAGGCGTACAGGTGAGAGGTGTTTCTGTTATTTAGCCAAACCTCACTGATGTAAATGGAGTAGAAAAATCATAGAAACAACTGTCCCTATAACACAACACAATACACAATACATTCAACAGAACCACAAACTGCAGCCTCCAAAATGACAATAAAGTTGAATCATCACCTCTCTAAACAGTTTCAACACAAACTGAATGTTATAACATTAATGATGGTAGGATTTATTACAGGACTGTTGTATTACTCTTCATTATAATACCTGGGTGTACCTAATAACCTGCAAATGAATGTACACCTGTTTTATGTCACTTCTGATTTGTGTAACAGTCTTGTGATGTCTCAGCACAGTGTTTTTTGTCATCAAAGGTGATACCGAATCTGCACTGACAACATGGCAGATGACTTCAGCCAATCCCTCACCCCACCAGTTTCCCCCTTTGCAGCAGACAGCCTATGTGAGCTCACTCCAGCCCAGCCGCCTTGTTTCTGCTGTTCTGAAACAAAGAACGACCCCACTGGAGCACTCTCCGCAGAAGGATACACTGCGAGAGGCTCATTGAAACGGTATAGACACTGTCAATTCACCGTAATCACAAAAAAAAAAACATATTGCCCCACTTGGAGGTCACCACTGCAGTTTGTGATACTTTGAGTAGCACAAATGAAATTTACCTCCATTGTAATTGGGTGGCAGCAGATGTCTCAGCAGCAGAACAATTCTAGTAAATAAAGTCATAACTAATGTAAATGCATCTTTTCTATAGGCTGCTGTTGCATCTTGACCCAGCCCCTGCAGAGTATGAGACGGACACAGTGGAGATTTTTGGCTTCCCCTGGGTAACAGAGACAGTACTGGTAGAATCTATAAAGGTGCTCTTTGGCCTGTTCAGGTAAGCCAAGATGTAAAACAGATTTGAGTCTGTTTTTAAAGAAAAAACATTTTTTAAAGTGAATGTATGTTGCTGTCACCACCCTACTTTGAAGGTCCTCAAGAGCTTAGTGAGCTAATTTGTGTTTAAAAAACTGTCCACTATGGTTCAGACACATGTCTGTGGACTTATATGCGCTTTGTTATATTTCAGACAAAAGGTTTACAGGTTGGAGACTTTGGTGCAGTCCAGCTCACATGACTTTGGTAAGCTTTTATATATTTGTATGTAATTTGTTGTTCAGATAATAATCAGGGTATTAGTTTTCATATCAGAATTTCACACACAGTAGGCCATTATTTACCCACATAAACAGACATCTTATGTGTTGGAGAATACCACGTGCAAAAAGTGAATTTCACTAAACATTATGCTCTCTTGGACATTTGAAAATCAGCTCCAAATTATGAACCCTTCATCGTTTTGGGGACTGGGAGGTCAGGGTTCAAATTCCAGTTGGAGCATCTCTCCAGTAAACTGAGATTTTTCATATTTTTTTCAAATGTTGACCTGATGTATCATCACCAGATAATACTCAGCATTTAAACGTTTGAATGTGGTTTCTACTTCGTATATATGTTTATCTGGTTGACTGAAAAAGTGAGTAAGTAATGCTGTTTCAGTGAGTGAGTTAAGATTACCATTGAGAATTCTAGTGTTTGAGTCATGTCTGATATCTGGTACAGTTCGCTTGTTTTACATATGAATTATGATTCTGCCCATAACATCTGTAATGTGTTTTAGGTCAAGCAGGTAACCTCCACTATGAAGCAGAAGACCTCAGACAACAGTGTGTTTCATTTCTTCAATTTGTCAAAGTCTCCTTACACAGGTAATTCTTTGTATTTAATGTTAACACTATTACCACTAATTAAAATGTTTTTTACTACACATTAAAATATTGTGCATTCAGTTGCTTTTACTGCATTTGTTTGATTATTTGACCATGCATGTCTTTTTATTATCTGTTCAGATATCTGGAACCTTCCAGTTCACTGGATGCATGTCCATCCCATCCCTATGAGGAACTGGAGGCTCAGCTCCCCTCTGCTCTTCTGGAGGAGCTGTTTGGCATCACTCTCCTCATAGGACGTCTCAAAGACCTTCCTACCAATGTTCAAAGTGCCTTCACTATACAGAACCAGGGAAAGGTATGACTGAATATTGATTAATTTGCATAGATCTTGGTCTAGTGCAGTCACTCACCGACTCTACTAGGTGAATGTATGTAAAGCATGTGTTACATAAGCGTCAGGTTGTTCTGTAAACGACATAGAGCTTGGAAACACATACAAGACAAGAGCAAATGGCATGACTGTGATTAAGCTTTACAGAGCAAAGGAAATAATATAATAACTGTTTTGAGGAATGACTCATATGGCCAGAGTTCTTTTTCATAGCCCTTAATCCAGAATTCCCACCACCCCGATGATTTCTCTGCTGTTGACATTGAACTTGGTACTTTGCATTCCTCCACAGATTTTTCCTCCGTCTTGGCATCTGTTACACCTTCATCTCGACATCCACTGGTCAGTCTTAGAGATCCTTCACCTACTTGGTCATAAGATGCAAGGTATGTGTCAGGTCCGTGCACCAGAATACTCTAGACAGCATGTGGCTTGTGTGTAGTATAGTTAGTCATTATCACGGGAACAGGCTTTTTGTAATTTAACCTGTTCGTGTCTCCAGGCCAGGTGGTGTACGCCCACCAGTTTGTGAACCTGACAGGAGAGAACCTGACTGATGCCAGTCTGTTTGAAGAACACCTGTGCAATCTGCTGTGTGACCTTACTGGTCTGGCCATAGGCAAATACAGCAAGGTGGGTGGCTGGCAACAAATCATTACATCTTACTGTTGAGATGCATCAGTGGTATTTCTGATTATTTATAACTGAAAGTATAACTGTCATTCTGATGTAATTTCAACATTTAATACCTAATAGAAACTGGATGGAAACTGCATATATCAATCATTATGTGACAAATATATAGAGTAAAATAGAGCTTCATGTGGGAGCTTACTGTGTGAAATGGATCCTGTTGATTTCTAGGTAAGGCCTACAGAGGCTCTGAGCAGCCATCACTTCCTTTGCTCCTGCACCAAAGAGCTGTGGGTCCTGCTCATGCACCTTCTGGAATACAGGAATAAAGTGTTGCACACACAGGTAATGGAAATACACACACGTTCACATTCACACACTAAAATTCAACTCTGTCCATACTACATTAACCAACTTGTGTTTCTCATTATCTGTCTAGTCTTTTTGGAGCTACATGAACTTGTTGCTGAGGCCTCTGGTTTCAGGGAAGCCTGCAGCAGAACAGTTCAGTGGCCTCCCCACTCACTGTAAAGACCCTCTGGGATTCACATGGTGGTTGGTCACACATTTAGCAATGTTAGGCCAGTACAGTCGTAACGGCTTGGTCCAGAATGAGGTAAGAGACTTAGAATCACTATATTGTTACCTGCAGATGTTACAATGCACAAAACCTGGGCAATATAAGACTATATCACAGGTTGACCACTGTGGAGCATTGAGAGATATGTTTTTGACAAGGAAGTGTGGGAATGAATTGTCAAGAATAAGGGAATCGGAAAGTAGTTTTAAATATTTGAATATGCACTTGATTAACTAAAGCACATGCACTTGCAATTTTAGACGTATAAACTGAAGTTTGTCTTTCAAATTACTATTATCCATTCCATCAAAAATATTGTTTTATTTTTAGTCAAACCATTAGAAGAAACTTTTATCCATGATGTAATAGTACATGTTTATTTCATGTTATTCATCCAGGTTGTGCAAGACTAAATTGAATTCTCCACTTGACAGAAGTTGTATTTTTGAAGACATTTTCACCACTCGTCAAACATTTTGCCCACATTTATGCTTTAATTACAGTATGATTAATAACTATTGATACATGTTCATCTGCACCCACAGAAACATCTGGGCGATAACTGGGCTTTTTTGCAAGAGTTGCTCAAGTTAACTTGCAATCCCAAGGTCAGCACTGCTTCCAGTTAAACTAACCTTTCAGATTAATTATTGTTTTATACATTTTTAGTGGTTGTATACTAAATTAAACACCATGTGTCTGTTTGTGCTTTTAATAACAGGGAGGTCTAGCAGAGGAGCAGGTTAGGATGCATGTCCACTGCTGTTTCAGTCTCTGTCTGCTGTGGGAACCAAGCACCAGTGCCGTCTCTGCTCTCTGGGACTACTACAGCAAGAATCTGGTGAGTATAAGCCTCTAGAGGAAACAAGGACATGAAATGCTGTGGTCATTTGATTGTGTAAAACAAACGGTTGCACAAACTTGATACCTTGATAACTGATTTTAAGCACATAGCTACAGATCAGATCAGATTAAACCGCCCAGCACTTTTGCAATGATACAGTCTTTAGTGTTCTGCTTTTGTTTTGTTGCTGTCATTCCAATAGCTTTACTTTTTGTAAGGAAGTAAGGGGTTAGGCTTATCTCTGATCTTTTAGATTGTTATCATGAGTTGCATCATATTTGTTGCTGTTTTTATTTAGGACACACTTATAATTCTTTTTCATGTTATTAAAACGGTTACTGAAATTAGTCATGCACATTTATCTTTAGGTTATTAACCAGGACTGTACAGTTACATTATCTTCTTTCCCTCCTCTCCAGAGCGCCTCATTCACTGTGCCCTGGCTCGGGATGTCTGGCCTGGGCACTTTGTGTAAGACGCCCCTGGCCCTGTTGGAGCAGGCCCGCAGCTGCTGCTCCCCCTCTCCCCTCCATTCTCCAGGACACACCCAGCTGTACCGCTCAGCCAACTCCTTCCACATCTTCCTTCGAGTGTTGGCCCTGTGCCTTGCCCAGGACAGGGCTGGTGGAGTCCCACAGAGACAGATCAAAGGAAGGTAAGGATGGAGCTAAGTCTGCAAGGCTTTGTAGTTCTCACTTCACATTCACTTCCACCATGAAAAGTAAGTCCCATGACCAGCCAGTCAACTCGACACCATATAGGTTTTTGGAGAGAAAACTAAGAGTGGAGGCTGTGAGAAATGATTACTAATCAGGACTAGGCTTTGTAGGATTCCTTTTTCCCCTTGATCTTCTAATGTGTGATGTGTTTGAATTTGTGTGTGTGTGTGTGTGTGTGTGTGTGTCTAGGTGCATACTTGCATGAATACACAAACAACATGTGTGTTTGCACACTATCATGCTTTTCAGTCTTGTTTGTGTGGGTGCCAGGTGCACCGCAGTCTCCCAGTGCATCTTTGATATTTACTCAGGCCCCCCAGTGGAGCAGGTGTCTCAGGAGTCAACCACCTGCTCTTCAGCACAGAGCAGAGCCAAGGAGCCTCCTACTGATGCACACACACACTGTGCACCTGCTCCCCAGAGTAGTGACATGGTTTCAGAGTGTGTGAGGCCGTTGGATGGAGTAAGAGTGTGTGTCTTTGTGATGGAAAGTAAGAATAAAGACAGGAAAGATCACAAGCTGATGTGTACATCAGAACTGAACACTGGACCATCCTATATCCCAGGCCCCGGCTAGGCGCCAGAGAGTGGCAGCCGTAGATAAATCTGCCTAATGACTTCCCTCTGTCTGGAATGTGCTCAGTAGCACTGCAGACATGAGGGCTAATTAGCTAACGAGCGTGGCGGTTAATTCGCCTTAACGAAGCCGTGTTGGTTTCCAACACGGATAGAGAGGGGAGCTTGGGTGGTGGAGAGTGGAGGGGGTGTGGGTGGTAGGCAGTCTGGCAACAGCCAAGCTGGGCTGGGACAGGTCCAGGTTCCCCCCTCCACCCCCCTCCACCAAAACTATCACCACTGCCTCCTCCCCCCCCCGGAGGCGTGAGGCGTGCCGACTGTATCGCTACAACGTTTCGGCAGCGTTCCCACTCCTGGCCGGGCGCTGCGGGACACCCGCGACGACCGCATTAATGGGATCGACTGTGAGCATGTTGATCTCCAACGCAGGGAGTTAGGAGCATCTGCTCGCCTCCGGAAAAAAAAGCTGTCCAGAATAAACAAACAGACAGACAGGTTGGGAGAACACAGAAAATCCCCACTTCTGCCTCCCAGTGCGCTGCTTATATCCCTGTTACATATTACCCATTCATCTATTTAAATCTCCCTCCCCTCACACTCTGACTGCATGCTTGGCCACCTTCTCCTTTTATAGTCCTCTGTGGGTGTAACTAAGCTGATTTCGGTGTTAACCTGGTCTTTCTCAATTCCTCTCTCGTTTTTCTCCACGCCTTTATATCACTCATACTTCTTACAGTGAGTTTGTCTTGGGATGCTCACTGTTTGTGTTTTGACCCAAACAGCAGCTTTGCTCACCTGTGTGGGCTGCATCTGTGTTTGGGAGGTGGGATGGAAAAGGGGGGGGAGTGGGGGCTCCAGCCTTCTGTGTTTTCCTGCCAGGCGAGCAAGCAGCAAGTTGAATGTGTGGCAATGCATGTGTGTGTTTGGTTTTATTGATCTCTCTCTGGTGTTGCAGTAAATTGGTTTGGCTGTAGAGAGAGGGACCAAGCGCCTACTGCTGTGTGTCTGAGTGTCTCTGACATTTAACATGATCTTTAAAGGCATTTCTCCACAGTGCCCGCAGGATCTAACAGCGTGCTGGGTGGTTCTCTATTCTTCCTCTCTCTCTCGCTTTTTCTTTCTCTCACACACACACACACACACACACACACACACGCGCACACACGCACACTGGACACACATTGGCTGGGCAGCCCAGCCTCTCCCCTGGAGCTGAGAGGGTGATGGAGGCAGGTGGTGGGGTGCATGGTGGGAGTAGAAAGTTCAGTTAGTCAGTATTTAAAGTCAGGGGTTTCAGAAGAATCACCTCCGTCGAGTTGGTCAACGGAAGTAAAGAAATACATTGAAATGTGATTTTTAAAATGATTCAACCTTTTTCTTGCTTCAGATTATGTGATACTGTAAACAGCAGACACTGTAATCTGTCCCTGATCTATTCTGCCTTTAGCTAACCATCTCATGTGCCACATTTTAAAACATTTGTTTCTTCTTCCTTCCATTTTCTCCATAATTACAGGATTTACTCCAAGTTCTCCTCAAAGAAGATGCAGGAGCTGTCGGAGGCAGGCCTCAATAACTTCCTGCTGCTGTTTCTGGTGGTGGCCCGCCAGGTAGAGCTGGAGGATGTGGCCAGCAGGGCCTGTGAATTGCTAGGCTTCCTTCCCTCTAACTGCCCCCCTGGGCACCGCACCCTGGTCTGGAGAGGACAGCTTTCACTGCTTCTGTTGTTCCAAGTAGGTTTGTTAATCAAAATAATTTTCACAAAATATATATGCTGGTTTTTGAAATTAATCTTGAAGTGTATTGTTACAAGTTTCGCATACAACAAAGGCTTTTTTGTGATGTACAAATTCCACTTGTTCACATTTTTTGACATTATATGAATTGTTCAAGGAGCGGGGTCTGGACGTTGGTGCCCAGGCCAGCTGGCTGGCTTCCTCCTTTAATGAGACAGCCAAAGAGTTCTACAATAAGACCACAGAGGTCTCTCGCAGACTTGCCCTCTGGGGGCCACTTGGCTCCTATCTGGATGGTGTGTCAGAGGTGTTTGAGACGAGTGCCAGTCTCAGCCTATCAGAGGAAAAGCTACTAAACGAGGGGTTCGATTGGTTGCTGCCTGCCTGCCGCCAGTCAGAGCTGAATTCTGCCCTGGGCTTTCTGCAGATTGTCCTCGCCCAGCTCAGGTGAGACAGCTGGTTTAAATACTCATCAGCTCCCAAGTATCTCATACTTGTCTTCAGTTCTTAAATTCTTTTCTTTCACTGATAGCTGTTCCATCATAGATAGTAGACAAATGTTTTCTGGCCAAGGCCAAGCTAAGCTTTCATTAAAATCTGATAAGTGGCCACAGCAGAGGAGAGTGATTTCTTCCGCTCGTCCCAACCCAGTTCAGAGTCCACTCACTTCTCATACTGACAATAGGTGGATTGTGCTGTCAGCAGGAATGAGTGTCTGTAAAGACCTTATGTTGCGTTGAGGCCCTTGTTAGTCTCAGGAGGCCTAGTGGCCTCCGGGTCACCCTCACCAGGTGCTGCCAGAACCCTGAGTAGAGTTACAGGCCCAGGAGACCCTCCATGGACCCTCCTGTGGTCATAGGGACAGCGGTATGCTGTGGGCCTTTTATCAGAGACTATGGTCAGCAGGGCGTCAGGACGGGTTCAGCTGTAGGACACAGGTGTTCGTTACACGAACGACCCCAGCAGAGGGTCAGAGAGCTGCAGCTGAAACAGTGTCTGTTTATGTGGGGAAGCAGAGGCAGGAACAGAGGTGACAGTAGATAGAAGTCAGATGAGACTGTAAGTTTATGAAGTGAGAAATTATGTGTGATCATTTAGTGCACAGTAGATACAACATACAGTTAAATCTGATGTTGAAGCGCTGAGTTTCACCTTGTTTGCCAGCCTTCAGTTTTACAACAACCCTTTGCTTTCCAATGAACCATATTAATAGCAAGTAGTACACTGTAACCTAAAGACAAACCACATATACAAGAGAGAAAGCACAAGCATTAAGGGAATCACCCTCCAAATCCAGAAATGCAAAAAATACATTAAGGGAAACACACTAAAGAACAGAAAACTCCTATACTGATAGTGCTCTGGTGACACCAGGGTGAGTTAAGGGGTCTATTTGGATAAGCAGTGATGCACAGATACTTTTCCCTGCCCATCAGATATTGTGTTCATAATCTAACCTAATTTGCTCCATCATTTTCATATGTGTTGCTACTATATTCAGTAAGTTGGGGCTGGGCAGATATGACACTGAGAAAGAAAACTGATACAGTGAACTTGTGGACCAGAAAACCAAAAAAAAATAAAGAATGAGCAGAAAGACAAAAAAAGCTCCATAATACCGAGGAGAGCTGTAAAGTCGAGTGATAATTATCTAAGTTCATCACTGTCACACCATGACACATTTCACATTATAGATCATCCATTGTGAATGAAAATACTGAGTAGACTAGCTTTAAATTGAACACTTGGTAAAGATGTATACAAATCTCAGCAAGTTTTCAATGCCACATGAAGCACTTGACATTTTTCAATACTGCTACTTATAGACCTGCTATCAAAGTGTTGAAGATCAGCTCTACCAAGTACATATCCCTGGTTTTGCTGCATTTCTACATATGCATGTTATTTCTTAAATTGTTTTTACGCCCCTATGTATACATTGTGTTTGTGCTGAGTGTTAATAAGTACTAAAGCTGTTACTGCCACCACCACTTATATACTTACATACTTAAACTACTTACAAAAGGTTAATAAATAAGCTAAAACACTAGAATAAGGACATTGTAAAGTTAAGTGTTACCAAGCCCTCACACTTTTTCATGTAGGTGTATGATTGCTTCAATTCTCTAGTGTATACATTCCACCCTCTCCACCCTGCACACACAAACCTACACAACTGCCCACACACAGAAATTGAAACACTAACCCAAGTGTGCTCCTCTTATTTCAATGCCGGGCTCCCGTAACACGCTATCTGGTTAGCTCTGCTAATTCCCAAACTTCCCATCTCAGATCTTGGGGTTGGAGGGCACACATTTGCACATTAATGGCCAAGGAGAGAGAAGAAGAGAACTCCCAGAGGCCCTCTGTGTTATTGCCCGGACCACACTGACCCATTTAACCAAATAAAAAATACCATGCTCTCGCTTTCCAATCCGTCCCGCCAAATTAAACATAATTTTTCGGCCTGGCAATTCTCGGTATCTCTTTGTGATTAATGCCTTTTCTGTGACACAATTAATGGGTAATTATGTAGCCTGGCAAATTTAGCCTGTGCATCATTATGTCTATTAAGAGCCGTGTGGAATCTGCACACATTAAGAGAATTATTCTGCCAATGGCTGAGGCAGTGGAGGGTCCGAACATTCACTCTTGATAGCCATCGCCATGGTGCTGAGGCAAGAAGCCAGTCCCAGGCATAATTCCTCAGTTTGATTCCTTCCCATGACCCTCTACTGTGGGAGGGTGTGGGTGGAACTGGTTGATGAGGTGAGCTGGCATTGAGACACCCTGTTGGATCTGTTTTTGGTCCAAACAATTAATCCCCATCTCCTTGGCTTGATAAAATACAAGCCTTCCTGTGAAGTGTTTTCCTTTGTGAGCGTTAAGACATTTTACTGGATGTTGAGCCTTCATTTTCAAAGTCAAGGACACATACTGTTGGGTCTGTTATGAGACATTTTGGTAGAGGTGCATGGATAATTTCAAAGAGAGAGGAAAGTTTAACTTGTGGCTGGATATTTGTTTGATGCATCCCTATCTGTCTGTCATTATTAGGATGCTATATTTTTATTTCATGTGTCTGTATGTTGGATGCAGCTGGGAGAAGGGGTTAAATGGGGTCCCTAATGGTGTGTTGGTGTTGAGAGTGTGTGTGTGTGTTTGTGTGTACACATTGTAAGAAGCTGCAGTGAGGAGGATTAAGTGGGGTCTCTGACGATGTCTTGTACAATGAGGGTTGATGGGTGTGAAAGGCCCATTCCGCAGTAGTAACGAGGCTAATGAATTCAGACTCTAATCGATTGTCTCAGCTCTCTCTGGATTAGATGCAACCTTGCTGGAAGGGAAGGCACCGTTGAGGTGTGTGTGTATGTGTGTGTACCATAGTAGCAGACTAGAGTGAGGATGGGATTGAAGGGGGGTTTGCTAGTTCCTCTATTCTTTCCTCCTCTCCCAACACACCTCAAATCCCGCATCCCCACACCCCCATCCGGGCGAATGAGGGGGACAGGAGGATCATCTCCAGTCTAAATGAGATTACAGCTCCTTCAGCTGCTTATCTGGGCTAATGCCAGCCACTGTGGGGCTGCTGTAGCGGCTGGGGCCAGGGCCAGGGATGAGCCAGAAGAGCCAAAGTATAGTCTGTGTACATGGGATCAGCATTAGGCTCCACTCTATGGCTATAATATCCTCCTCTCCTTCCCCACCTCCACTTCCATCCAGTGCTGCTCCACACTGCAGCGCACCGCCGCACCAGTAATCCCCCAGGAGAGAAGAGAGGGAAAACACATGAAGAAGTAGTGAAAGAGAGAAACAGGGAAGCAAAAGGATTTGAGAAAGTAGAGGGTGGAGCTGGGGGGTGTGAGTTGTACACAAGAGGAAGCACTATGTTTGGATTTTGCATCGGTTAGATTTGTTTATCTGCTTTCTTTGTGTGTGTGTGTGTGTGTGTGTGTGTGTGTGTGTGTGTGTGTGTGTCTCCTTCCAGACGGGTCCATCAGCGCAGTGTCCAGTCAGCACCCACCTTGGCTTGGGCTCCTGCTACCACCAGTGTGGTGAAAGAGCGCCACCTAGCGGTAGCAGCAGCACTCTGGGCACACTTCTTCCCCTTCCTGCGCAGCCTACGCCTCTCACAGACACCCCCAGCACAGCTGGCAGATGCTGCTGCAGGTCAGTAACACCAAGTGGGAGGAAAAAAGACACTGTGAGAGGGAAGAGGAGGCTGGAGAAAGAAAGGGTGGAGGAGAGCAGGAAGAGTTTTGGACAAGAGTTCAACTAAAAGGGATTTGTGTCAGCTTATGCTGATTTTGAGGCGTGAGAATGAGAATTCAAACGGCAGTTTGACAGAGAGACGACCATTAGTAATTAGGTAGCAGGATAAGGTGATTTAAGGTATGTTAAGATTCAGAAAACATGGGAAAGAAAAGTGTCTAGACAGATAAGTCAGGGTACATGCTTTGTATCCTTCACTTTCATCAAGCAAGTATCAACTTTCCAGTAATTAAAAAAAATGAATTAATTTCATCTTCCTCAGGATTCACCCTGCTAGCATTTGATCTGCCCAGCTCTGCCCCCCAGGACCTTCAGCCCAACCCAGTCCAGTCCATCATGCAGTGCTTTGGCTGGGACGACATGGTTCATCCACTTCTGGTGACTCGCTACCTTCCCCATCTGCTCCAGAACAGGTACAGTTACACTTTCGGCTCTGCCCCTTGTGGCTATACGTCAATCAACAAAGCATTTTAACACATCACCCTCGTTTTAGAATATATGATTGGATGATGCTCTCCTCTGTTCCTGTCAGATATCAAGCTCCCTCATAATACACAGCACTTGACACAATAGTTTTTGTCCTATAGCTATATTGGGAGGTATACAATTAATAAATTAGACAGTGAGTGTCCTTGTTATTATGAAAATAGGTTTTAATGAAGAAATTGCAGCCATGCCCCTAAACAGAATACAGAATGTAGTGCATCTTTAAAATTACACTCAAGGGCACCAAACAACTTGACTGTTTCAACCTCTGAGGTCTTCTTCGACTGTGCCAAGTGATATTAAGGTGCTACACCTGAATATAAAGGCAGAACAAGGACACTGCTTGTATTTATTGTGTAGAAGTCCCAGCCTGCCAAGCCTCCTTTCTCCACAGTTCGAGCTGTTACCAATATGTTATTTATACAATGAAGTAATGGTCAATTCATTCACGTGAGAATTTAATTAAATTAGCACACCTAAGATAGAAATGTCCCCCTCCCCCTATCCTTCTAGACTCATCATTAAAACTGTGAGTCAACTCAGAAGAAATCTGAGGGGAGAGGCATTTATGTGTTTTAGAGACAAGTGGGTTTCAGTGTTTATGTATTTTTGAGACTCAGCATAGAAGAAAAATCTGACTACAGCACGATGAGGCATTAAGTGTGAATTTAAACATTGACATTAATGTGTGCTCACAGTATATGGTTCATGTTATCCCCCTTCTTTTCATTCACATCCTTAACCTCCTTCTGTGTGAACATTGTGTTTTTCTTTGTTTATCATGAACTTGCCACTCACATATTGAATATTTGATATTTCTACATATGTTTATCAACAGTTCACACCAGTAAACCCACTAGTTGTTTGTATAACTACATGTTACATTTGTCTTTTCCAGTGAGCTGGTGTCCTCGCTGAGCAGTGATGCTGGTGTCGTTGCATCGGGTTCAGCACAAAGCCTGTCAGTCAGGGCCTGGTTCAGGTGTGTTCTGCAGCAGCACCTGCACAAGAACCCAGATGGGTCTGACAGCAGAACAGGTAATACAACTGAATATTATCCTAAAATGTGAAACGGTAAATATTTTAGCTGTATTTGTACATTTTATGGCTATACCTCTGAACCAAACTAGAGCATTTGTACCTTGATGATTTTTTGAGCTATAAAAACACTGACAAACCTAGAGAGAATGACATTTTAGGTGGTAAACACAACAATCCAGTGTATAGTCACCCCTCTATCCCAGGACCCAAACTAAGTTAAAGTCACAGTATAATCAATATCTGGCATCGCCGCTTTTTATTCAAAGTGTTTTAGACACATGGTTGTTCTCTATGTGCAAATCCTTAACATGCATGACCACAACTCTGATCTGAGTTAAACCTATTCTTCAAATTTTCAAAATTTCTATGCTTGTATAGTAAATGCTTAGTTTTACCTATGAAGTGATATAAAACGCATCATTATTTGAGTAGACAGTGCTTGTGCCTGCGTTCCTCCAGGTCGTGCTGTGGAGGAGCAGTTGTGTGAGCTGACCCGGCTTGTGCTGAGGCTTCCTGAAGTGGACAGTCTTCTGCAGAGAGCTGGCCTCCAGCCCACAGCCAGCAGGCTCGAGTCCACTTCAGCCCTGGAGATGTTTATCAAGGTAACACATGCTCACAGCTGACATATATATTGTGCACTTTTAAATTTTACACTAAGCAATGGATTTACAGGGACAAGAAAATACTCGGGCTGTGGGAGACATTTCCAGCTACACCTTAGCTGACAACAGGCCTTTATGTTCTTGGGATGTACCATGCGCCATTTGTGTATATAAGACATAATGGACTCAGCATATCTAAAATTCATCCCTGTGCCTTTACATAAGTGTGCACTATATGTGACGTATGCTTAACATATCATGTCATATCTGGTCTCTGCTGCAGCAACCTGCATAAACATACAAATGTTACCATGAATTTCTCTTCTTATCTGCTTTCCCATGGTGTCAGGCTGTTGGCTGTGTGTACAGTGGACTGCAGGTTTTGTCAGAGCGTTCAGTCATGGTGACAAGAGCCCTGGACTATATTGGAGACATCCTGAAACACATTAAACCCTCTCTGGTCAGCAAGAACCAGGAGGGAGTGCAGCTGGCCTACTGGGCTGTTGGTAAGTGTAAAGCCCATAAACCTCAAACGCAATTTACAATACACAATACACTCTTCTGGAGCTCTTTGTTTTTACAATGTATTCTATGTTACAGACTGTAAAGAATTATTACACTTGTGTGTGTCTCTCTATGGTTGTCTCTTGTTCTGCGTGATCCAGGCTGCATAGTGAAGCACTGGAGCCCCCTGCTGGCCACATCCAAAGCCCAGCAGCTGCTGTTCCGTATCGTGGATGGGCTGCTGCTTCCCCACCACCTCACACAGCAGGATAAAGCTCTCAGGGACAGCCTGCCACTGTATCTGCAGGTTAGACATATACTGTACACCAACCCTCACCAAAACCCTTTCATCACTCATCTGTCTGTAATTTGTTTGGATGTTTCTCTTCTGACACTTTAATTTGTTCACCTGCAGGGTTTGTCAGTGGCTTCCAGCGTGTCTCAGTCTCAGGGTGCCCACCTGAAGCAGCAGCTCCGCTCTGTTACCCGCAGATATCTGGACCATTTCCTTCCCACCTCACCTTCTATGGGCGTCATCGCCAACCACCCAGTGCTTCTGGGTGCCTGCGAGGCCAACTCAAGCACCCAGGGGGTAGCGCTCAGGAGGACCATCCTGGAGGTGCTTTGGTATGTCTCTAGAACTGGAGTGTGGTTTGCCTCATTTCACCCACAGCCACATGGATTTCACATCCAGATTGTATTTTAATATGACTCCTGTCCAGCAAATCAATGTAGTGACTAAAATCAGCCAACCAGGATGTGTGTAAATCAAACA
The DNA here is from genome assembly GCF_002814215.2 of Seriola lalandi dorsalis. Taxonomy (NCBI): domain Eukaryota; kingdom Metazoa; phylum Chordata; class Actinopteri; order Carangiformes; family Carangidae; genus Seriola; species Seriola lalandi. The sequence goes on along the minus strand of NW_019524978.1, from coordinate 701,485 downwards.
GACAAATGTCCACCTTTATTTATTTACTTGCTGCAATTTTAATCTTATAAAAGTTATTAGAAAAGCCCCTCTCTGATTTTACAGCGAGAGCTTCCTACAGTTCAAAGGTTATGCCCCTCCACCTCGCCTGGCGTCAGTCCTGATGTTCCTGTTGGAGCTTCTGAGACGAAACAGTGACTCTGACCCCGCCCTCCTCACTTTGCCCCTCCCCTCTCTGCTGCGCTGTGTGATGCTGGTCAACGAACCACAAGGTAACGGATGTTATGCATACAGACACACAACAATCTGAACATTTTAAAGTGTAGTTTTCCTGTCTTGTGTGTGAGTGCCCTCTAAATTTTGATATAGAAGGCATCCTGTGGGAGTCATTGTTTACCAGTGAAAGAAACAAATTAATGCTTTGGAAAAGTTTAACTAACTTTGGATTATCTGCATAACCACAGTCACTAGAGCAACCTCTTTCTTCACTCATGTGCAGCAAAAAAGATGTACCATGGTGCCACCCCAATTTTTAGGGGGAGGATCTACATGCCCTGATACTCAAATCAATAGTTCCAACCAATCCTGACAGGCATAATGTTGTAGTGAAGGGCCATGTTTTTGTTTTTTTCTCAAAGTTCTTTTGCACTTTTTCAAACTTTCCTTCAATATTAACTCAATAAATCATGCTACTTATATTTGAGATGGTTTCAAACATTAACATGAATACTTACAGTTTTCATCAGTGCTCACTGACACAAGTTATAGAGAAAGAAATGTGATAATTGAGTTTGTGTTAATAATAATGACTAAGGGGCTGTGTAATGATAATGTATTTGTTTTCTGTGCAGTAAGGAAGACGAGCACAGATGCTTTACAGCTTGTGGTGGAGCGATGTGCTGCTGCATCTATAGAGGGACCATGTGAGCAGATAATCACTGTCCTACGGTAACTGACAATAATGTCTAACAATAAATATCTGCACCTGTATGTGTTGTTGTTCACAGGAAACAGACCCTGATCCAGGCACTGCAAGCACAGAGAAAAACTATCTTACATTCAGGCCTATTCTATCCGTCATGGTTCTCACTGTTTGTGTCATTCTGATGCTCCTAGATCATTTGTGGAGGAGAATAAGGGAGTCTACGACAGGCAGGTGTACGGCGTACTGGAGACTGTGGCTGTTTTAGATCCCTCTGTGGTCCAGGCTCTCATTCCCAACCTTTCTGTCAGTCTGAGAAACACTGAGCACAAGAGAGGACTGGGCAAGAACATCGCCTTAAGGTAAGAAAGTGCATGAATCATATCCTGGAGGCCACGTAGACAGTAATCATTGCTTTAAACTATTTTTAAGTCGTCTAGACAATAAACCTTTTTCTGTACTGAACTAGAAATATTCTGTAGTTGTATTCTTTACTGAATGAGTCCATTAATGTGGCTGCTCCATCTCTCCGTGTAACAGGAGTGCATATAGGAAGTTGCTGTGCCTCCTCGGGGAGAGTGGGCAGGCTGAGCTCACCAGTTTGGAAGTGGACTGAAAAGTTAAAAAAAAAAAAAGAAGGACCAGCTCCAGGACCCAGCACCAGCTCCAAGAATCATTTCTTAGTCATACCAACCTTCCTCTTTGCTATATTTCCTGATTTGGTCGTCAGAGTGCATTACACTGTTACAGACGAGGGTGTCTTACAGAATCTGAGGGTTTTGTGCATTTCATTACTGTGATAATTAAAACCTAAACTACTGGTTTAGTATACTGGAAAGAACAGCAAGCATACATGCAGCTGTGATGTTTCAAGAGGCCTCATCAATTACTTACTGAACTTTGATGTTCTTACTGCATGAGCCGAATGTGTTCCAATCATGGACTACAAGCCTAATATCACCAGACTGTATATAATGTACATTTTGTAAAGAATGTGTAGTTCTGCATTTGGATAGATGTATTAATAATGAAATAAAATGTGACAGTAAATACGAATGCGTTCATACTAGTCAATATACCTTTTCATCTCAGTTCTATAGTAAGAAAAATGAGCAATGTGAGCATTGAAGTGAGAACAGACTATTTGTGCTTATTCCATAAGGTGCTGGATCTGTTTCTACTCACTTGGCACTCAGAATTACAGATTTGATGACAGTCGTGGGCGAGCCCAAAGAGTTCAGTGGCAAAAAAAGAAAAAGTACAGGAGAGTACTGTTTGTTCCAATTCTCTTTCTCGCCTTTCCAAGTCGCAGCAATCTCATGCAATCCGGCTTTAGTTTGCACCTAATCACATGAAGTCTCACTCCTGTCTCCCACAATCACCAAGTCCCATTTTCTGTCATTGCTAGTCATTTTCCAGCCTCATCAAACTGCAATGCATCCCTTCATCTGAGCAGCTGTCTGCTCTACTACGTTCCTTCTCTCCAACAGTATCAGAGGTGGTTGGAGAATTCATACAGAAGGTTGGCAGCAGAGCTGATGCTTTAAATTAGTGTTAAATTATCTATTCCTGCTAAATAATTCTCACAGAAGACTAGTCACCTCCCTTCTTTCCTCTGTTACAGCTATTAACAGTCGTCATGAAATACATCCCAGCACAATTTATTTATGTAGCGTCTTTATTCTGAAAACTTTCCATGTATTCTTTCAGACCCAATGATTTGGACAGACGAGGGAAGTGCAGGGATCATGTTTTCTCTCTTTTGGTCAAAGTATTGTTTTTGAAAATCAGCGTAATGCAGAGTTATTATCATATCATATACACACTTTGGAGGATGTTCAGCAGATATTCTCTGAATAATGATAATGACCAAACATTCATTTGAACAACAGTCTTAGGTCCTGAGCGTAATAGAAATCTCACAGTCTTACACAGGTTGATGTCATACACACATACAGTAGTATGTCACTGCTGTTGCAGAAAAAATCGATTCGTTTTTACCTTGTTTGAACTAAAACATTACATGGTCATGTATGCACTGATGAGCTTCAGCCTCAGGCGCTTGATACTTGTTAACCCGATCTGTAATTTCAAAGTACAAGTGAGTCAGTGAGAAAACAGGTTCCTATATATCTGTAAAAACATTCTGCACATGTTCTTCAAGCCATCAGAGTGATTATAGTGTTTTGATGGAGATATTATGTAGATATTTTATCTAGAAAAGCTCCTAAAGCCCTATGATGGGTTTAAAAATTTTTTTTTTTAATTTACGGACATTTAAGCAACTCAGCAATCAATTATGTGATAATATGATTGGCATTTTGTTTCTGTCTCTGGAATTATAATCTTTCTTGAGTTATTTTTTCTTAACTTGCTCGTCGCGTCTTCACTGGACATCAAGAATGGCATCTGCCTTTGGGGAAATACAACAGTAATGCTGTTTTATTATAACAGCTGCTTGTGTCGGAGTCTCCTAGTAGCTTGCAGAATAACATGGCTCTCATAGATCAGGAAAATCATGTTATTACATTTGGGTCTCAGAGAAATCCCTGTGCACTCTTGTGACAGGTTCCAGATGATTACTATGATCAGGTACATTTTTATCAGTCATATTTGCAAATACTGACTGTCCAGAGTTGAGCAGAGGCTCCTCCATCCTCTGATTGTGTGTTCATGTTTTCTGAAGTTTTGTTCATCAGTGGTTTAGACAGCACCTATTCTGTGATGGGGGACTTGTAGAGTCTGTAGGTTTGGGCAGGTGAAGTAAGGAGCAGGGAGGAAACAAGCTGCTATACCATTGGAGGCAAATGGCAACGTTGGTCCGTAGAAAACCTCCTCCTTCCCCTCTGAGCTCAGATCCAGCACCTGGAAAGAGGATGTTTAAGTAGTAATATACAGATCTCATCATAAATTACTGTCAAGTACATCTGTTGTAAATATGACATAGTTGAGACACACTATTGGATGGACTGTCATGAAATCCGCTCCGCACATTCATGCCATCCTTAGGATAAACTGTAATCACTTTGGTGATCCCCTGATTTCTCATCTGTCACTGTCATAATGAAGGTAAACATTATACTTGCTAAATATCAGCATGTTAGTAGCCAGCGTTAGCATTTAGCTCAAAGCATTGCTGTCCCTAAGTATGGCCTCACAGAGCTGCTAGCATGGCTACTTGTGCTACTATCGTTCCACTACAGCTTAACAAGAAAACCTCTCCTTGTAAATTTCATACTAGAAAGACCAAAACTTTGGAAGATAGCCACCTGATTTGATTAACTTTCAGACCACCAAATCCTCATGCTGGATTTTGTCCCCGTCCCTTACACTGACAGCGCTTCAGGGACGGGTCTTTTAGTAGCCAGTATGAACAGGAGGAATGGTTATAGCAATTAAAAACAGTTTCTATGTTCTTATGTTTTTAGACAGACTTGAAAACATTGTTAACCTATCCCTTAGATTAACACCACTCCAAGTCCATTACAGCTCCCTGCAGCACAGTCTTCACATGCCCTCTAAGCCAACAATTCCTACAACAATCATTCTTACATTTTACACAGTAGAGAAGGAGGTAATAAATGGTAAATGGACTGCACTTATATAACTTCTTTTAAGCACAATTTGCCTCTCATTCAGCAATTCACACACACACACACACACACACACACACACACACACACACACACACACACACACAATGCAAGATGCTGGCCTGACCATCAGGAACAAGTCGGGGTTCAGTGTCTTGTTCAAGGACGTCATTTGAACACACAGCTACAAATTTACATACATAAAGCTACAGGAAAATCAGTGAAAGATATGGGGCCTGGTGAACCAAATACTGCACATATGGGTCGAGTGGACTGTGTCATTATTCTTCCCCATTCTTTATATTCAAGTGCAGTAATCATGGTAACCATACTTAACAAATCCGTCCATACAGAGTCTCTGCAATCAGCGTCCACTCTACTTTTAAATTTGATTGGTAGATACCTAAATATATTGTACTGAAACAGTCATCAATATGTATACCCAGCACTTATTTCTGTTATTATTGTTACTATAGCAGTAGCATTTGATTATTCAACAATGCCAAAATATTAAAAGTATTGATTGGGCTATAAATGATCACATTGTGTCAAACAAGCAAGATAATGTGTGTTTAACTTGTTATATAATACAATATTTCTGACGGTGCAGCCTTTTTAAGGGTAAAATGGCTGAGGGGGAAAAAAGACTGGGACTCTCTCCAGAAACCGTCTGGGCCCTGGCTCCTTGTGTAACAATACAAGATGTGTGGTGTAATTCAGAGCAACGGATATTTTCTAATTAGTGTACTGCTGTTTCAGTTCTCTGCATGAGCAGCATATGAACAACACTGAATAACTGAATTCATATCACATATCTGATCATTCTGAAGTATCACAACAGTTGCACAGTAAATCCAAAAGCCACATCTCTCACCTGAATGCATGCCAGAGGCTCGTTGGTCCAAATGGAGTACCCTCCAACCACATAGATCCTGTCATCATGGACGGCTATTCCGGACTCGTTTTGACCTGAGGAGGACAGAGCCGACGCAATGCTTCACTTTGCCAAGCAGAGGGCATTCTGACAATATGACTTCCACGTCCCCCGAGAGGCAGGGAGGGAGATAAATGGAGAAAGATGGGGCAAGGGCGGGAGTGTGTGGAGAGTTAAGATTGAGCTGCCGTTCTCTTTCCTGTGACTTTGTCTCAAACTTTTACAGATAAAATGGGAGAAAAGGATGCAACAACAAATGAGGAAATTCATACAATAGGAGAGATGGTGGGATGAATAGTAAAGTCATCAACTTTAAACCGTGTGAGTCTTCATTAAAGACAACAGCAGTTCATTATATCATGAGTTAATATGACCACATCCTACAGTACAGGCACGGTAGATTGTCTCATGTGCCTGTGCTCCATCCCCAAAGTGTAAGGATATATGTTTTCACTGTATATCATTCCACCGCCCCCTCAGCAGGGAGGCATTATAATGTTTTCACGTAATGAGAGGAGAATAAAACACAGGGCTTCACTCAACCTATGTGTCCAACTACATACTGTACATATACATACTTCAATTAGCATCAAGGCATTGAAAACTCAGTTTCAAATCTTAACTATTTCTCGCTAACATTTAATACTCATGATTTAATAAGCTACAATCAAAGTTAAAGTAGTTTGAAAAAGAAACATCCTCAGGTATTATGTATTAATACTAAATACTAATCAGCTGCTTCATCAGGATGTGATATCATTTTTGTCTCATGTGAAACAGCCAAAACAGTTGTGAATTCATGTCAGATCCCACTGTTTATATTTCAGGGCCTTCAATAGAAAAGTTGACCATCAGTTTCAATCCAATATTAACTCTGCTTTTGCTCTGTTTTGCTTTCAACAAAGCAGTTAGCTAAGTTTGTCGAAGTCGTTGGGTGCTGGGCAGACAGCAGTGGGGTTTTAAAGCTTTCTCACTGAAACAGCTGCCTGCTGCATCAGAGAAAAAAAAATCAACAAAAACAAAAGTTGTGGGCCAGAAAATCAATATAATGAGCTTAAAGACACTATAGAGCTCCGCAGAGCCGAGAGAAACTGCAGGCAGCTAGCCACCAAGACCAAACAATCCTACATATGTCTTTTGTTCTCAAGTATAGCTGTGTTTATTTATTGTGTTTATCTTAATGCAAGACAGCTGTACGGTTTTATTACCTGTTGTGTGACATGCTATGTCCCAACCACTATTGTTATTGTGTCATTTTATTAATTGCGTGTTGAATGACATACTGAAGATTACTCATTCCTAAATGCTGCTGGTGCCATATCCACTCTTTCTTATTTACTATGGGTAATAATTACAACTCTGTGTGTGATCCGGATTATTACCATGATTATTATCTGGACCTGCAAACCCGTAGATGTCAACACAATAATTATGTCTGATATTTTACATCAAAATCCATCTTTACTATTTCCTGAGAAATTGACAAAAATGTCAAGAAATGCCCTATCCCGAGTGATTTTAAAAATTCCTGTGTCCACCCCTTTAAACCGGATCAGCACCAAAATTTTATGGGTTCTTCCCCGGCCCCCATCCCTCAACCAAGTTTGGTGCAAATGTGTTCAGTGTTTTCTGCATAATCCTGCTGATTAACACACAAACAAACAAAGCGACTACACTATAAGCAGCCTCTGTCACATACAAGTGAAGGAGTAGTTTTAGGAAGTATGGTTATTCAACATCTTGCCAAGGGTTTGATGTAAAGACTGATACCACTCTCATATCTGTATTCTACATATGAATCAACAACTGGTTAGCTTAGCTTAGCATAAAAACTGGAAACAGGGAAACAGCTAGCCTTCCAAAACTTCTAAGGCTCATTGACTGACACTATATCTATTGTATAACATTTCTAGTTTGTTTGCTCTGTAAAAACAATAAAGTGTGAGTTTACATGAGATTACATGTGGAACTATTTCTTGCTGAAGTTGCCAAACAACCAGCATGGGCAGGTTTTGTCATGTTTGGACAGAACCAGGCAAACTGTGTCCCCCTGTTACCAGGATTTATGCTAAGCTAAGCTAATGGTCTCCAGAGTGTAGCTTTGTATTTAGTGTACACACATGGGAGTGGTATCAAACCATCAAGTGGGAATTTGGGTGTGTTCTGCATGTTCACATGTGTGGTTCCTCCACTTTGCCCACCCGTGAGGAGGCTGAAGGAGCAGCGAGTCCACTGGTCCAGGTCCATGTTGTAAGAGTCGATGTGGCGGACGAGGATGCGGTCATTGTTGTAGTCCAGGTCGTTACCGCCTAGCACGTAGAGCTGCCTCCTCACCGCCGCCATGACATGGTAAACTCGCCTCTGCAGCATGGGACTGCGGGCCAACCACTGGTCCTGAAGAGGAGGTGGAGGTGGAAGTGGAGGAGAGTGGATGAGGCAGTTAAAGCAGATGGAAGGGAAGAAAGAAGGAGGTGAGAGGTAGTAGCGAGAGGGAGGGAGGGAGGGAGAGAGAAACAGAGAGAGTGGAGAGGGAAGGAGGATGAATAAGAAGATTAATATTTAAGCATATCCATGCATGGGTAATTGATGTATGCTCAGTGCTAGATAAATAACGTGACACTAGAGCTCTGGTTTGTACTAATGACTTCCCTCCCTATTTCTAATCATATGTTTCAGCCACTCCATTTTACACCAAGGATCCCTGCTCATTTCACTAAGTGTGTTGTAGCTTATTTTGTGTCTGTGTGTATGTGTGTGTGTGAGTGCTTGATTGAGGCAGAGAATGAAAGTGTGTGTGTGTGTGTGTATGTGTGTGTGTGTCTGCTGGGAGCTGACGGGTGGCCATCTGTTGAGGGTAGAGTGGGTGGGGGGTTGCTGTTGCTCTGGCAGGTGAATGTAGATTCATGGTGAATACAAATGAGACTCTCTCCCTCCCTCTTTCATTCGCTTCTTCGCTCCCTCGCTTCCACGCCGACATGTACAAACACAGACCCATATGGATATGCACCTTACTCTTATACACACTGCATACCTCCATATCATATACAGCCTCACCGAGATCCAGGCCCCTTCAACAGCTGGCTCGTAATGTACACAAACACACACCGCAGCTTACTACATTCCTCTGTAGCTGAGCTGAGTGTGAGTGTGGCAAATATAGAAATGATATTCAATAAAATTCATTCAAATTCAGAGGAAAACAAAATAAATATAGGATTGTTCACTTTGTATTTAGGATAAATGGTTGTAACTTGTAGAGAAAACACTGGGAGGATTTACATTAAAGGACCAGGTAAGCATGATTAATTAACTACAACTTACTGCTGATTATATTCTAAGGTGAGCTGTAGAGTTTCAAACAGGTGTATGTAGTTTTCTTATTTTCCTGGGTGCCTTTGGTTTCACTTAATTTCCATATGGTGTGAAAATCAATTAGGAGACTCTTGACTCTTGCCTGTTGTGTAATCTGTCACCGTAAACATAAGATCTGCATTAATGTTCCGAAAAAAAGCCATTGTTGTGACGCTGATGTGGTCAAAGTGTAGATTAACAATATAAAGCAATAAAAAAAACTGAATGCAGATTTAACACTAACTGTAATCTCAGGTGTATTTTTATAGGCCAATATCACAAATATATCTCAGAGGACTATCGAGTCTGAAAAACATGGACACCCTCTCTCTTTACGACAGAAGATGCTCACCCATGTTTTTTAACCAAAAAACAGGGGAGCCCTAGAAAGGAGGTGTAGCTCTTCTAGGACAAGTTAAGACATGTTACTGTGTGTGGACAGAAAAATCAGTTGCAGAATGAATTTATGTGGAAAAGGAATTTGAACAGAACTTGAAGAATTTAGATGAACTTTATTATCAGAATGACTTTTTTTTTGCCTAGTGGCCTTTATCAGTGTCGGTCACAAGCTGAAATGCTTCAGTCTGACACTGAGAAGTTGTTTTTAATAGTTAAAGTATTACTAATGTTTTGATCCTTTATGTAGTGAACTGAATGGATGCCAAAAGCTTTCTGGAGGGTTAAACCTCTATTAAATTTATTTTTTGGCCACTTTGGGACGGTGGGTAAAGAAAATTGACTAGCCGAACATTTTTAGCAAACATTAGCTTCTTACACAGCCAGCAAGAACAGAGAAACATCAGTATTCATTTGGACTCCTGTCTCAGGCGACTTTACTAATATAAGCCCAGCGTTCACTGCTCTCTGTTCTCTTGGCTCCAGTAATTCTTTATCTGCTGAGTGCTTCACTAGGCAGTTGCTGTAATGGCCTGAGTCTGGCAGGTAGTGTATGGTGAGTTTTTTTTTTTTTTGCTGAAAACAACTGCCTGCTGCTGGAAACAGTGAGAGCAGTGAGAGTGGAACCAAAACAGAAACCAAAACAAATGTGTGAACAGACATTAGAAAGGTGAGGGGGGCCGTAGAGATTGATGATAATTCCCTGTGGGTCCATTAAACATCTCTCTCACATTACACATAGTAATTTGATCCATTGTTAATATAAAATGTTTGTAATAGCAGCTTTAAAAATATGAGACTCTACACAGCATGCGTTCAGATATAGTCAGCAGTAATATAGTACAGTAGACTGTAGGTGTAGTTAATTTGTGGTGTAAACTGCCGTCACTTCACAGTTACCTGTTCTGGATCGTACACCATTAGTCGATTCTGGTACTGAGCTGTGTTTGTCACCCCACCTGGAACACAAAGGAACAGCAGCCTGGGCTTTTATCAGAGAGTGAAAGATGTAGGTACAAATATGCATGAAGCAGTGTGTGTGTCTTAGCTAAATGTCAAGAGTGTGTCTGTGCATGTATATGTTCTGGTACGTGTGGAATTAGGGTACAAGTAAGCGTATGCATGTGTAGTGTATGATCTGTAGTCCTTCTTCCCCATCACTGTTTACCTGAGACCCAGAGCAGGTTGTCAGCCACACAGCCGGCGTGGCAGGACAGAGAGCGGTCAAAGGGTTGGACAAACATCCATTTGTTCCTCTTGGGACAGTAGCGCTCCACGGAGGGCAGCACCTGCCTCAGCTCGTTCCTGCCCCCCACTGCGTACAGGTACTGACCCAGAGCTCCCAGGACAAAGTGTTCTCTGCAGGCCTTCATGGGGGCTATCTCAGTCCACCGGTTGCCCCTGGGGTCGTACCTACAGGCAGTCCTTACTGCACACGTCCTCCCGGTCGCATGCTCCACCTCCCCACCCACAACAAATAGGAAGTTCCCCATTACAGCCACACAGTGGTGGCTGCGCCCGGTGGGCATGGGCGCCAGCTCGCTCCAGTTCGACCCACCTGCAACACGCACGTGCTCCTGCGCGGCTGGGTTGAAATACCGCAGCTCCCTGACTCTGCTCACCTCCCGCTTCCGTCCTCCAGCTATGTAAAGGGTGAGGGACTGGAAGCGAGGCCTGGTGCGGGCTGACTGGCGAAGAGGCTGGGCAAAGGTGGCGTGATGATAGTCTAGGGCCTCGTCCACCAGGGCGGCAGCGGTAGGGCTGGACTGGACCAGAGGGTGGCTGTGGGCCAGGTGGTGCAGGGTGGGGACGTCCATCAGGCCATAGCGGACATGTTGTAGAAGATCCTCCGTGTACTGATAGCGACAGTCATGTTCCAACCACAGAACGACCAACTAGAGGCAGAGAGAGAGAGGAGGAACAGTTATGGACTGTGCCAACAGTCATTCACACCTGCATGGAAAGGCAAGTGTTAAATGTGTCATATAGTTTGCCTATTATAAAACTGTTTGCTCAGGAACATAAATTTGCAACTGCTAAATCAAATTTTAATTTGAGATTTAGTGCCTATGTCAAAATTATAGTTCCATCAAACTAAAGTTTAAATTGGGGTAAACCATCTTAAATTCTTTGTGCTTTACTTCTCTTATTTTTTATTGGTAAAATGAGTTGAACCAATTTAATGCTGTTGTGTTATTTTGACACATAAGGAGGTGGGTGTTGCAGTTTTTTTAGTCAAGGGAAGGGTTCAAAGAAAATATTAATAACTCTGAGCTTTTTAAAAGGTGCAACAAAAAGTTCAGCTGGCTCGCCATTTTATAACTTTTATGCGGTCCCTTAAAAAGAGAGTGGGAAGAAGGAAGAAGTAAGAATATGGAACAGAGAGAAGGAGGAAGAACGAAGGTATAAGAGAAAAGGAAAAGAAAAGACAGACAACTTGGAGTAAGTATGAAAAGAAAGAAAGATCAGAGAAGTGAGAAGTTGGGAAGAAAAGCAGAAAATGGAGAAGGAAAACCAAAGGAGAAAAAACAAGCGAAGGACTGCTAATCATAATTGTTTTTCTAGACACTTACAGGCTATTATGGCAAGGCTGAGGCAAACCATCACATACACATACTTGCCAACACACACACACACACACACGCACACAAGCATTTATTAATCAGTAGCATTCCATATACAGACTGTAAATATCCACAGGCACCATCCTTTGTTTAATGCAGGCAAACTGGGTTCCAGAGAAGGGATTTAATTGAACTTGAGAACAGTGCAAGGTTATTTAGCTGCAATGAGGAGTGTATGTGGGCAAGATGACTGGAGATCACTGATGCCATTATCAGGAAAAAGAAGTGGGTTTTTTTTTTCCAGCGTTATCGGCGCAGAGACTGAGAATTTAGGGATGCAGAATAAAGGCAAGTTTAGGGGGCAAAGGAGACGGAGGCGGTGACAAGGACGACCGTGGACAAATCAGACAAACACTGAACAAAATTCACAGTATTACAACAGAAACCATCACACAGCATTTGGTGCATGATGTGTGTACAAATACTCAATGTGTACATTATCTTATCTATCCAGACCTTCCTTTATTTTCCCTTCAATCCACTGTTAATTTGTGAATATGCAACAAACATGCAAGTGGAGATTGTCTTTTTGTGGTATCTGTGCCACTCTCCTGTCTCTACCTCCCTTTCTCTATCGCTCACCCCACCTCTCTCTTCCTCACAGCTCTGAAGTGACTCTGTGTGTGTGTGTGTGTGTGTGTGTGTGTGTGTGTGTGTGTGTGTGTGTGTGTGCGTGCACACTATGGCAGCTGACTGTGAAGGTCACGCTGCATCACACAACTTCCTCAGGGCACAGAATAAATCAACTCCTTCTCCCTCCTTCCCCTCTGTACTGAAAGAGAAAGTGGGAGAGAGAGTGTGTGTGTCTGCGTGTGTGAAAAGGAGAGAATGAGGGAAAGAGATAGTGAGGGAGAGAGGTAAAGGGGGGGGGGGGCTACAGAAAGGCAGAGCAGGATGGCAAGAAAGAAGAGAGAGGAGAAAAAAAAACAAAGCCAGAGAAAATGTGATTTCCAGAGCGTGAGAGACTCTAAGAAAACTCTGAGTGACAATGATTGACGGCCAAGCTATATCTGTCCGGTATTGGCGTGCGCAGCCCTCCCCACCCACCACCCCACTCTTTCGAACGACGGCCCCCGCTTGCCGTTCGCTTCCGTCTGATGCCCAAATTAACCTTCTGGGCGAAGTGAAGGAGGCCCAAAGCAGCCTAATCAGAGGCTGATTATGGCGGCGGCGGCTGGCTAAAGGGTCAGGGTAATTGTGCCATCAGAGGCCTGATTGTTTTCAATCAGACGGGCGGCCGAGTGACAGCTGGGGGATTGGGGCCCTGATGGAGCCGCGGTGGGCCTAATCAGAGAAGAGAAGGGGAGAAAGACAGAGGGAGAGAGATCTGGCAGGGGTGGGGGTGAGGTGGGAGGAGGAGGAGGGGAGGCTGATTGGTGCAAATGAACAGTCAAAACGGCAAGTCCCCACCCTGCACTGCCGCCTCACTCCACAATCCCGGCAGTTCATCACGCATGCACACACACACACACACACACACATACACACACACACACACACACACATACACACACACACACGCACACACACTCAGGTGGATGTATGGACTAGCTGTCCATCACACAGTGAGAAACAGTCCTTCCTTTTCCTACTGTCCTTAATATAAACAAACAGTTTATGACATACAGATGGCAGTGTTTAGTTTGTTGTTTATCAGTCTGTGTGTTAGATGTGTATTGTGTCAGGCGCACACACATACACACACACACACACACACACACACACACGCACACACACTTCCTGTACCTTCCATATCTCCTCCTCGCTCAGGGAGGTGAGGCGGTCGCTCTTCAGCACCTCCCTGAGGAGGCGGTAGGGCAGCTGCAGGGCCTCGTCCTGCCGGCTCTGGCTCAGCTCAGACAGATGCTCCACCAGGAAGCCCACCACAGCCTCCTCTAAGGCGGGGAGGTGGAACAGGTCGGCAACGCGGTACAGCTCCAGGTAGTTTACGCTGCTCAGCTCCTGCAGGACGGATACACATAAACATACAGATGAATGCATGTCTTCATTTACATAAGTTGAAAGGCTTCAGAGACAGCTGTCAGACCACATGATGGTAAAACACACTATGGTAACTAATGATGATGAGTTTGTCTGGCAAAACACACCTAACCCTCAATCCCCATTTAGAAAATCTGTGAAACTGTAACAGCCACTGCTCTATCTTCTCCCCAGATTCCATCAGTTGGACCTTTGTGAAGACAAATACTTAATGGTTTCATTTGAAGTGTTTTTTATTCCAAGGTAAATGACCTCACAGTTAATATCATCTAAATATTCCAAATTTGCTGGGAGCTGCCTTTAGGCAAACCCTCACCCTGACACTTATATAATATTCCACACTTAGTGACGTAATCTTTGATTTAATGTCACATTTATGTATGTATGTATTTTATTCAGCAGAGATGGTCATATACACTCATCCCCAATACATATATTAGATAGTATATGTACTCTATTACACAAACCAGACACACACACACACACACACACACACACACATATATATATATATATATATATATATACACACACTGTGAGCTGATTTCAGGGTCATAGTTAAATGACAAACACAGATGCCAAATGTGGCGACAGGCAGACAGAGAATAAGCATATATACAATAAACTGATAATGTGACTAGTGGAATAAGACTGCCATCTTCTGGCTGTCCTTCAGCACAGACAGTACAAACATTCCCTTCTGCTACTGTTCACCTTACAATAATATAATACCTCAATGGATCAACCACTCAACTTTTACAGATGATATTCTGCACTGGAACTCACTACATTTCAGTTTTTAACGCTATTTTACAGATAAAGTACGATAAAGTGAATTGTTCTTGAATTGTCTTCAATACTTATTAGAATGATGATTGTACAAATAGAAACAATCAGTCAAAAGGTTTCTTAAGAATCAATTCAGACAAAAACTTATAGAGCTATACACAGCAAGTGTAGTACTGATCAATTATTCAATATTCAATTAACTGACTTTTGCACATCAGCATCCATCACACTGGAGGTGGGTGATGCTGACTGGCTGATATATCTCATTTTCAATCAGCTGGTGCAGTGTGTGTATTGGGAAATCAATGTTATTGGTCTGGCCCCTGTATTATCTACTCAAACTAAACAGCAAGTGTAACAGTCAGCTGATATGACTTGTGATGAGCACACACTCATGTTAATCAGGTAAAAAGATGACCGCACACGAAACTCATGACTTATTCAGGAGGATATTCGCTCCAGTCAACACAAGCAGAGACGAGGCTTTCGCAACCACCAGGTGGCAGATTAGAGCAAAGTTTACCATTGTGATGTAACTGTAGGGACAATGGCAAAATACAATGCAGGAAGATGACAGTGTGGTGGCAGGGATCTGAGGATACGATCACCAGATAAAACAGTACATGCAATTAATAGTGAGTATGTGTATGTAATGAAGTGATTCTAAAACCACTGCAAAATGCTTGAGTTCCAGTCAAACACATAAATACAGCACCTCTGTAGTCTAGTCTAGTCAAAGCACTTCACACTACATTCATCCATTCACACAGACTCACACACCAGTGAACAACCAGGGGCAATTTGGAGTTCAGTATCTCACCCAAGGACACAGACTGGAGGAGCCGGGGATCGAACCAGCGACCTTCTGATGAGTGGACGACCCGCTCTACCTCCTGAGCCGCAGTCTGTGTCTAAAATGCCTTTGAGTGACCTAATTTGTCTTTATCTACAGCAGCCTCTGGCTGTATACCCAGAGGACAGAGGGCTGACTTCGCCTCCGTTCCAGCAGACCCATCTTGGTCTCTGTCATAAGAGGCAACAGGGTGGCCTCGTTCTTGAAGAAATCTGGACTCAGGCATCTTAGCTGACAAGTTTCCACCCTGCTGAAGTGTCCTTGAGCATACCACTGAATCTGGCTCAAGGGCTTCTGTTCTGCTCTCTAATTGACTCTGACCTGCAACTTCCCCCGTGGACGAGGACACACTAGACCATTAATTACAGATTGCTGTAGATTGAGATCAATTAATTAAATGCAGATCAATTCATTCATTAATTTCGTATCACATGTGCTATGTTAGGCTCACTATCTCCTGGCTTTTGCTTCATGTTTAGCACACAGATTTAACAGTGGTATCCAACCTCTCATATGACTCTACACAAGAAAGCTAATAAGTTCATTTCTCAAAATGTGGATCTGTTCCTTTATTGATGTTCCTGTTGCTCCTATCAGCACAAGTGTCATTCATTTCTTCTCATTTTCTTAAACAGAAAGTAGAAAGGGAGAATCATATACAATGCTCATTTTACACACTGCTCTCTCAGGTATGATCTGGGGTTTTGGGGTTTTGGGGTTTTGGAGTTTTGGAGTTTGGGTTTGTGACCAAGATTGTGCCAAAAAACTTTCGCCCGTAAACATGTTTATCCAGATTTCTGTCATTATGTTGTGTTTGCACAAGTATATGTTTGACTCAAGTGACGCTCTTGTCTTTTAGTTTTACTCCTTTTCTGCTGAGAAGATGGAGAGGCCGTGTCAGTATTTTAGCCATACAAATTACGCAGCCAGTACCAATATATTCACCGTAAAGACTGGGTCCATGCTGCTCTGTTGTTTCCACAAAGGGGAACACTTATTGGTTTCTAGTGCACTTTAATAAATGTGTGAAACAAGTTGAAATATAAAGGTTATCCCACTTTAAGTTAAGTGGCCCATTTGTATCAAATGTCTTTGCTAGTCCCCACAGACAGGATCAAATGGACCAACTGTTCCTGAGTGGAACCCACCTCTCAAAACGCACTGATATTACAGGATTTCCATTAATTTGATGGGAACCCTGCAGTGTGAAGTGGTTGTTCCTCTGATTTCCTCTTATTACGTCCCCAGCCCACACACAGGGACAGCTTCATGTGTGTGTACCTGGATGAGGTAGTGGGAGCAGAGGCTGAGGAGCTCCAGCAGCTGAAGGTGGCTGCCTGCAGACAGGACGTCCTGGATCACCGCCGGCTCCAGCAGAATCTGGAAATAGATAGAGATAAACAAGGTCAGCAGTTTCTTTTAATATTTACATTTATTGACCTTTTTTTTTATTTCAGACACTGATTTTCAAAGGATTCTAGTATTTGTTTTTTGAAAATAATTTAATTTATATTGTTGTTTATAATCATGTTATTAATTGAGAGCATATTTAATTATATGAAAAACAGCACAACATTATGAGTGTATTTGTAGCTACTATAGATCATATTAACCCTGTGCATACCTTAATCAGAACTATACCACATCAAGTTATTTGTTTTATCTAGTTAAGCCCTCTACTTCCTCCTTTTTGTCAAATATTTGTTGAAGACCTTTCATTTTCTAATGTTTTTCTCTAAAACACACACACACAAGAATGGAGAAGTTCAGGTTTTCTGTAGTTTCTTTTGATATTGAAGAGTTTTGATGAGTAATTGAGGACAAGTGTTATATTTTTCTACCAAGTGATGAACCGAATATTTCAGACGCAAAGTTGAATAATGAGTATGATGATGCTGACTCGGAGGACGAGAGCAAAAGCAGTGGACAAAACTGAGCTGCAAAGACCATAAGACAGTGAGTGTGAATTGTGATTATGGAGCTGACTGGTTTATGTTTGGTAAGTAACTGTCACTGAGCAGTTATAGCAGCCTAAGTGTAACACAATACGAAGCTTAGCGAAAGTTCAGTCAGGAAGAACTATCTCCTTGGACATGCCGCCTAAGTCACAAGCACCGTTTCCCGCTTTCTCATCTTCATCCAATCACAACCTGACATGCTGACCTTTAGCCAATCACTTGTAAGCTGTCAAACTTTAAAAGCGTTCCCTCTCTCTGCTGTCATTCAGCACTGTGAAAAACTTGTGGCCACCTCCACCCCTTCACCACCTCAGCTGTTGATTACTGAACATCTCCAATCAAACCCTCCGTTCAGGAGTTTCCCATCCTCGCAGCTCCACTCCTCCACTTCCTTCTGTTCACAATAAATTCAATTCAATGTTCCTCTTATTAGTCTCTCCTGATTGAAATGTAGGACATTGTAAGTACACCAGGCAATGTTTAAAAAAATATATGTTTTTGGCACAAATGGCATTATGTTTTTTCTTTTTTCTTTTTGTTAATCATTATCAATAGTATAGTCTGAAAAAAAGATATGAGGAATATTAAGAAAAAAACCCTCATTTAAGGTTTAAATCATAATCTCTTAGGTTTAGCACCAAGCTATGTACTACGTATCCAATGTCCATGTTTGTTTCACTTTTTAGTTACGGTTTATTTTAGTTTAGTATCAAAAACTGTCTATGTTCCGGTTATTTTCTTAATAAACATGTTGCAATAGAGACAGGGAAAGTGAGTGTGACATACTGCATAGCAAATCGAACACTGCTCTATCAACGTGCTTGAGTCACCATTTTCATCCTCTTAGCAAAGCAACATATTCCCACAATTTTTATAGAATTGATTCTGCCAAAATGCTTCCTGTTGAGCTGAATGAACAGCAGCTGAAATTATCTGCTGAAAGCTTCCTTCTGTTTCCTCCATATTAGCCACATATGCAACGTAAAGCTCTGTAACACAGCCAAGTGATATTGCTGGGCTCTCAGGAGCAGAGCCAGGTAATATGAATTGTATAGAGGGTAGACCGTAATTTTTGATTGAGCATACTAACGGGACCACATGGAGTTAAATATTCCATTAATCAAAGGAGTAATTACCCAATCAGGCTAGACGTGCGTCATGTAACCTCTCACACAGTGGACTCACCTACTCCAAATGAAGTGTTAGTTTGGTTTTAAAAGGAAGGAACAAATAATTGATAATCCATTCAGCAGGCTGCCCTACATATCCACAAAGCTGTGACTGCATCAGTAGTGAAAGTGAGAAAAATGACTTTGACTACACATTATTTATCATCTTTGAAAATAGAAAAAGCAGCTTGTGTTTTTCATCTCAGTGGAACAGACTTGAATACAAACGTCTTCCGGTGCATGTTTGTCCACTTGTTGGTGTGAAAAACATTTCAGTTGGCTTTTGTGCTGATTACATTTCCTGCATAGAAATAAACCCATCATTTGACCACTTTAGCATTCGTGTAAACAGTTCATTTGAAATCATCAGGCAATTTGTTTAGAATGATAAAATATTTTACATGGGACTACAGCCACTTAGAACAATTCCCAGCAAGCTTTGCTGACTAGTCACCCCCCCCCCCTCTGTAATTACCTTCATCTGCACATTCCCATTTTTCACAGTGTTGTTTCCT
>NW_019524978.1:463214-681824 GCF_002814215.2 Seriola lalandi dorsalis | reverse complement strand
CAGAAGTCAGTTTTATAACACCGCGCCTGGTTCGATGTGGGAGTACAGTGAGCTCTTGTGTAAACCGACATTTATTGCGTTTGATACTTGCAAGCTTTTACCTGGAGGAGAAGACAGAATGAAAGGAGCTATTCTGCTTGTATGGCAGAATATAGATATATAGATGTCTTCTATCTGGGATGTGACCCCTGTAGGCTCACTCCACTCTATTTCACCATTTTAGCTGAGAGAAATAGAAGATTTATGGTCTGAGAAATTGTATGTCTGTGGGTAATATAAGCAGCAGGATTTTGTGTGTTTAATTGATTGAGATCTCCCCTGTGGTCTCGGCATGCAGTGAAAAAATTCAGTGAAGCTACTGACTGACTTCCAGTCTGACAGCATCCTGTGGCAGCATGTTTCCTCACTCACCCTGCTGGCCTATGACATGTGGCTGAAGGATTTTTAGTAGGTCATTATTTACGGTGTGGGGATAAGCATATTGCCCTCATCTCATCTGCTATCATTTCCTCTGGGCAGACAGGAGCTGGGCCAACCGTAGCAGGGCGGCTTTCAAGCCTGCTGTTGACCTACTTACACTGCCTAACCGATTTACTCTTTGCTCATTTCCACAGTGGAAATAAAATTAGGAGTAATTACAAAGTTCCTGGCCTCTCAGTACACTGCATAATCCACTGGGCTGCTTATTGGACCGGGCATTGCTGGCACTAAAAAGGTCAAGGGAGTTTTCAGAAATGATCACACACTTACTCTTTGTTGATGGGGTGAGAAGGCAAGGACAGTGGCATCACTCATATGACAGTTGCTGCTTTAGGTAATAATAAAATAGGCTACTGCGCTCTTTACTTCTCCTTTCTTGAATTTATTTCTGTTTCTTATTTAGATCCCAGAATAATGTTAAGAAGTGTGACCACAGCAGACAGAGGAGTGACCAGTTTATAGTAAAATCTGATGAAGCATCTTCACACTCCTAAAACACAGTATTCAAAGGCATGCTGCAGTGGAAGCTTATGCTGTGAGATTAAAGTGGTAATCTGCAAAATCCATGTTTTGATTTATTTTGGTGACATATTTGGAAGTGTTGAAAGGTAACTACTGCAACCAAGTACTTATTTTACTTGAGTATTTCCATTTTTTTTTGCTACTTTAGACTTGGATTCAACCATATAGGCCTATATATTGCACTTTTTTACTAATTTTACTCTTTCAGCACTTTGAGGACATAACATGAACGAAAATACAGGACAAATTGTGTCCCCCTCCATAGAAAACATAGCCTTCGCAGTCACCAGATCTCAACCCAATTGAACCTATGGGAGAATTTGGACTTATATCTTAGACAGGGCTCTCCAACACCACCATCAAAACAGTAAATGAATTATCTTATGGAAGAATGGTGTTCATTCATTCATTCAGTGCCAGAGACTTTTAGAATCAATGCCAAGACACAATGAACCTGTTCTGGCAGCTTGTGATGGCTCAGCACTTTGCTACACTTTATATTGGTTTTTAATTCGTCACCTGTCGGTATATAAGATTAAAGTTAAGTTAAAATTTGTTCCCCCACGCCCAGCAACAACATTTAAATGTCGCAGCATCCATAATAATTCAATTATGCTCAAAAAAACATCACTATCAGTGCTTGCCAGTCACTCACCAGCATGTTGTTAGCTGATTGAGTTAGCAGCTGATGTTAACTGTAAGCACTGTTGTCTGCAAGTGTGAGGTGGATGGGATTGGTTGGTTTGTTTGGTGGGTTTGGCTTCATTATCTGCCAGTGCTGGCAACATGCTGGTTATTAGCTTAGCCTGTCAGTTCACATTGCTAGGCTCACTTAGCTAAGCTGGTTAGCTTGCCATATTAGTTTGCTTACCCATGTCAAAGTTCATGGTAATGTGAGCCCATCACATGTGCTTGGTGATGTTAGCTTTGTGTCCTGGCAAGGGTTCTTTGTGAGGCCATGTGTTTCTAGCATGTGTTAGCCAGAGTGTTAGCTTGCTTTGGAGGACTGTTGAGAGGTGGGAGGTACGTGTGCCCTACACTAGTTATTGAGAAGGTGCCCACCTGATGACCCTGTGGACTTGCTATTACGGTATACTACACTTAGCTTCACAATGAAAATATTCTTTTGTCTTTTGTAAGACAGGTCAAAAATTCATGTGTGGACACATTTCTCATACCAGAGAGGTTGCTAATTAGTGTCTTGGGATGTTTGACTACTGAGCAGCATGGCATTCAAACGTTGCTGCCTTTCAAGCCAGTGGGGCCGGCCGATGCAGTGTAACCTAAGTAGAAGCATTGAGGGTACAAGGGCTGACTAAGCAGCCAAGGACAGTTAAAATGAACATCAGGTCAGGATTAGAGAATAGTGTCACCTGATATAGGGCTCAGTGGTACTGCACGGCCTAATGACAGGTCAAAACATCATTTAACATTTGTACTGGGCCTCCATCTACATTTAAGCACATTTCACCATGTGTACTGATATATACTTTTGCTGAAAATACTTATTTTACACCCATAAGTTTCTAATTTCACTTACAGAAATAATTTTGAATGCATGACCTTTATTTATAAGAGAGTATATTTACTTTGTGGTACTGGTACTTTTACTAAAGTAAAGGATTTGAATCTTTCACCACTGCTCTGTGGTTTTGGCACCAGTGTTTTTGAATAGTACTTCCCGGCTATCATCTCCCAATAAAACAGAGTGTGAGAGTGTTACTGTGGGAAATATTGTTTTTGGTCTGCTCAGTTGTGCTGGCTGTTTCTCATGCTCACCTGTCCAGTGTAGGCGAAGTCTAAAGCGTGCTTTAGTCCAACGCTGGTCACCCCTTGCAGAGTCACTTCGTCTGCCTCACTCTCCACCATGCACAGGCTGAACATGGCCTGATGACACATAGCCAAAACATGGAGGTTAGCTGAAGGAACACAACACCACAGATATTCTATATAGCACTAATGGTCTTTGGTTTAAAAAAAAATTAGACCAAGCAATGACACATTTGAATTGAAAATGCCAAATTTTAATTTGAATTGATGGTAAAATCAATCCAACTTTGTTCTTCCAGTCATTCAATGTCGATTCTGTAAGGTTGTTTATATTAGACTGGCTTTGTATGTGTACTTGCTAAAAAAAATTAATCAAAACTTGCCAGACACAACATCCTAGAGCCCTTCTGTATTGATTTACCTGCCTTGGCCCCTGGAGGTCAGAAGAAATAAACAGCATAATCAGTACTTTCTGTTTCACTGCCTCTCTGTCTTTCTCTCCTTCTGTCACGCACATGCGCACACACGCACACACACACGCACACACACACACACACACACACACACTCTCTCACAGTCATGCGGGTGCACATCACACATGTGAAATCAAAGCAGCGGACGCAGCATCTGCAGTCTGACCCTGCTGTGCGTGAGTCCAGCTTGCTGCTCGCTAATCAAAGCTATTGACTGGTGTCACACCATGAGGGGATGTTAGAGCCATTGATCAGGGCCGACCAACAAAGCGCAGCAGTGTGGAGGGGAAGAGTGAGAGGAGGGCGATGGGTCAAATGTGGCAACGGTGAAGAACACCTCCACTACTATGTCTTCTTAGTTATGAGGCGCAGCAAGGTTATGAAGGTTTAGTTTATTTTTCTGGGTTGTAATGGGACAAACAGACACCATTAATTACTTTTGAAAACTAGTTGTAGCTGATCTAGGCAATTTCTTTCCCTGCAGTTTCCCCGCCTCACTATAATGATCTAGCTAACTCTAGCAATTTCGCATATCTTTTTAATCATGGTAGCAGTTTGCAGAGCAGTCACTCTACACTATCTCTACTGAGAGACTGGTGTATAACTGCATTATAAGGTTCAAAGGCCCCTCAGGCTGGCCAGTTAGCATAGCATCTCTTTCTGTCACGAAAATGACATTCATTCCTCCCAAACCTCATCCGATTCTCTCTGATTCAGAGGCACCAACCCCCTCCGATGGCAAATGTGATGTGTGAGACAAGGTCGACTTCAGGCCATGCTGAGTTTTAACCAAGGCCTGCTCATCTCTCCTCAGAGCTCAGCCTTGTTGATTCACCACTGCTCTAATTAAAAATCCACTGGTCCACTGAGCACGGGAGGTCCTGTGGCTAAACCTGGGGTGTGATGGTGGCTGAGCTTTGGTCAGAGTGTACAAGAGTGTAAAACGCAGAAAGTTGGAGAGAGACATAGGCAGTAAATAAAAAGCAGAGGAGGAACTGCCTATGTGTTCACTTCTATTGAATGTTAGCATATGAATGGTGGTGGGTTGGTGGGGGGGTTGGGGGTTGTGAGAGGGCGCTTTGAGAGCGTCTGCAGAGCTGTTCGCCTCCAGCATGAATGCTCCTGACCTTGGTGGAGGAGCTGAGGGAGTGCTGGTGGTGATGGATGCCCCATCTGACTTGGGATATAGATCACAGAGACACATTGAGCCGCTCACTGCAGTCCTTTCACATGATGCTGCAGTGAGAGTGCAGCGCTGCAGTTAGCCTGGCCTGACAGCAAAATTTATGTGTCTGCTTGGGGTGATCATACCAGCGAGCCTCGTGACTCGCTCACACACCCACTGAAATATTACAGTATTCAGTGAGGTTGTTTTTATGTCTGAGTAAAATATTAGAATTTCTCTTAGGGCCTGTGAATATATTTATAGGTATTTCACAGAGATAGAGATATCTTACATGGAAAACGCTTATAATGCCCAAGGCTCAGATGTTTTGGTTTTTGAAGACAAGTGCGAATACCAACGGTTTTGGACTGAAGTTGACAACTGTAGGAATGTTATACAAATATTCTTCTTCAGATTTGACCTTTATCATGTCATGAAATAAGCAAAGTCTACAAGGTTTAGAAGAATTTTACTTTTGACGAGGTAAAAAACCACACATCAAGACCATGGAATATAAAACCTTTGAATTACACAACTGGTATTATTGATAGTATTGTGGTATGTTTGTGTTTGGTTGGATCAAAATGTTGCACACATTAATTCAACTTCTCTGTTCTTCAGACACGGAATAATTCCAATTTTATCCAGCTAACTTCATCAGGGCATTTTGAGGCTTTTATAAAGTTATCCTGAGCAACACTGTTAAGTTGATTGGGGTCCTAATGCTAATGACTTCTATGTTTGTTCTCTATACCTGTAAATTAGTTCATGTATGAGGTTCCAGATAAATTTTGAGACAGATTTGAACCGTCAATGAAATCTGGTTAGCTCAGTTGTCCCCATTCCAAGAACAAGGCTCAGGTATTTTTTATAGACAACCACTATATTCTTGACTGATGCTGTATTATATTATATAAAACATATAATACCCATATGCTAAAACCCATAGACCTGTTTAGCCCGACATCAGTGATGCAGTTGTTTTAGCACCCTATTGTTTCTTATATACTGCAAAGAAAACCGAAGTTGAGCACTGAATGGTTTTTCATGCGCTCTGAGAGGTGAGTGGGATAAAACACTGTGCACATCAAATCCTCACACACTGACGTCCCCTCAGGGATCAATTTACAGTATATCAAATGATCAAATCAAGCCGTGTGAGAAGGCACAGAGGGGCGATTATGTGTTTTGAACTAGATACTGTAAAATCTGTCTTAAAAGAGCACCATCGTCATAAAGTAGTAAAAACAATAACAGAGTTCTGTGTAGTACATGTTGTACATTCAGTGTGAAATGTTTGTTTGAGACAATAATTGCTTTTGATATGAGTTCTGTTCTGTCCTGACTGCAGGGCTAGAAGACAACATTTCTCTGTATGACAAAGAAAACAAGGAGAGACCTAGTGTGTGTGTGTGTTTGTGTGTGTGTGTGTATGTGTGGGTGCTCTCGCTGAGGGTGGTGTGCAATGCTGGTGTGACTGATTTGGCCACGTCTCCCTGAGCTGTCCTGACGTCTTAGTAATGTGACGGCATGGGAAGAGGCAGGTGACACATTCAGGACAAGTCCCAGGTAAACAACCCACGCTTGGTCAGGTATTTCATTACAATCACTCATGTCCACTGGGCTAGATGATGTGTTATAGTCACTACTATGTGTGCATACGGGTATTTGTCTGAGTGTGAAAGGAAGAGACACAGAAGGAGAGAGAAAACACAGTCGCTATTCACGACAGAAGGCACCTTCATCTCCTCAGTAAATTAGCTAAATGAAACCCAGCAGTGGAGTCAGATGATAATGTTGTTAAGGAACGGGGAAGTGCAATGAGTTTTCTTGCTTACTGAAAGAGGCTGATCTAATAATTTTAGTGCCGGAACAACAGTGTTGCTCGGCTCAGCTGGGACTTCAAACAACGGCATTTAAAAACAGAGGCGAAGAACAAAAGGAGGACAAAAGTAAGGAGGATGAACAAAAGGAAGAGAGGAGTGTGACTCGCCCACCCTCAACTCTCTGCAGTGAGGAAGTAAAAATAACACACACACACACACAAACATTCACACAGGAGGAATAATCCCCGGGCAACTTGGACATATTTAATCTGCCTCTTGTTTTCAAGAGGGATTAATTTCTACCTCCTAATCTGCTCAGTGTCCCTAAATCAAATCTCACCGGTGCACTTTTCCCTGTGCGGCCCATCTCAGAAAATCTCCTGCCTGGCTGTCTGACAGCGTGAATCTACCTAAACCTACCTCTGCGGCTTAACTACAATCAGACTGAAGCCTCGGCAATAGACCACACGAAAGCAAACACCGGGGCTGGATCCAGGTGGGCTTGTGAAGGATGAGCTGCTGTAGCACTTTTAATTTGGACTGAAGCCGTCAGTGCTTCATGTTTTGTACCATCTGCACACATAAACCTAACCTTAACAAAAAGACTTGAAATTACTTTTTAAAATTGAGTTTCTCTTAGTCGCCTTTTCTTGGTAAGAAATGAAAGAAGCCCTGAAGCAGCATTTAGACCATTGTACGTATGTGTATAACCCTCCATTAATAATCCATGCTAATGAGGTTCTTTCAGCTGGATCACCAGCAGTGAGACAGGTTTTGTGGCAGTTTTAATAATCCACCGGCCCTGAAGATGGTTACATAACATGTTATTGTCACCTCTATCACATCAGCAGTGGGCTACACTGCCTGACTGATACCTGCTTTTTATAGAGTGGGAAATATCAGCTTGATAAGAGTGCAATCCTCTATTAGTCTAACCATTGTACATACAAAACAAGGGAGCTGTTTATGTTTGTGTGTGCTGAATTATTAACCAAAATATCTTGCTGGTCAGATACAAAGGCTCATTTGCAAAAACATAAGTACATTTTCAATATATGTAATATGGTTGAGGACTCACCCTGAAGTAATCGCTGCATGCTGCCAGGACAGCTTTGTGGGCGTGGAACTTCTGCTCACCGGCCACTAGGGTGACGTCACACAGCAGGCCGTCCTTTCTCTGCTGGTTGAGAGCGGAGAGGACCAAGTCCTGGTGGGACTTTGACTGGCAGAGCCTCTGTCCTGTCAGCATCTCCCTACTGCTACACACACATACACACATGGAGGAGTTGGATTTGTAGATGAGACAAGGCTGTATTATAATGTTAATCACACACTAATAAGAATAGTCAATCTACGACTTGTACTAGTACTCCCATGACTAATCTCACTGCTACTAGTATTGCTATAAGGGTCCTGCTGCTGTTATAACTCCAACTGCAATCTAACACAGACTGAGGATAGGACATTTCCAAATTACACTGTGATTGCAGTTGCATTGAACGTGGACATTCAAGAATTCTTTCACTTTTTTGACAGCTAGATTGTTTTGACAACACAATGGGAAGACACTATACTTTTATCCATGCTATTGGCACAGCTCTATTGACGGCATCTTTGGTTGGCTGGTTCACCACTTTGGTCCAGACTGAAATTATCTCAGCAACTATTAGATAAATTGCAATGAAATAACCATGCTGTCCGTAGCAACACCAGTAGGCAAAAGATTCACATATCAAATTTTGTCCAGACATTCATGGTACTGAGGGGATCAGTTCTAAGGACATTGGTCCTCATTTGCCTTTTCATCTGTCACCACCATGGGGCTGATATTTTTTGGTTTTGATCTTGATAACTGATGGACGGATTGTCATGAAATCTGCTACAGACATTCATGTACCCCAAAGATGAATTATAATCACTTTGGTGATACCTTAACTGTCATCTAGTGGCATCATCAGGTCTACTTTTTAATTAGTCCAAATACCTGCAAAACTAATACCTACCAGTCCTAATTAACAAAAGTTAGCCTAAAAACATGAATAATAACATAATAAGCATATCTGCTAAACATTAGCATGTTAGCTTTGTCACTGTGAGCATGTTTCAATGCTAGCGTTAGTATTTAGCTCAAAGCTCCACTGTGCCTAAGTACAGACAGGGCTGCTAGCTGTATACTTAGTCTTGTTAACACTTTAGCTGTAACATTTTTAAGAAAAAGCAATGTTTTTGAAAATGACAAAAAAGACCAAAAAAGTGAGAGTGTAATCTAGAAATATATTCAATATATTTCATGTTCATAAATGTTTTCCCTGTACTAACAGTCTGTGAAAGTTGTACATGGTGCTAGCATTGCATGGGGAGAACAGTAGGTGGTAAAATTTTCTGTCTCTATGTACAAGAAGTAGAACTAAAAAAAAAAAGGAAATTATTATTATTATTTTTCTTTCTTTTTCATATTTGAAATTGCATCAAGAATGAAATGAAATTCAGTGTAGACCAGTGACACTTTACTAATCACACAAAAGGCTTTGCTATGAATGACATTTCCATTATGCCCCTGCACTTACAAAGAATACTTTCTGCCTGTCAGTTTGTGTTTCACAGTGAGATTCTTTACAGCGGCTGAGACAAATACACAGACTACAGAACCTGTCTGACTGACTGATGGGCTGACTGACTTACTGACTGACTGTATGTTGTGGACCCATGTAGCAGCAAATGCACCCTGTTTTCCAACCCATCCGCAGTCCCTTTCTGCTTGTACCCATCCATCAGCAGCACGCCACCCTGTCCGTCCGAATCCATCTCTGTCCACTTACAGTCCCAGCCGTCACTCTAAATGCAGCTGTCTGCCAGGAGGCTTGCTCTGTCACCTTCATGGTGATGGGGTGTAAGACAGAGGAAATAATGTGTGTGTGTGTGTGTGTGTGTGTGTGTGTGTGTGTGTGTGTGTGTGTGTGTGCGCGCTATGGGCCAGCAGTAAGATGAATGATGAGTCAGGCTGTTTGTTTGATAGTTGGACTCTGCTGAAGGGAGAGCCAAGGGAGAAAAGGACAAAATTGCCTGCTGGATGAGATGGAGGGGAAAACGACAGAGACAGAGTGGAGGAGGGATGGAAGCCCATTATGCCCTTGATGATGAGGATGAAGATTATGGATATATGAAAATATAAAGATGAAAATATTATCTTGATCAGTTTGAAGCTGAAGACTATAATGAGCTGTACTTCAGTGATGTAGTCATTCATTTTCATAAAACTGGTTGATTCACAAGGGGCAGTTTTTTGGTCAAAATTGAAGCAGCATCGACTGACATATCCTGATTTTATGTCACGAGGATGAGTCGAAGGAATACACTGGAGCCTACATTTCCCATAATGCAACGAATAGCATCTTTTTGCCCATGTCTTTCAGATTTCATGTCACCTGTTTGTACAACAAGCAACCAGTGTCTAAGCTCAGACCAAGATGACATCACTGTGTGTTAGTTTTCTCAAACTTGACAAAGGTTCTCAAGAGCCACAGAAAATACAGTATTATATAACTATTTTCATGGAAGGGATAGTACTCCCTGTGACTAATTAGGTGACCTTGACATGTAAAAGTTCAGCTTTGTAATCACTATGTTAGATGAGCATCTTTCAGTGGTGTAAACTATTGTCGGCAACAGTGTCCTACCAGTGTGGGCAGGACACCAAAGTCAGAAATTTCTAAAATCCTACACATAACGACTCTCAAAACGTATTGCTCCATTTGTGTATTATAGCCTCTTGTATTATAAAGACAAAATGGCTGAAGCTCTTGTCAAGCGAAAATCACCACCACCTGCTCCCGGCAAGAAACCACGTTCAGAGGCCGAGAAAACTTACAAACAGCCCCTTTAATTAGATAAAAGAAGGATTCTATTCTGTTGATGGCCAGAACGATTTTAAATCAGTCTGGCAATATTCTACATTTTTCTTATTGTTAACAAAACCCAAGTGAATACCAAAACCAACCATAAATACAATCAATTCGACTAACAAGTATTGAGTGTGTAGCCAAAGCCTGATATTCCTCTGTGCGATAGAACTCTACTGTTGTCAAAAAACAATTTAAAACACAGAAATGAGCCACGCAGTTGCACTTGTGACGTGTTCCTTCATCGCAAAGGATAGTGGACAATGTAGCTTATTTAGAGTTACCCACATACGCCATCCCTCACCAACACAACAAATACACAATTTACTCTTGTCTGAGTAAAGTTTGTTTTAGGAAATAATTCAACCTTAAAAAAATGACTAATTATTTGTGACCCGTTTTTAAAGGTTTGTGTTGGTAGGAAGTATGTTCAGCTGAAATGAGGATGAGAATGAGGGCCACAGTCAAGATGTACTGACAGTTTTTGAGAAAATACATTGTTGTTGAAAACAAAAATGTAGAATATAGAACCTTTTCCTTTAGATAGGTTAACCCTTTTCTAACCTTCACATCCAAACAAAAATATTGGTCTGTTTATAGAGAAAGCTAGCGCGCCTCCACACTGGGAACACCTGTATTGAACACCGTATTGATCTTACATGGATCTTCCTCCGTTTAAAATGAAGAATAGTGCACTCAGTCCCCGAAGCAAGTGGCTATTCATTTGCTGAAATAGTATATTGTTTGTGCGCGTAAGGATTTTTTCTGTTTGTGCCAAGAGCCTCAAGCACCTATGCTGTTATTTCTGACAATTCTTATGGCTGCTCTTTCAAGGCCTTTTCATGTAAAGCGCAGACACTGTGACAGCCACAGGCAGCCAGACTTCAGAGAAGAAAATAACCAGCTCAGCACTTCTCAAAACAAGCTGGGAGTCCAAATTACACCAAGTCCTTCTGGTGTAGCTACAACCTTGACATAATGTGCTACACACCTGAATCTGATATCCCTCAGTCTCCTGCGAGAAAATACCCAGCAGCACTAGAGGGAAACAGAGGTCGGCACAGATGCACTGAAATCCAAGCTGCTCAGGATACTCTGATTGAAACATTACTCACTCAATGTACAGTAAGCCACCCCAGGTCCACTCATGTGGCTATTTTATAGAAGGGAGCTTATGTATGTATGAGGATCGCCTTGAGTGGAGGCAGAGCTGAGTGTACTACTGGCTGCTCTTGAGTGTAGTCCGCAGCAGGATCTAGGTATTGATCCATTCATGAGTGACCTTCAGACGCATGGCCACAAGCAACTGCAACTGATTGATGAGGCAGAGAAGGTGCTTATCCTGTAGTCGTGAGTCCAACCCCAGCACAGGCCAACAAATGCTACGCACATTTCATACCTTTGTCTAAATAAGCCTTTGATGGTGTGGTTGTAAGAATGAAGGAATAATAAAGGAAATGTACTCAAAACATATTTGAAAACCACATCAGGGATGCAAATTATGACTAATAGTCCCTCTCTGGAGTTAAAACACACACACACACACACACACACACACACACACACACACAGACATAGAAATATTTATAGATACATATAACTTCTATTTGAGATACATCGGGTTCTCATCATTTTTCCTCAGAAAAGATTAAACACAGACTATCCGGAAGGTGGATATATTTAGGATCTGATAATCACAACAAGTGGGCCATTGTTCCCTGCAAACCACTGTAATCTCCTGACTGAAAACAACCACAGAGGTAAATGTTGTCTTTTACGCACAAGAGACAATTAGGATTTACGCACGAACAGCGCGCGGGGGACCGAACTGGGGAAGAAAGAGGAAGGTTTGGGTTGCCAGATAAGCAGACACCATTAGTGCATTAACTGTCACGGTCCAAAAGCTCCCAGCTGTCAAAAGGTCTCCTAGCAACAGGCCAGCGCCTCGGTCCACAAACTATGGGGACGGAGAACAGAATAACCTTCCCTCGTACGACCAGAATAATCCTGTTGCATTCATCACGGAGCGCGCTCCGACGATCCACACCAAATTCCTTTTAGAGCACATTTCGGCTTTGCAGGAATTTACTGTATTCAGCTCCCTCTTATCTTAATGTGCCACAGGCTTACGCACCTCATATGAATGTGTTATGAGTCAGTCCCGTCCCCTTTGGCGTCTCCTCCGTTACAGATGTCATTTGATGTCCGAGGTTGGTCTCTTCTGCATCCGCGGCGAGAGAAAGGAAGAGCGCAGCGGCGAGCAGATGTGCTCACTTCTCACGGACACTTTATTGCTTACACTGTAGCACCTAAATTGTTACATTATAACCCCGCCTCTCTACGGCGGTCACATGAATAATATGGACACAGAGGGGATACAGCGCCTCCAGGTGGATAATTGGAAATTGCAACTTGTGTGAAAGTCTGTATGATTACTACATACAGTAAGACAGGCGCCTATAGGGACACAAGGGGTCCTCTTAGGATTTCCAAGGGGTGCACAACATGAGGAATAGTCTGCCTTCTTAATTACTTACCCTGTGGACAGTGTTATACTCAACTGTGTTATTATCATAGCCTACATGTACATTGGGGTTTTTATATTTTTCTGGATACTTCAGTACTATATCAATAAGATTAATCTGTGACTAATAGTATGTAATTTCATAAAATTTACTGAATATTCTGTGGTATTTCTTAAATATTCCCTAAAGGCACTGCTGTGTTTTAGTCCTTTAGAATAATTTGATAAATACCGCTGAATGAAAGTCACACCATCTAGCGGTATGTAGGAAAACTACACCTGGATCCTCGCTCACTTATCCCTTCATCTTTCCACGAAAAAGCAATAGCACCTCCTCTTGACATGGATGAAAAAAAGTTTAACCAAAAAAAGCAAATATTGTCTAAATGAACATTCAAATTCCCTTTCTTAAGTAAACCTGGAAAACAGTCTAATGCCACATATTTTAGATAGAGAAATGAAATCCATAGCTCTGCTTTTTACCTTCGGACTGGGATTGTCCCATCATTGATCTGCCAGCTGCACACATGCTGCGTTCAAGTGCTCCCCGTCAATTCTTACGTTCCGGGCATCCTACTGCTGAATTCAACTGTTTTTAGTCTATCAAGTGACAAACTTGACTTAGAACTGGCTATCATCTGTACAGTGGCTATAGTTTATACTAGGTAGATGAAACTTGAAAACATTTAGTTCAATTAGAACATTTGCATATTTGCGAATAGCCTACGCTTTCTATATGTGATATCCTCTAATATTTGTTTAATGATTTAATGCAACACACTTATATTTAGGTCTGTCTCTCTGTTGTTGGCAAATAGTTTCTATTCTGAAAATACACAGGAGAAAAGAGCGATGAAAACACATTATTATTTCAACATTAATCTGTTTACATCGGTTCATATGCGTTTGTGATGAAATTGTCACATTTCCAACTGCATATGAAGGCAGCTTCAGTTCAGAGCAGCCAGACAAGAAAAGACAGAGGGACCGTGCTGGAGCTTATCGCAGGAAACACACTACCAAATTCCCCACAGATTTGTTCGGACGAGTGTCCATGTAGTCAGCTGTTATATGAACTCCTGGGCAGTTGAGGGTAAGTGTTTGTGAATCGTTTTTTTTACCCTTCATAGTTTTCTAACTTTGTTGTTGCCACCGAAGTTGTTTCGGGCCCCCGTCCCATGGCAGCGACCGAGGCAGGGATGTTTACTGTGCTCTCTCCCGGCAGTTGGTGTCCAATTTACGGGAAAACGACTTTCCTGCTCGCGGTAAACTGACATATTCTTAAAAGGAATAAGTTGTATGGATATATAAGGAATAAAGTTGTGAAATTAAGTTTTCAGTTATTGTTTTACTAACCTGCACATGTCTGCTTGTTAAACTAAAGTGTTGTTGGTTGGTACGTGTCAAATATTTGCTTCGCTAAATTTTGTCTTTTTAATCATTGCTGCTGTGCCAACCGAAAAGTTTTTGCTACTAGCCAAGCACAATGTGCTTACCCTGCTTACCCTAGTAGTAGTCTGCACTATGAAGATTGTTGAAGGTGGTTACTTTACATATAAACAGGGAAATACTAAGTGAACTCTTACCACCAATGATATCAGCATGTAATCATCAGCAACTATATAAACAACTGATCTAGTCATTATTATAAGACCATATCTTTATGTAAATAACTTCAAATACTACTTGTTATAATACACATGTACACGTGTCAGTATACAGAATATAACCAGAACTGACTCAAATGCTTTTGTATTTACTGGGAAAGTATTACACCCTGTGAGGCTTTAAGATTCTTAGTTGAATATACCATGTGAAGCTGTGACACTTTTATGTGAAGCCTAATGTGCATCAACAAGCTGAGACTCATTCTACTGAATCAGCCTGGATCTCTAGCATTCCCCACCCCATGTAAATGCATGCCCTTTTAGTTTGCACGAGGATTGAATGGATTTTAGTCTCTGAATTCCACCTGCCTGATGCGTCTCTAAACAGCGCTTCCCAAACTGGAGCCTGGGGACTTCAAGGAACCTGTAGAGGTGAACAGAAAAAAAATGAGTAGTTAAATTTCATTCTTTAGGTGATAGTGCAATTAGAGGCTGCATGGTAGACTGTTTTGATGATAGGGCTACAGTCTGTCTCTGTGGTTTCTGTGGTAAATGCAGTAATAACCAGCTACAAAAAATCTTCTCAGATGGGGTTCCTGAAGACACATTTTCATGAAATGCAGGTTGTAGTCTAAGACAAACCTCTTTGTCCTTTTTTTGCTGAAAGTTTAAATTCAGTTCAGTAAAATTACTTTCATTTCAGGGATGTGGGATTCCTATCTGTGACCCAAAGGCACATGCTGACCAACCAGGGGGCTGATGGGAAAGCTTTACCTGCTTCAACGCCCACGGGCTCCACTGAGATGTCCCCAGGAGGAGTGAAATGTGGATGACAGCGTGAGCTGGGGAATTCAACGTTTGGGCCAAGATATCCTCACACTGAGCCAAAAAGAAATCTGTTCGAGTTTACACAAAAAAACATACACTCACATACTCGCTCCCAATCAGCCGTCACCATGCTGATGCCAGGACCACTGTGGGTGTGTCTGGCACTGATATGGGTTGGAAGCTGCAGTTCCCACAGCCTGTTTACCTGTGAGCCGATTAAGGTGCATCGGTGCTTGGGGATGTCCTACAACATGACCTTCTTTCCCAACATGATGGAGCACTATGATCAGGATATTGCAGCCAGTAATATGGAGGTGAGTACTCATAACATTACATATATCAGTTTGTTGATATACCAATATTTGACTTGTTGGGCATTAGCCAATCAATCTTGTTGACTGACACTAAAATTTGTTTTTTCCTAAAATCAGATTCATCAGACAGTCTGTATAATATGCAGTGACATTTGATCTTTAAGGCACATTTTTTTTATTGTTCAGTGAAGTTTTATCTTTCAGTTCTTAATTTAAAGTCCCAATTTATTACGGATTTAATCCTGCCTTTTAATTTTGGTGTTGGGTGGGCCAGTCAAT
The DNA here is from genome assembly GCF_002814215.2 of Seriola lalandi dorsalis. Classification (NCBI taxonomy): domain Eukaryota; kingdom Metazoa; phylum Chordata; class Actinopteri; order Carangiformes; family Carangidae; genus Seriola; species Seriola lalandi. The sequence goes on along the minus strand of NW_019524978.1, from coordinate 666,137 downwards.
ACAAACCCATATTGTGGGTGTGAACAGAATTGGCCAAAAACAAAACATTGTTCAGACCCACGGAACTTTATCCTAAACTCCAGGGGATATTAGCTCCAAGAACATAAGTCAGACTGAATTTGGGCGATAAGTTGAACGCATTGATACAGAATATATCTGTGACATTTGGAACAGATGGTATTCACAACCTTGAATCTCTTAAGGGGGAACTTTACATTAAGGGATTTAACAGCTGCTGACCCACGTTAAAGAATCTCATTAGTCTGGGTTTCCATTATGAGTTGTAATTATTATCAGCCTTTGATTAAGGAAAAAAAAAGCTTCCTCTGCTTGTAAATAAAAATTATAATTCAACTCACATTTAAAGATAATGAATATCATCTCAAAATGATTGCCATTATTACTGCTATCATTTCAGCAGCATTCATGGCTCCAGTCCCTAAATGTCAGTGTCTGCCTCAGAAGTGCATATTGATTGAACTGTAATTACCATTTTGTAATGGTCATCAACAGGCAGACACAAATTACCAGCCACAGTTTGTCCACAAATCAAACCTGATTGTTATAGAGCACTATCTAGTGAATAAACTGTCGAAATTGTATTGTTGTGTGCATGATAACCATGAATCTGTATGCCTGGTTTGAATTCTCAGCTCTCATACATAATGGATTTTAAAAACATTGCTCCATGTAAAAGTTGTGCCTAATGCAACTTAGTCAAATATTAGTAGTGTTTGAGTTGTCTGTCATAAAACACATTCTCTGTGTTGTCTTATTCCTAATACCTAATACTTAGCTTTATGATGGCTACCAACATGTTTTCATCCAATACATCTGTAGACCCAGTGTTGCCTTTGGTCTCTCCTCAGCAGTGAACTGCGTCTCAGTCGTAGTTACATCCTGTGTCTTAGCATTCCTCAAGGCCAGGGTTTGGGTTACACATGTTTGGTGTTAGAGCACTGAGCATGAACAGTGATCTGTTGAAGGAATCTTTTGTGTGGCATCTGGCAAAGGTATAGGCTTCTTATTTCACAGTCACCATGCCACGGGCAACTTCATCGACTTTGTTGTGAGAGGCCTTTGATTTCTGGAGGAAGGGGAGGGACACACCCAGTCCTACACAAAGCTGCATACCACAATGAGTATTCTCTCTGTTAATCACTCACTCATTTCCCCCCTGTACACGAGCTTACCTCTGCAGTCCTGTCTCTCAGGTGACGGGCTTACACTCTATGGCCTACATACAACATTACATATTACACATAGCTCTCTCTCTCTCTGAAAGTGTGCAGTGATTTATCACAAAGCCCAGATGCTGTAATCAAGCAGGCTTGTGCTTCGTACTGGGCTCAGTCCAGCCTATCAGTAGGATTTTCCGGAGGAGGGTTAACCTTTTCCGCCCTTGATCCCAGATTCCACCGCTGTTTGCCAGCTTTTGAATCAGAAAAGTTTGAAGTGTTAGAATACAAAGAGAACAGAAAGGCTAATTGACATAAGAGACAGGGCACACTTGAGGCTCTTAAAAAATCTGAGCTAAAGTTTCAAAAGTGAGACTTTAGCCATTTTTTTTGAATCAGTTAATCCTTAAAGTGCTTTGCTATGAAATTCTCTGCAGAGGATTTTCCCTTTAAGACCAAATCAACTCGACTTGTACTGCTGGCCCTGGTTGAAGCTTTCTGAAACGAGGGCAGTTTTTACAGTAACTCTGCTGTAAAGCAAATAAAAGTCAGATTGTTGAGCAATGGGGAGCTCACTGACAAGGAGTCCAGGACCTCCACAGGAGAGAAACAAGGACACTTACTGTCAGAGGGGGCAAGCCCAGGGCCCAGAGACATGGGCCTACTGCCAGACTGGATTTCAGGGGAAAAAAAGAGAGGAAACATTGAATAGTGGACTGTGTGGACTAGAGTGTATGTGTGTGTTTTGTGTCCAAATATTGGCAGCATAGACTGACATAAGTCTGTCTGCAGATGAAGGTGTGATGATGGTTGATGAGGTCCAAACCATGACTCCCCACAACTCTAAAATGTCCACATGATTTAAGCAGTGTGAACACAGAATCCTGGCTGATATAGCTGGTTAATAGGCAATAATAATAGAGAAACCTCTGCTAGTCTACACAGTGTACAGTTACTTGAAATCCAAGGTTACAGAAACAACAGCACAGACATGATTTGGACTTGTTTAACTGGAATCAAGTTGTCTTCCGGGTAAGCTGTGTATCCCACTGATAATCCACACACCCCGCAGACACACTAATACTGTGGCTCCTCAGCAGCCTAACCTATCAACAGCTGTGTGCATTCCAGCCTTCCTGGCCTGTTGTGTGTTTCCCAACGTCCGTACACTCATTTCCTGCCACCTACACTGCACCCCCTTCTCCTTCCCCTCTCACAAGCTCCTGACCACTGTGTTGAAACGGAAGAACATGGTTCCCAGCCAGTGAATGGGCTTCTTTGTGTGGCGCTATAGAGTAATGCAGCTCGAAAAAATGAAGTTAATACTTTATGTAGAGCAGTGGTTCTCAATGTTTTTGACTTTTAACTCCTTAAAATAAAGCAACGTTAACTTGTGACAAATCATCACCAGTTTATGTCTATTGACCAGAGACCGGGTCAACCAAAGTATGATTAATTTTTTTTTCTATTTTAACCTTTTTATGTCACAAAGATTGTGATGTGTGATATGTTTCTTTTTGAAAAGTAAAAAGTCCTCAAACTCATAAACTTTAAATATATTGAACAAGTTAATGTATTTTCAGATTAACCTCAGATGTGGATCATAAGCTCTCATTTTCAGTGTTACATAACTTTTCTCTGGATCCCCAGCCATTCATGCCCCTGGCGAACCTGCGCTGCTCTCCAGACGTCCACCACTTCCTTTGCCAAGCCTTTATCCCAGCATGCACTGAGGAAGATAAGGTGATCCGTCCGTGCCGAGAGCAGTGTGAGACTGTTCTGTCCGACTGCGAAGAGAATATTCGAATCTTTGGCATCACCTGGCCCCCTGAGCTACAGTGTGACAAGTAAGCCTCAATTACACACAATCCACAAGAGCAAAACTAATCATCCCTGATCAATTCATTATCCTGTTACTGTTTTTATCCTCTAGATTGGACCCATGTAGCTCCCCTGATGGTTCAGTGTTTCCTGCAACCACGCCAGCGATCTCCTCCTCAGCAAAGAGGGACCTGGGCTTCTGGTGCCCTCTGCAGTTAAAGACCAAGCCAGGCCATGGATCATCATTCCTGGGCGCCCAGGATTGCGCTCCGCCTTGCTCCAACATGTACTTCAAACCCCATGACATTGACTTTGCCAAGAGCTTCATCGGTGTGTGCTCTATCATCTGCCTGGGCGCCACACTCTTCACTTTCCTCACTTTCCTCATCGATGTCAAACGTTTCCGCTACCCTGAGCGCCCCATCATCTTCTACGCCGTCTGTTACAGCTTTGTCTCGCTCATATATTTCATCGGGTTCCTGCTGGGAAACAATGCAGCCTGTACCAAGGCGACACATCCTGCAGGTGTTGATACAGTCGTGCTCGGCTCTCAAAGCAAAGGGTGCACTTTGCTTTTCATGCTCCTCTACTTCTTCTCCATCGCCGGTATCGTCTGGTGGGTCATACTCACCATCACCTGGTTCTTGGCAGCTGGACCCAAGTGGAGCTGTGAGGCGATAGAGAAGAAAGCGGTAAGCTTTTTAAGAGTGTATGGTCATGTGTTAGTAGCAAATACCAAGAAAATACAGAGAGGAAATGTAGAAATAAAAATATAAAATGAGCAAAAACAGGCTATTAACAACCAGGAGGATGGTGCACACTCCAAAACATTGTTCTTTGTTCTCCGTCTGCAGGTGTGGTTCCACTCTGCTGCTTGGGGGATCCCGGGGACGCTCACTGTCATGCTGCTTGCTCTGAACAAGGTTGAAGGGGACAACATCAGTGGGGTTTGTTTCGTGGGACTCTATGACCTGGACGCCCTGCGCTACTTTGTTCTGGCTCCGCTGTGTGTGGGCGTCATAGTCGGCCTCTTCCTCATCCTGGCAGGCATCGTTTCTCTCAACCACGTCCGGCAGGTCATTCAACACGACGAGCGTAACCAGGAGAAGCTGAAGAAGTTCATGATCCGCATCGGTGTGTTCAGCTGCCTCTACCTGGTCCCGCTGGTCACCTTGTTAGCCTGCTACACCTACGAACAGAGCCACCGCAGCACCTGGGAGAATACCTGGATCAACGACCGCTGTCAGGAGTACAGCATCCCCTGTTCCTACAAGGTAGACAGTCAAAGACAAATTAGAAGAGGCTTTCCAACTCACTATATTCGTTTCCTTGGTTGATGCGATTGATTGAACATCTGTGGTTTGTTGTGGGCTAGATGAGAGCACAAGGCACGTGTGCTGGTATGTGAAAAACATACAAGTCAAAGCACGTTGTAAACTTGCAAAAACTGATCAAGGATGAAAAGACCGTATAAATAAGGTTGGATACTAAAATATGAAACTACAATCAGTAGTTGAAAAATGTTCTGTCTGTGTTTTGTTGATAATATTAACACACTTACTTTTGTTGAAAGGTCACTGGACCCTGGTGAACCTAAACATATCCATTACCAAAAAGCTAAGAGCGCAGTTTCCCACACACTCTTAATTACTTTAAAAATAAACTCACATTCCAGTGTGGCCAATCCCTGAATGGGCTGCTGCATGTGTTGAAAGTTTTATGTCCAATGTGAAATTTGAAGTAACTAAATATAAATATTTAGGCAGATGTTTTAAGAAAGGCCTGACGGTCAATGTCACTTTGCATGGGATTTAACTAACAGAGCTAAAACAGCCCAAGTACATAAAACTCACAGCAGGGGAACTAACACAAAAATGACAGTATATTGCATTTCTGTATAATTTGATAAATAAAAATGGCTGTCCATTTAGAAATCTAAAAACATAAATGGACAGTGTAAAAATGTCAAATGTTGAAGGTCAGTCTCTGAGCCGAAAAGTTCAGAAAGCTTGGTTTTGTCTGAAGTAAAGAAAATTGAATTTGTTAATTCACACTTGCTTTAAATCACAAGGATTCTGTTTCCATCTGAGTTTGTCTCTTTGTTTCAGACAACGGAGCACGACCGTCCTGACCTCTCTCTGTTTTTGGTGAAATACTTGATGACACTGGTGGTTGGAATATCGGCAGTGTTTTGGGTCAGCAGCAAGAAAACATGCTCTGAATGGGCCTACTTCTTCAACAGGACCCGCAAGAGAGAGTAAGACCCCTTCAAATCCATGTTTCCATGAGATATAAATATGTAGTTCCACTGAAAATTTCATGTTCTGTAATCGACAGTCCCATCAGCGAGAGCCGCCGGGTGCTCCAGGAGTCCTGTGAGTTCTTCCTCAAGCACAACAGCCGCGTCCAGCACAAGAAAAAGCACTACAAGCCCAGCTCCCACAAGCTGAAGGTCATCTCCAAGTCCATGGGCACGAGCACAGGCGCTGCCCCCACCAATCCCTCCGCAGCAGCCAACACCAACAGTCAAGGAACCTCTGCAGTGGGCAATCACGAGCCTCATGTGCAAGGTTCTCTGTCCGAGACCTCAGCCAGGGAGCACATGGACAGGGGCACCTCCAGCCGAAGCTCCAGGAGGGGGGAGAGGGACAGAGAGAGGGAGCGGGAGGGGGGAGAGAGACGCAGCAAAGGTGGAAGCTCCAGTAAGGTCAGCAGCCGTTCAGAGAGCATGCACAGGGTCCCAGATGGCAGGTAAGTGAGACAGATCTGAGATAACTGTGATAGAACTATTGAAAGTTTTACCTTTTTTGTACTTTTATGTTTCTTAGAAACTCAGACTTAACACTTTTACTATTTATAGAATTTTTTTTCCTTACATGATAGACATTTCTGTTGCATCTCAGCTCTGTTTAGGTTGTTTGTTCCTCTTTATGGTGAAAATGTGAACTGAAGCTACATCTGTACAAGCAATAACCACCAATAACCTCGAATGTGTCCTGGCCGGTTTAGGATGACCCCGAGGAGCGAGCTGTCAGAGGCCAGGCAGGTTCCCAGTGGACAGCAGCATCCAGCTTTAAACCTATCACACAGCAGCAGCTTCATCCAAGACTCCACCCACCAGCTGGTGCACCAGGTGCATGAGGAGAGCAAGGACACAAAGGACAGCAGCTGCTGAGACATCTGACCCTGAAGTTTATCTGTTGTTCCATCCATCCATCCATCCATCCATCCATCCATCCATCCATCCATGTATCCACCCATCCATCCATGATACCACTGAGAAAACAGTCACTTGATGCTGGTTGATGTAACCATTTATTTTTCTTGTCATACATCATGTAAGATCCATACATCAGATTATGAGTGTATTGGTTGCTTTATGGTCAGTGAATGTCCGTTGCCAACAAAATGTAACAAACCTTGAGTATTTCAAATGTGATATGTTGGACCAGAATCTGAGTGTAAGTGTAAAGGCGTTAGATGATTTAGTTTGGGTGACAGCTTTGTTTTTCAGCTTTACTGAACTTTTAGCCGTACACCTGAATGTTGCAGAGCAGTGCAGCTCTATCCCAACTATACAACTGCCAGTTAAATTTTATAGCATGCATAAAGTCTGCTGTTGTGTAGATTGGTAATTCAGAGGTATTAAATGCATACTAGTGAACAAAAGCAATATTAATGTAAATATTCTGTTTTTTAGAAAGTCTTTCACTGGACAAGTCGCTACACTGAGAGTTGTGTTAGAAAGGTCATGATATTGCCAAACATTCAACATCTTCCTGTGTTTTTTGAATGTCTTATTGTTCTTGCTGGAAAGATGGTTTGTCTTGAAACCTCGTTTTGTAATACACACTGTGCTACTTTTTTTCTCCTTTGAAAAAAGGCATACTCTTAAACTTGATATAGTTGATTTTTTTAGTTTTCTTAAAAGATGTGCTTTTATTTTGTGTTTTTTTTACTTGTTTCTGTTGTGTAAACACTGATTCTGCAGAGGTCGGTCCCTGTAAGGATTTTCAAACATGCGTCCTGTGACTTTGGATAAAGTATAGCTTTATAGTTTTCTAAAAGAACGTGCCTTCCTTTGAGTAGCTCCTCATCTTCAAAGAATCTACAGATGTTCTGCATGTGTGATGTGTCTACCTGTGTTCTTGTTGCAGGGGTAAATTCTTATGATCTTCAAGCAAATTGAGGAAATAAATCAAACAGGTTTTGCACTATTTGACATTAGAAGCACAAACCACTAATTATTAAGTATGAATAGTCATAAAGAAACAAAAAAACAGGATTTGGGGATTGTTCAGGGCTTATTTATAACAAGGGCCACGGGCCATATATCTGTCCAAGAATTTCTAGAAGAATTTCTGTGGATTATTTGAACATCTGTCATGCTGTACTGTCTTTTAAGGGACTGATTCTTCCCTCAAGTTTCTTTACCTTTTATATTTGGGAGTCACGTGACAATACCAGTAACACTAATTTAAAGGGATTCATTGTCTGTCTTTTTCTACTGTATATTCTCAGTCTGGCCTGTGGACAGGGGTCTTTGCTCATGCTGTACCAAGACTTAGTGTCGCCTATGAAATGCTCTCTACAGTTCTGTGAGCTGTTTTTACTATTTTTATGTAGCCTGTCTTTTCAGTCAAGTTTTATATCCGTACAATTTCATTTTGATAAAATACTGAATAATAAAAGATTGAATTTTTGTTTTTGTCTTTGTCAATAATTAATAGAATTTAGTAAAGATTTTACTTTATCAACACTAAACAAATAAAAAACAGTAACAGAACAGTATTAACTTTTCTTTGCACACGGGCCTACACTGGTGTATGAATCTCATAGGGATGTTATGGGTTGTTTTTTTTTCCCTGAGTAGCAACTTCACTGGCTCCTTCCCTCTCGTCCTGCCCTCCTCTGGGCTGAAAGTGGCTGGAGTTGGAGTCAAACTGTCTCAGATCTCTGACGGAGCTCACAGTGCTCCGCTGTCTGTCGGAAGATGTCTCCCCTCGTTGCCCGCCTGCTGCTTCTTGTCTGCCTGGCTTTACCTCTGTATGGCGTGGAAAAGGTGAGAAATAGAGGATACCGAAAGGATCCTGACGCTGACAAGGTAAGAGAGAGCAGATAAGATATAACCATGCAGCCGCTATCATCATGTCCAAAAGTTGTGGCAGTCCACAGGAGATTTATGCTTTATGGCTTTTCATAACGATAAATTTAAAATAAAAAATAAATTACATTACATCAAAGTGTTCTTCTTCTTAAACGACTTAATTCCCATTTAGCCACGTTGTTGTATTTTTAACGTATCTCCATTAACATCCATGTGGCACTTGGCATGTTTTGTCCTTTAAACTCATCATGGGATTAACTTTTTCTCTTGCCACGCACTGCTGTTTGCCAGAAATATATTTAAACGACTAAATCCCCCCCAAAAGAAAAAAAAGTAACATGCTGATTCAGCCACATGATCCACTTCAGTGAGTGTGGTCACCACTTGGGCAAAATGGCCTTCAAAATTACCTGGTAGATGAGAAATGCTGTTACATAGCTTTTGTATGGTCAGCTGGTTCTCTATTATTCCAGGTCTGGCTGCTCTCCAGCGGGCTGAATGGACAGGGGGAAAAAAATCCCAAACAGGAAGTTGGGGTCTGGCTCACTGTCTGTCTGCCTTTCTTTGTTATCTGTCTGCCTGGTTGACAAATTTAAAAAGGTTCATGCATATTTTTGATGGTTGGTGAAAGTTGTGATTGATATTATAAGGCTGATAAATGTATTATCTTTTTATAATCTGCAATTATATTTTAGAATATTCTCAAAAATACCTAAAATTCACTGGTTCTCACCACCCCTAATCTTAGACTATTTTTGTGCACAATTACGTAACCCTCTACACTGTAAGTGGGGAGTGGAGGAACAGAGTGGACACACATTCTCTCTTTAATCTCTTGGGAATCAAATGAAAGTGAAACTTGTGTTTATTTTGCTGGGACTCTGTGGACCCCCCCTAACAACCCCCACCACACAGACTCCTAAAAGTCTACCCACCACACACTGAGAACCACTGAGCACAAGCAGTTGCTCTTCATTATCCCCCAAAGTCATATTCTGCAGTTGGGGTCCACAGTGGAAGGGTATAATGAATAGCATCTTATGTTACCATCTGTATCTAGTGCACTGGAAATGATGCAGAAAAGCCCAACTGCACTAGGCACTCTGGAGAAGGAAGATCTTCTTATTTGAACAACATGGTAATCAGAAAATCCTGCTTTGATTCCTCTTGAGATCCTCTGAATGTAAAAACTCTCAAAGCCAAGCATTATATCCACGCTCTGCATGCTCGAGGAGCGCCTCGGTCCTCGCCTCAGTTTTGACTAATGCATGAAATACTACTGATTCCTCAGCACTTTGGGGCAAATACAGCTTTTATGCTTCAGTTACAGTAATGGACTGTGTGCTACTAATATTCAGCAGGGCTGGATTGTAATTCATGCAGGCAGGCGTCACCACTATAGAAACGGCGGACTGGAAGCTAATATAAAAGTCATCTGTGTGGCTAAGTGGACAGAGGTTCCATTCAGCAGTCTGCTTTCAAAGGTCTCCAAAAATCCAAACCTTATTAAAACAGAGTCATTTCCCTGTTGAATATCAACCAAGTGGACTTCATGGAGTATGTGCGACATTTCCACATTTTCCCACCTATTAGCCAAGAGGCTTGGACGTTTAGTCCCTTTTTCTTTAAGGATAAATTCCAGGTCTATTGCAGCACTTGCATACCAATACCACAACCTACTGGGGTAATCACAGACTTCTCAGTTTCCTATAGAGATGATGTCAGACCTTACATCTTCAGGTTGCTCCAGCAAAGCCACTTGATGGCTAAAACAGACTCTCAAACATCTGTTCCACAGCAGCTGATTTTAAAATACTGTAATTCTCTCCACATTTAGCCAAAAGTTCAGATTCACATGCTTTGAAATAGATTTTTCTGCTTTACCCCAGAGGTTCAAGACTCAGGACAAGATTTTGAGACTGGAGTAAAAGCTCTTTGTTCTCTCTTGCCTCTGGACTTTTTTTTTTTTTGCCTTAATGCCTTTTGGCCATGTGCCCCCTATAACTGCTCCACAGCTGCATGCTGAGCAAGAAGGGCAGCGATGACCAAACAAAAACCCAGACCCAAATGCTTTTGGCATCAGTGTTTGCTTAAGGGCGAGGACGCACTCCTACGTGTCAGTTTACGTCTGTCCTGACTAAACAAATGAGTTTATGACGCTCACAAATCACCACCAAAAATTAAAAACCCAAGTCCAACTAAAAAAAGTTTTAACAGCTAAGCTACGCGCTGCCGTCCGTTGGTCAAATTGTTTCTTTGAAAAACACATTACACGACGCTATTTGGATCTTCATTGTGTTTTTCTCTGTATGTGGTAGGTTTTTGGCAAGCTCCCCTGTCTCTGTGTGTGTGTCTGTGTGTATTTGAGTCAGCTTGAGTAAGATGCAGCATCTGTTTAAACATAGCAGGAGATTCTGGAGGACAATGAATCACACCGGGAGACGTGTGGCCAGACATCTACCAATTTAGGCTGTCACCAAGGCTTCAGTTCCTCATTAACACACGATCTGTCTCTCACTTGCTTCATGGCTTCATGGTTGCTGGTTCAATTGCTTTGCCTGGGGTTGGATCACATCTGTTTTTAAACTCATCTCAGCCTGATGGCAGTGTGTTTGTTTATATGACTTGTAAATGAGGTATAATCTGGCTTCTTGTGTGTGATGGTTGGATGGATGTCAGTGTTTAGGTGTCTGCGGAGCATGCAGCCCCAACAGGGATTTAACCCCGAGGAAGAAAAAAGAAAATCTGAAACAAGAAGTGTGATAGCAATAGGCTGATGTTGTTTTATCAACTTCACCTCTACTTCTTCTCCTCCTTGTTTTTACAGTTTGGCAGCTGCATGCAGGGGCCATCCGGCACCCCTGGCAGAGACGGTAACCCTGGGGCCAATGGCATTCCGGGGACGCCGGGCATCCCTGGCCGTGACGGGCTCAAAGGTGAGAAAGGAGAGTGCATTAGCGAGATCTTCGAGGAGCCCTGGAGGCCTAACTACAAGCAGTGCGCCTGGAACTCTCTGAATTATGGGATCGACCTGGGGAAAGTAGCTGTGAGTATTTTGCTGCAGAGAGTGACATGTTTCCGAGGAATGTGGGTGGAGGTGTGGGTGTTTTACAGCCTACACGATGCATATCACTGTAACAGTTACTTTATGCTGGTGTTGCAGGACTGTACGTTCACCAAGCTGCGCTCAGACAGCGCCCTCAGAGTCCTCTTCAGTGGTTCCCTCAGACTGAAGTGTAAGAACGCATGCTGCCAGAGGTGGTACTTCACCTTCAACGGAGCAGAGTGTACAGGACCCCTCCCCATAGAGTCAATCATCTACTTAGACCAGGGAAGCCCAGAGCTCAACTCAACCATCAACATCCACAGAACATCCTCAGGTATGACCCGGGTCAGAGGCTTTGTTGTGCAATCAAGAAACTCGCTGCTTTACTTATTATTTTGTGGTTATTATTAAAATTGTTATAGTTTAAAGCAACAGGTCAACGTTTTGCTTTCTTGGTGAGAGTCAGATGAGAAGCTCAGTACCACACCTATCTGTACGGTTAGTAGGTTGCTAGAGCCAGCTGCGGAGCTAGGGTCCAGGGATAACGGCTGATGTTTTCAGACAGCATTCATTGTATTGGACCCCGGTTTATTAACATGAAAAGTGAAAGAACTAGTTGTGTCAAGGATGAAAATGAGAGCTGAGAAAGAAGTTCAAACTGTGGCTTTTTCTCACCTCTGCACAGCTGAACCAATCAGAGTGTAAAGTGGGTGTGAATGTTGAATCTTCGGTTTTGTAAAGTAACAGAAATGGTTGGATATATTCATGTCTATCATGGAAAAGGGGTACGGGGAGGAGGTTTCCGGAGCTGTTTGACCATACAACAAGCACTTCTCTGGAAGCATTCTGACACCTTTGATATGTAACTAGCTTAGCATAAAGACTGGAACCAGTGGGAAACAGCTAGCCTGGCTCTGTGCACAGGTAACAGAATCTACCTACCAACACCTCTAAAGCTCACTAAATACATTATACCATGTTTGTTTGTGATTAATACAAAAACCAAAGTGCAAAAACTACAAGTTCTGTTTTATTTGGGAGCAGGGAAGGGGCTGGGCTTAGTAACTTCCTGAAGTCTTCACAGGTCACTGTCAGGATGTTACTACTCTTGGTTTTAGTTATCTTTGTTTCCTGCAGATACACACCAGCTTTTTATTTATGTGTTTTGTCTTGTTTTTATCAATGGTTGCTAGTTTTGTCAAGCTAAATATTCCCTGTTTCCCCTCTTTGTGCAATGCTAAGTGGCTGCTGACTGTAGCTGTATATTTACCAGCTATAATTAGAAGTAGTACCAATCTTCTCATCTAACTCTTGGCAAGAGAGCAAATAAATATTTTTATTGAAGTGACAGACTGTTTCTTTAAGTGGTTATTTAACTGCTTTCATCCTGGGAAGCAACAATTTTCAAACTTTAAAGCAAACTTACACTCCTCCAATTAGACTCCAAAAGTTCACCACTGTGTCAGAAAACAAAACAATTAACAAATTTCCATCTGTGGAGTTAGTCTGGGTGTTCCCTGAAGTGTATTTACACCGTCTTGTCTGTTGTTTTCTCCTCAGTTGAAGGCCTGTGTGAGGGCGTGAAAGCAGGGCTGGTGGATGTGGCCGTGTGGGTGGGGACGTGCGCCGACTATCCCAGAGGTGACGCGTCTACAGGCTGGAATTCAGTATCCAGGATTATCATTGAGGAACTGCCTAAATAAAAAAAATAAAAAAACAGTCGTGCTGGTATAAAAGTATGTTATCTGGCCCTCCAAAATGATCAGGTATGGTTTTTGCTGAGGCACCGCAGCATCACTGATGGTAACTTGAATGTTTTTTTTTTGTTTTGTTAAAATACTATACTAGATGTCAGGCCTGTAAACAAAATACTGTGCCATTCTGTCGCCCAGAAATAAAAACATTGTACTGTAGCTTTTCTGCTTGTGGGTGCTGTAGAGTTCAGTGACCAAATAACAGACTTTGTGACAAGACATTGACGATATTTAAAGTATGTACTCATGTGACCTGTTTATATTCATTATTACTTTTAATAAAACAATCTTTTTTTTTAAGAATTTAACTCAATGATGCGTCAATTTATAATCACTGCAATGTATTAGAGGCTCTGACATCATGTAGTAAATTTAATTTAGCCACAATGTCACATATTTATTATATTTACATATGTGAAACATAAGACAATGAGACAATAAAGAGAAAGCATAATTTGGATTTTATAACAAAATGTTATAAAGCAATGCAGTCACAATCTGTTGCAAGAAAACAAAGATAATGTCAACCTAGAACGCATTTTTGAAGACATGTTGGTGCATTTAGACAAAACACCATCTCCATTTTTTCTGTTCATATACAGACATAATTTAAAAGAGACAAACTAATATTACATACACAATCAACTAGAAACCTGAGGAGATCTCTATTTGCTGTTCATAATCAGCTTTTAACATTTCAGCTTGTGTCCCTTTCTGTCGCAAGAAAAATAAAATGTAAACATAACTACTGTATGATGAAATATTTCACTTATCTCTCTTCCCTGATACAAGCCCAAAAAACAGACCTAGACATCAGTTTAACACAACAGCATTGCATCCACTGGGGTGAGCAGTCATGGTGAGAGTTTCAGATGAATCAGAGACAGATGATACCTCCTCATCACATTCCAGGATCTGTCTTGAAAGGAAGAAAATCCACTGTTGATTCTGTTACTCAGTTTGGCAACTTCCTCATTCATTTTCAGTGAAGATGAAAGCTTCTCACATCTCACATCAGCACATCTACATGTGCTGTGGGAGTTCACTTTCAGTCTGCTTTCCTCTTTGTGTGTGTGAACTCAGGAGTCTTTGCAGCTCCGTGCTCTTCTTCTAAACCTCATTTATTTTGTCCCAGAAGGAAGCGAGACACATTCTCATACACTAAAAAGGTGATGCAGCAGGCAGGAGTGACACGTATCAAATTGGGGAATATGCCTTTGTAGAATCCGGCGGCGCCTTCGTTCCTGCAGAGAAAGTGACAGAATAATGACCCTGAATCAAATTGGACACAACAGCCAAATTTAGAGACTGATACTAAGATGGCATGTTCAGTCATTTGTCAGAAGATTGCTATCATACCTCCATGTCCGCCTTATGACATCAATAACTCCATTGTATCTATTGTGCTGGTCTTGAAGGCGAGCTCGCACCACCTGATACGGGTATGTTGTGGCCACAGCAAATATTTTGGATAATGCCGCCATTGTGATATATTCCAATGCATTCTGTTTACAAAGACATACAAATGGAGAAGAAGAAATGAGCAGAGTAGAGTGGGAAAATCGATGCGTCATGTCTTCAACTGCTAGTTAGAAACTGCGGGCTCAGTCTTACTAATCTGAAAAGTTACAAGCCATAAGCTTGAGTTTTATTTCACGCTGAGCATGTTTCCAGTCAGTCTGTGGCTCCTGGGGTTAATGACTCACCAGCTTTGCATCGGAAGGCACTTTCTTGTACTTGTTGTAGTCTCTCTTGAGCTCCTCGTAGGCCATGAACTGCAGCGCTCCATGCGACGTGCCAAACAGACCGGGAACATAACCCTTTGAATTGTACACACTCTGTAAGTCAGTCACTGAAAAAACCCACAGCATATATTATATATAAATAAGAAAAAAAAAACCTCTACTCTGTCTGTAGCTCTATTTCTATTTAAATATATCTTCTGTCAGGTTGACACTGAGTAATCTGGTCACAGTTGTTCTGCCAGGCTAATAAAATTCTAACAGTCCTGAAGGAGCTGAAATGCAGCTAGAAATTCCTTTAGCAGAGATTAGTGCTCTACTACAACAAACAGAGGGTCGCAATGCCCTCTAGTGGTGAACCAATTACTCCAATACAAAACTTTATTACAGCCCAGCAAGACTTAGGGCGGTCTGGGCTGCAAATTTAGTTATAGTAATGACTTATTACCACTTCTCCTCTTGTGACACTCCACAAAAAAAACTTATCTTACCGTTTCATTAGCTGCCTCCAACTAAGATGAGTATTTCTTATGTTTCTACAATACATAAAAGGCCAAAAATACACTGCTGTCTTACCTTGTATAGTCCAGGCACTCCCTCATGGCGGTAGATCTTGACCAGAGCATCCACCATCCCATTGTACTGTTTACTGGTCGGGTCAGCATTGTACTGCAGCACCAACCGGGTCTTTGTCACCCAGATCGGGTTGGTCAGGGTGAGTGTTAGGACACCTGGGTAAAGAATAGTAGGGGATTGTTAGAGTGAAGCTTATAACATGTGAAAGACATTTTAAAGTACATTCAGCAGCCACTTCATTAGATACACATGACTGTTGACAAATACAATCAGCTACTTCCGACAGTTAATGAGCTGTGTGGCCGCAAATTAAAAGTTCTGCAGACAGGATCAGGTGACTCAGTTACTCAAAAACCAAATAGAAGAGACCTGATTTAAGTTAATTGTAAAACTACAATTAACAAAATGTAAATACAAATACTTTAATATTCTCTTGACCAGAACTCAAGATAGGGTAATTTTGTCCTTCACAGTCACACTGGAGGAGAAATTGCAGGGAGATGAAGGCATAAAAAAAGATAGGAGAGATTTTAATATTAATATCATGGATTTCTTCAGCCTCCATTTTATAGTGTAGTGATATAGTGCAAGTTCAAATGCTACAGTCACACTTAACATCAACATCAACATATATCAGTGTTATAGTATCTTTTTGCTTAGATGCAATTAAAGCTGCTACGAAAAACTTTCTCACTACCTTCAACAGTTTTTGCTGGGACACTATGAGAAGGCTAATTTTCAACTGCTGGCTTAATCTAATTAAAAGGAAATGCATCCATGTGACCCTGTAGGGCTAAAATGAAGAGAGGGGTGATATACTAATTTGTATCTGCCTCCTGTCGGCTGAGTTCCGCCCAGAGCAGTATTATCTAGCTTTCTGCTGTTGACTGTGAGCTGATTGTGTGAGAATGTCAGCAGTGTTGGGATAAATGTAGTACGAACCTGCTTCAGCTGCAGACACCAGGTGTTCTGTGGCACTCAGTTCAGTTTGACGACCTTCCTTTGTGTACCCTTTGATTGCATTGTAGCTGCAAGGGAAGATTTGAGTCATAATGTAATGAAAGTAATTGGGAACTAAGACATGCCACAGTTACAAAACATTTTAAATGTCAAAACAATTAACGAGAAATCTCGCAATACAGACATGATCGGACAGGCTTATTGCTTACGTACAAAAAGAAGTAGAGACCCCATGACGCTCCAGCACCCCAAATATTGGGTGTCACACCTTGATACAGTCCTCTCAGTCCCTCCTGCTGCCAGATACTTTTCATACAGTGCAGTATGCCATTGTACTTTGGTCGTAATTCCAAGCCATCACTCACTGCAATACACAGACATTTAAGACCCTTGTTGAATCATATTTACACACAGTATTTTATTACTTGTCTCAAATAATACATTATTTAGAACAGTCACGTCACTGAAGCATACTGTATATTGTAGTGTTTAATGGTGGTCTCAGAGATATGACACTAGTGTGCTGCTTGGATGATCTATCTGCTCAAAACTTAACACCTGAAGAGTTTGTAAAATGAGCAGCACATGCCTTTGCAAATGAACCCTACATATCAGATTTCTAACCACAGTTCTGCATACATTTACTTCCATTTAAGGATAAGAGATACAGCTCCTCACTGGCAGGCAACTATGGGATTGCAGATTACTCAAATTACATTATTACAATAGACAATAACGAATTCATTAAACATTATTTAATACTGTACCTGCAAATCTGATTTTGACCAGGTCCAGTGGGTGAAGCGCCAGTGTTGACACCACTCCCCCACTGAGTCCTGCGACCAGGTTTTCAATCTTTACATGGCCTAAGACCTGCTGGACATGTGCGACTACCGAGACAGCAGGCACGGGTTTGCTGGGCAGTCTTGTCTCTGTTACGTTAACGGTGCCGTGATTGGGAGCGGAGCCCATGTTTATATGTAAATAACTGAGCTAGCTGCTGTCAGCTAGCTGTGTTTACAACGCGACGTAAAGCTAAAATCTTACACTCACACGATAACTCATTGACAATGCTGCAAAAATAAAAAACGGTAGACAGTCGGTACTAACTCCCTGAAACGCCCTCATGCTCACTGCATGTCAGCAACTGAACCACGTTTTTGACATGCGGTAGCAGCCCATGACTAAAGAAAGATTACCCAAAATGTCAAGCTGCGGTACCTGAGCTCGACCTTGCTGCTAGTGTTTAGTAAAAGTTAAGATACCACAATCAGTGCTTCCGGCCATAACCTTCAAAATAAAACAACGCTACGACGAGCCTTATTTCGGCATATTTTTAGGAACAACACAAAAGTAAGTGCAGTTTGTTAAGGTAAATGTGCTTTTTTGTTAAGGACATCTAAATGACTTCCTTAGATAAACTAATGTAGTAAAAGTCACTCTATAGATTGAAAGGTCGTTTTTTAGGTACAGATAAAAATTACCCTGTGGTCCATAATTACCACAATATACGGACGTATTTATTTCTATCCATTTGATCTGATTTAGTATGTACACACGCGCACGCACGCTCGCACATAAAATTAAGAAAGTATGTATTTTGAAAACCAAATGGGTTTATTTCTGCCTTCCTCGTGCTAAATGTTGACAACAGTTTCTTTAATTATACGGGAGGACTGAACATCCCACAATGCAACGCGGTGTGACGCAAGCTCTTCCTCATCCACACATGGCTGGACAAACCAGTGCTTGCTAATATTGTTGTTGTTTAAATTAACTCAACTGCTTTTCAAAGCGTGTTTGTACTTTAACTCAGCTACCAAATGAAAGTCAAACTCCTCTCGAGGAACCCGGATGACTATGTCCGGGAAACAAAGCTAGATATTCAGCGTGGTAAGTGATAAGCTTTAAACTCGGAAAGGCTAAACATAGTTTGCTAGCAGGATGTTAGCTACTCTGCTCATCAAACAACAGTTGTAAGACACATACAAACACAATCTAATAAATAATGCCACTCAGAATTCATTGAACTTATTGAATTTAAGTTGCGTAATTATCTCTGTAGGAACGTTTGTTGTCTTGGATATGAATAGGAACATAGTAAATAGCACACATTTCACATAAGATAAGCTGCAACATTAATACCCATTACAGGTTACTGAATGAAAACTGTAAATTAGCCTACAGCATGTGTGTCCCGTAAGTAATATAAGACATAAGATGAGTAAACGTTAAGATGATTACATGTATGAATTGCTACAAAGAAATATCGCCACAATCAAAATAAAGTGTATTCACATAAACGCAAACATCGGATATATAACTATTTCAAAACTGTGTGGAAATTAACATGATATGTAAAATTAACATGATTGATGCGTGCAATTTAAATAAATTGTTGTTGTCATCAATGCAAGTGAAATGTTCTGTCAACTCATTACCAAATGGCTACTCTGTTTTTAGTCCCTAGAAACTATGATCCAACTCTGCATCCTTTTGAGGTGAGCAGAGAGTACACCCGGGCTCTAAATGCCACTAAGCTGGAGAGGGTGTTTGCCAAGCCTTTCCTGGCCTCGCTGGACGGACACAGGGATGGCGTAAACTGCATGGCCAAACACACCAAGAGCCTATCCACCTTCTTTTCCGGTTCATGTGATGGAGAGGTAACCATCTGATGAAGTTTACTTTTTTTCTTGAGATAATTTGATTTGTTGTGATTTGAAGTGTTAGATTGTACACACACCATTGACAGGATGTTTAATGTGATCCTCAGGTGAAAGTGTGGGATCTGACCAAACAAGAATGTGTCCGCACGCTCCAAGCACATGAAGGGTTTGTTCGGGGAATGGTTGTCCGCTATTGTGGAACTTCTTTCTTTACGGTGACTGCTGCCCTTCAGAGAAAAGTTTCAGAATTAAGTTTTTTCAAGCTGGTTTCTTATAAAGCTTTTATTTTACACCCTGGTATGCTCTCTGTGACAGGTTGGTGATGACAAAACAATCAAGCAGTGGAAAATGGAGGCACCAGGTTACGGAGAGGAAGAAGAGCCACTCAACACTATTCTAGGCAAGGTATGAGCAGTGGGCATCTGATTATCAAGGACAATTGTGGTTACATCATCATACATCAGTGAAGTTACATTATGACTATCTTAAAAATGCTTGTTCCTTGTAGACTGTGTTCACAGGACTGGACCATCATCAGAAGGAGGGTGTGTTTGCAACATGTGGCCAGCAGGTGGACATCTGGGACGAACAGAGGAGTAGCCCAGTCCGTTCTTTCACCTGGGGCGTAGACAGCTTCAGCTCTGTCCGCTTCAACCCTGTGGAGGTAAGACACCATGTATCCACCATACTCAGACAGGTCTCACACTGCCACAGAATAAAGGACAGATTTCCCCATGTTCAAACTTTCACTAATGTGTTCACTGTCAGACTCATTCAAAGCTGCTGATACCTACAAATGGTTTTGGTGTCTTTCCACAGACTGAACTTCTCGCAAGCTGTGCCTCTGACAGAAGTATAGTGCTGTATGACATGAGAGAATCTGCACCACTCAAAAAGGTAGGGGTCCACCATTCAGTTGATGCAGGTGTGTACTCCTCTCGCTCTCCTTCTCTTCACAAGGATATGACATGATGTATAACTACTGTATGTTTTCATTTTCTTGTTAGGTTATCATGACAATGAGGAGCAACACACTATGCTGGAACCCTATGGAAGCATATTATTTCACATGCTCAAATGAGGACTACAAGTGAGTTTAAGAAGGAACTCATTTGATTTATTTCCATTCGAACGTTGTTATTGGAACTATATAAGAGCCAGTATGAACTGTCACTAAAAGGCCTAATTTTTGTGTCTCGTTAGCCTCTACACATACGACATGAGGCATCTGGACCGGCCAATCACAGTGCACATGGACCATGTCTCTGCAGTGCTGGACCTTGACTACTCTCCCACTGGCAAAGAGTTTGTATCTGCCAGTTTTGACAAGACCATCCGCATCTTCCCCAAGGATGGCGGCCACAGCAGGTCAGTAACAGCAGGCAAAAATGACCATCCTAGTCACTGGTCACAGGTCTAAATAACAAAATTATTATATCATATCTTATTGTGCACATTGGCTAATTGTCACCCCGTCATGGCTTATTGGGCCTCTTGAATGGAATTTAGCCATTGTTAATGTTATTAGTAACACCTGTGCTTTTCCTATTATGACCACTCAGAATGTGTGCGGTCTGTTGTTCTGATAATTGTAGCATGTTGGCGGCAGAGCTAATGCGGTGTGCTTGTTTTGACTGACCTTCTCAACCCAAAACACACAGCCATTGTTTGGTTGCTATGTGACGTAATTGTACATGGAGTATTGTTTGTACACTTGTCAAGCTCCAGGACAAATAGCCACATTTGTGTTACTGTAGTGTTGTCGGACAGTCTGACAGCGTGGGTAGGTCAGGGCTTAGAATGCTACATAAATAGCAAGTGATGTAGGAACTCGACTGGAAGCAGAATTATGGTATTTTTCAGCCAATATAATCTATAGACATTTTTCGCAGCAGATGTTGTGACTGCGTCATGGCAGGTAAAGCACAGGTGTTGCTAATAACTGTAACGATAGCTAACGATGGCCCCAATTAGTCTCATCAGTGAGTGGACAATACCATAACCCCAGTACTAGCTCAGCTAAATTGAACGCAGTCGTTAAATGTTATTAAATACACCTGGGCCGTACTTGCACCATAGTAAAGGTCTGTTTGGAAAGAAAACACACAGGAACAAACCTTAAATAAATAAAACTTGTAACTGAACAAGAAATCTGTCACATGAAAATACAGCACACCTATGTTGTAGTGTTCCCTAGTAATAGTCAGTTTTATAACCATGATCGTGATTGTTCCTGAACCTTAACCATGTGTTTATTACTGTAACCATGATGACGGAGGTCCTCAAACTATAACAAAGTAGTCATGTAGAAGACAGCTGTATGTTTCCTGTTTCCAACCAACAGTCAACGTTGGTTGTGTTAACCGTTACTGCAGTTCTTTCCGAACCTTAACGAAGTGTTTTTAATCCAAACATTCCCTAAATCTAACCAAGTATTTTTTTGTGCCTACACCTAATTTTGTTACGGTTTTAGAAAGCACTGAATAACGATGCTGTCCTGACGACTGGGGCATCAGGTCAAGAAACATTTGTATGTGTCCTTCTAGAAGACATGGACAAGCAACTTATGTTGTCATTTAATTCAGAGGATTTGTTGATTTTGTCTGGCCTGAGTAAACAATGACATAAGTTTTATTTTTAAGCAATTCAGTGCCTTAATTTCCACAGTCTAACTTTATGATGAGTGCTATAGTATCAGTACGGGAATTGCAAAAGTATTTCTTTCCTTATTTCCTTTGTTTTTCTTTTTTCTTTTTTGAAACTCAGGGAAGTCTACCACACCAAACGCATGCAGCATGTCATCTGCATTAAGTGGTCAGCAGACAACAAGTACATCCTGAGCGGCTCCGACGAAATGAACATCCGACTGTGGAAAGCCAACGCAGCTGAGAAACTAGGAGTGGTGAGTCCTGCTCGTCTTCTCTGTATCACTCCTGCTTTCATGATTTCTTACTAAAGGCAACTTGCTTCTTCTTGCCTGCTTCTTGATAATTCCTCGTCATAATGTCTGCGATCAATCAGTAGCTGTATTTTCCTCTGCTGTCAGACATACTGTATACTGTATCTCTCTCCAGTGTATTACCTGATCTTGTTTTATGAGTTAGCTGCATTTTTCGACACAGCCGTGGCCCCGTGCCCATCTCAGCAGGGTAAGAGTGGGTGACAATGCCAGGAGCTATGGCACTGCTGTTGCCAAATGCCCTGATAGATGCTGACTTAGGGTAGAATCACTCTCAATAAGTACAATGTACCAATTGGCACAGTAGCTCTTGTGGCAGGTGGAAGTCCAAAAAACTCAAAAGCATGTGCAGTTGTTTGACAAACCACTAACAAAAGATTCAGATGAAAGACTGCTTCTTTTTCCAGACACATCTCCACAGACATTTAATATCTTTGTTAGTGAGTGCCCAGTGTATTGTATCAGATGATATAGGCTGTGTTAGCAGAACTGATGGCTTTAATGTTATGTTATGCTCAACTGTCAAATAATGCTCCAGTTAAATTCTGGGAAGTGTTCCAGTGCCCCAAATCCCAGTTATGGCTCAGTAATAAAGATCAGTGGCATCTTGTGTGCCATCTCCAGCAGCCATCTTTCATTCCTAATCAGATTCACTCTTGCTTATTCTCTTAATGCAGCCTCAGAGTGGAAAATTGGCCCGCTTTTGGCACTTGTTTTACTGTCACTGTGTAAGAAAAGATTTATTCGCAAGCTTTGCACTTAAAGAGATCAGACAAGGGCTGCTCCTATCAGCAGTTTAAATCGGCCAATCACTTAAAGCGGGGTACTCTGAACATAATGAAGCATTAACAATCAAGTTGTTCTGGGAGGGTCTTTAATTATCATGAAATGCTGAAATGCTGAATCAAAGCTTTGGTTGTGTCTGAAGGCATCACACTGAACTGATGGGGACTTCTCTGTCAGCTGATGCACACCACTCATTTTTGTGTGAAAACTTTGCACACAGTGGCCTTTGACTCCAGCGTAAATTAGACCAACACATTGAATCAGTCAGCTCCTATTTATTTTCAGTTGGTTAAATGTAATTTCATCTGTTCTGGAAAAAATTGACTCATCAAAACCCATTTTATTTAAGGTTGAAAAGCCAACTGAACCTTTTTTTGAAACATTTGGATTAATTGACATTAACATGCTGTACTATAGATATTCATAACAGATATATTAAGAATACATTAATAAGTTCATGTGTTTACAGTCTGATAAAATTGATTATGTAGCAAGGATTGTTTTATTATTAATTTTTTTTTTTTTGATTTTCTCTTCATTATGGTAACATTTTCAGTTGATTACTGACACCAGAGAACATGGTGACATTGCTAAAACATAAGCCAGAGAGGACACAGGCTGTGTAGTGACAGCAGTGCAGCGACAACAGTTTAGTTCTCCATCAGTGTCTAGGATAGGATGCATTCAGTCACAGTACTACTGTGTTTTCACCCACAATTTGAGCCCAGTACCCAGTCACTGTAGTTGCATATGGAAGAATTTAATAAGATAGACTAAGAATACCTTAGGTTATGCTTACGTGTGTCAAGCATAGTGAAATGGATGCCACTGCGCAGCCTGTGTTTTTACAGGTGCATTGATTCGAACAGAAGAGGATCAGTTCCATCAAACGTGTGAGATGAACGAGTAGAATCAAGCGTAACAAATGCATCCTGTGTGGCCAGAGTGTGAGACAGACTATCCTACAGCTTTTACACAAACCTGTAAAGAAGAAAACATGAACAGTAAATTATAACCCAAACTTTCCATTGTAACCATAATCGTAATCATCACTTGCCATAGTTGTGTGCAGACACCGGAGAGATTATTAGTAACATTTCAGGTGCTTTCACTTTTGGTTTTACCTTTTTAAATGATGTGATTAAGTAATCTAAGAAAACTTTTGGCTTGTTTACAGCCTGTTTTATCCTTCGCTAGTGGGAAAAAGATCCATGGCATAATTGTGACATACAGAGCAAGTATCTTAAGTACATGTACAATAAAAGTGACAGTGATGCCTCCTCTTGATGAATGCTGCCCTGGCGGCTGTACTTCACCTCACAGCCTTGCCCTGCAGTCCGTCAAGTATGCTTCACCTGCAGTTACCGCAGACGACCTGCTCATGCTGCGATTATTGTTTTGTTTTTTTTAATCCAGACCTGCACTGTTGAAGGGACATGTTGGTTTTGTTGTTGCGTTATAGGTACTGCTGGCACCTTGTTGTAGCCCAGTCAGCTTTTGGATAGAAAAGATTACAAAGTAGATTCACCTCTTCACTTTCAACAATGAAATTCTAGCAAAGTTCTCACCGTCTCCCAGCAGCTGCTTTCTAAATGCTTCAGCAGCTTTTTTTTTTTTTTTGGTCACGGTGTTGCATTGTTCTGCTTACAAGAGTTTGAAAGTAACGCCTCTGTTGCATTTTCTAACACATGGAGTTCACGGATTCTGTAGGCTTCACTAAACAAAACAAAATCAAAGTGAAGGATGTTCCTCTGCTCTGCCATATCCATCTTGTTGAGATTATACAAACACTTTGTTTAGCAGGCTAACCATGTGGGTATCCAGGGGAATTAGTTTTGTCGAACAGGATCAGCATCTAACAGATCTTCTCCAACAAATTGAATCTGAAACAAATCATTGCTTTTAATTAGAATAAAAGCCTTCGAGGAGGGCGGCCTCAGCCAAAACGAGTCCGAGTAGCTGCTGGTTTTTATGAGAGACGGAGAGGGAGGGATGTTGTTGAGCTGGTGTCTTCACTTTTTAACGGACATTGATTCAGTTTTGAATGAGGACATTGTCAAGCTGAAGTTACTGCTTACTGCACTGGCCAACATTTTATGATGTGAAACACCATACAGCAGCTGTCAGTATTTAACACAACACCAGCTGAGCTGCAAGCAAACCACATCTTTTTAAACTTGTATGTTTTTAAGTAGCAAAAGTAAAATAATATCAATCTTGTCGTCAGCAACAAACTCCAGATTTACAATTGTCTACTGGAAATAATCATCATTACTGGAATCAAGACATTTAAGAAAACACCTCTTAACACTTATCTCACCAAGATCCTATAAGTGATATAATTCACACTCGTGCTACAGGTATAAATACAACTTTCCAAGTTAATAGAGGTCACTGAGTCATCTTCAACAGCACAGAGTCAGCAACGGTCATCTTCTCTGGCCTGTTCTGATCTTCAGTAGAAGCCTGTTCACGGTTGGCCTTTTATTCAAATGTCTAAAACAATGTGTATCCCTGAAAACAACCGCTCAGGTCGTGTCAATTATGTTCTCAGAAACAACATTTTTGTTAATACACGATTGCTTTTGCTACCACTCTCATATCTGACTGGAAAATATGAAGCTACAGCCAGCAGCCTGTTAGCTTAGCACAACGACTGGAAACTGTGGGAAGCCGTTAGCCTGGCTCTGTCCAGAAGTAATAAAAATCTGCCTGCTAGCACTTCTTAAATTTACTAATGTGTTATATCTTGTTTGTTTAATCTGTACAAAATCAAAGTGTAAAAACAACAAGTTTGCAGCATTATGCAGGTTGTGTGCCAGACTATTTCTTGGCCAGTTGCAGTATCTACACTGTAGCCAGTGTGCGTCTCCTCAGAAATGTAACTACACGTTAGGGATGTGGAGACCACACGTACTGTGTTTGGTCAGCTCAGCACTTAAAAGCTTGTGACTTTGATATGGACAACATTGTTACCAGCAGTCATTGATTTCTTTTCACTAAGTAATTGACAAAACCATCTCGTCCACAAGGTCTGTTGAGCTTTTGTTTACATCATGTGATCATGCGATCAGCTGGAATTTACCCAGTTATCGTAGAATTAGTCAAGCAAGAATTTTAAATCTCAATTTTTAAGCCAACTTGTATGAAAAATTGAAAAATGTTTTTCTCCCAACTGGGCCAACTGAATGTGTCCATGAAGTGCTCATGTGAAATGACTGAGACCTACAGTTAGTTAACATTAGTCGACAGTCACCTGCTGTTTCCAAGGTCGAGAACAAACATTGAATCTCAGTGTAACCAAGTATATTTTAACTTGATCAAATAGGTTTAGTTCCCTGAATCTAATCAAGCCATAACGATGGCAGATCAGAAAGCATTATTGTAATTACTGACGGGTGTCGTATTAAAAAATGTTTATGTGTCATATTGGGACTATTTTGCTATTTAGTTTGGAGTCAGCAGTCTTTCTTAAAAAAAAAAAAAAACGGTTCTGAGAATGCTGTTGCTGTAAAACTTGAGTTGTATTGGGATAGTGTTGTGGAATGAGCAGCGTGTCATCTTGTCTCCTGTGTCATTGTGGTCCACTTCACTCCACATCATCTATTTCTTATCACTTTGTCTTGTTCTGCCTCTCAATCCACTCTCCTGTTTTCCCTCTTTTATTTTTCCACAATTTTCTCCATTTGTTTAATTTCATATCATCTTCTCTTCCTCTCTGGTGTGATGTAGCTCGGCCCCAGAGAGAGGGAGGCTACCAACTACAGTCAGAAGCTGAAGGAGAAGTTCCAGCACCACCCGCAGATCCGACGCATCGCTCATCACCGACACCTACCCAAGAACATCTACCACCAGACCAAAGAGCTGAGGATTATGAAGGAGGCTCGCCGTAGGAAGTATGTGTTCATAATCTTCCTCTTTCAACAGTAATTATCTGCTGGGATAGAGGTTGTCATTCAGGGGTTCAGGGATGGCATGAAGTTCCCTCTGTGTCCATGTAGAGGTGATGTTGATTTGGGCTGCTGCCAGGATAGGTCTGACCTATGCAGTCACACCAGCCTAATGGAAAATCTCACAGATGAGACTGCCCCCCCCCCCCCCCCCCCTCCATGACATGGTCTCAATAGGCCTTACATACGCATTTACCGCTTGTATGGTGGATTGATTGTCCCAGTTTGCTGTGTCGTCCAGTGATTCATAGCTCAGTCTGAGGCTCTTTTTTGTATTTACTGGCAGGATTGTGATATGTCAGATGTGTGTTTGGACTTGTGAATGATTTACCATCTATGCTTTATGCATTATTTTCAGGGTACATTAGTGCGGTCAGTGACGTAGGTGTTAGGTCAATAGTCTCATATTCAATCTGTTCCTCCCTCCTCCTTTCTGTTTGCTGACTTCTCCCTCCCTCCCCCATCCTTTCCTGAATATTCTCACGAGCAGATCGAGTTATTCATGACTCTTCTATTTTGTTTTTTAGGGAGAGGAATGTCCGCAAGCACAGCAGACCAGGAGCTGTTCCTGTGGTGTCTGAGAAGGAGAAGCATGTTGTCACTGTGTTGAAATAAACAGAAGACCTGGGGACTGCCAGCAGGAGATGAGGTGGAGCCCAATATCACACCCATATGGGACTTTCACTTTCACACTGCTCTATTTCAAGAATAAAAAAACGCTACAACTTGTTAATTGGAGAAGGACTTTCACTTAACAAGTTGTGCATCAGTCCAAGTACAAGGACACAGACTGTAAATGCATACGAGAACAACAAATCTTGTAAAGCCTTTACCTTCTGCCACGAAGGAAAAGATCAGCTATGCTTTTTCATTTGATTTCATTCTTATGATTCCTTTTTGTCAGGGTTTGGTCTAACTTCCAGTTAAGTGACTGAATGTGTTTTACTTTGGACAAGTTTTCATTTCCCATCACAGGATCCAAGACCTCCATAGCAATATAAGGACGGATTAAACTGATCCAGTGTTACAGAATGTCCCTTGACTTGGTATCTATTTGCATCATCCTTGCAACAATTAATGTTCCTTGGGTTTAATTATATATAGATGTCTCTTTTAAATGAAAAAAGTACAGATCAAAAATAAAATACAGTTCATTATTAAATAAATGTTTAAAACAAACCAGCTTGTAAACTGTGTTATCCAACCATGTCTAAAGGCAAAAGTGGTTATATCTGCTCTGAGTGGCCACATTCGAATGCGAGTCAAAAAGCCTGTTGTCATAACCTCCTCCTGGCTGTTTCCACGATCACTTTCCAACACCTCTGTGTCTTTTAATTTCAATTCAATGAATTACACAAATGGACATAATGGCGCACAATGGGATGGTTGTCATGACGCAGTCTCTCATTATTAATCATTAAATAATGATTGATAATGATGTTTGCAGAATCTTCAGCCTAAAAGAGCAAGAACAGATCGTTTACTAGCACAAACAGCAAGCAAATTTTTTTTTGGATCACTTTTTCCATGTTTCCTCTCAGTTTTGGAAAACCTAATTCCCTTCTTGCAATCTGTACACATGGGACCGACACTGTTTGCTGGTGTGTATTTATAATAAACTTTTAAACTAATGTTTTGCTTTGTAAAAATGTAAATTGTCATGATCTGAGTCATTCAGAATTCAAACTTAATACCATCTTCCCTTTTGGACGCGTTGCAGCAGATCACTGCGCTGGTGCTAATTTACTTACAACCCTAATGAGGTAGAGGCTCTATCCTCTTTATGCTGCTCTTCAAATCGTATCAACACTGCAGCCTGAGAGAGCAATGGCCATCTTTAGGCAATCAAGTGGAGGGACTTTTAGCTGGGGTCAGAGCTAAGAGATACAAGATGGGTTTGAAGTCACCCCATGAGTGGCTATGGAAAGGCTTTGCCAATATGATGGTGTAATCAAAGTCCGATTGATGGATGTCCTGAGCTGCTCAAAAAGTCAGTTTTGGTTTAACTAATAGTAGTTGTTTAATACAGTTAAATGTGGAAACCTGGAATCTTAAATTCAGCTTTTGATGCCTTTCTGGATTTTGCTGTGAGCCCATGAGTCCAGTTATTTATTTGAAATAGGAATGAAACTAACGATTATTGTCATTATAAATTAATCTACCAATTAATTTCTCTTATTTTAGTCTATAAAATGTAAAAAATAGTCCAAAGTGTCCATCTGAAGTTTCCAAAGGGTGAACAGTCTTAAAACTCTACTCCAGAACAAAACGGTTTGAAAGTCAAGTTAAAATCTTTATTTTCCTCAGTGAACAGCATCTCCTCTGCTGACAGGGCTTGTGGAACTGTTTGAGCTGTATTTTCCTCCATTTATCATCACAGAATTTCTCACTTCAGCTGGCAAAAGAAGCCAGTGTGTCATATACTACTCGCGCACAAAAAAAAAACAGCACTGAGTGGAACCATAGCCGCACCTGCAGCTACAGTCATTGTCGCTAGTCATATTCTGTATTTATCTTCCCACTTCACATTTCACCCTTTCACGGAGCTCATGATCTGGTTATGAAATATGCATGATGCTCTTCCTGCTCTCAGAGCTGCTCCAGCTCGCACTCAGTCCCTCCAGTCCGCGTTTTTGCGGCCGCTATCTGCCTGCTGTCAATGAACATCCAGCGCGTCCTCTCTGGCTTTATTCTTCTACGTGTTTCCATCGCTCCGCCTCTTCTTCCTATCTGGATTTTTTCCCCTCCTCTCTATCTCCCCCCCCCCATCTCCCTCTCTCTCTCTCTCTCCCTCCCTCTCTCTCTCACTCTCTCTCTCTCTCTCTCTCCCTCTCATTGCATCCATTTTTGTGCATTTAAGAAATCTCCAAGAATTACCAACCTGGAGGAAAGCGAGCTTACCAGAGTGACAGAGGAGGGTTAAGGACTCCAAACGAAAACAAACAAGGACGGACCGGGGCATCTTTTATTCCAACATGCGAGTGAAACCTTTCTAAAGAATGGCAGCGATGGGTTAGACAGGATTTAACATGACTGCAAAATAAAAGGCAAGAGTTGTTTTTTTTAAATCCTCTGTATTTTTCTACTTTTTTTTTTTATCCCTTGAAGGATGGAGGCTTGTGTTTGGAATACCTGGAGGTTGTAGCCTACAGCATGTGCACTCATGCTTCTTTCAGGGGCATCTATTTCTAATCTTGAGTGTTTTCTGTTTCAGAAAATTTCATGTGTAAAATTGGCATCTCAACCTGCAACAGCTTGGATGTTGCGAATCCCCTGTTTGCAGGCAGCGCTCAGGCGGCTGCAGCGTAGTTGATAACCCTATCATGAGCATTTAATAGCTGGGATGAAGCCTGTAATGAATATTTTTGACGCTTATTTCTGCAGCACAGTGTAATATGTGCATGATACTCCTAACCGAGATGTCATGCCGTGTGTAAGCCACGGTGCCTCCAGCAAACCCGACCGCCAATTTGAATTTTGACCGCATGAAATGTAAGGGAAAAAAAATCGCCCAGAATGCCGCTGGTTGATGGTGCTTTTCTCGTTTTTTAGCCACTGTGTGTAAAAGATGTCTGCTCCACACGGGCCCCGGGGCGGCCCTGGCCCTGCTGCTGCTGCTGCTGCTGCTGCCTCAGCGGCCGGCGCCATGCCGGAGATGCCGGACCTCAGCCACCTCACCGAGGAGGAGAGAAAGATCATCCTCGGTGTCATGGACCGACAGAAGAAGGAGGAAGCGAAGGAACAGTCGATGTTAAAGTAAGGAAAAGGCAGAGATAGCTGGAGCTGTTGGTGCTGAATAACCCCGGGTGTTTGTGGGTTGTTATTACAGTGTGAATTTCTATAATTGTCTCTCTGTGTGATACTGGTGGGTCATGTTGCCTCTTGACATCCAAGCTAGAGCTTTAATAGTCGACTACTAGCCAACGGGACCAAGGTGAGATGGATCTTCCCCTCACCTGGTCATCACTCCTGGACTCCTCCTTAAGAAAGTACTACATTTTAATGTCTGAGTATCATTCTATAATGCGGCATGCACTCCAGCCTCTTTCCCCAACACTTTGTTGTAGCTACAGCTGTACTATAATGGGCTGGGTTAGCAGCAACGGGCGCCATTTTCACGTAAAAAGCACGCCAAATTGCTTAACCTTTCCCCACGAACGTCACCGAGATTACACAATATGAC
Organism: Seriola lalandi dorsalis; assembly: GCF_002814215.2. Lineage (NCBI taxonomy): Eukaryota > Metazoa > Chordata > Actinopteri > Carangiformes > Carangidae > Seriola > Seriola lalandi. Next base: position 635,409 of record NW_019524978.1, on the reverse strand, counting down.
ACTGGAAAGATCATTTAAGGTGTCCTTTGTGGCGATGGTGCACGCGGGGTGTGTGTGATTTCAACGTTAAAGTCTCGGTAGATCCTGTGAACCCCCCACCCCCTCTCTCACCACCCCCACCCCCCTGCTCCTCTTGTGTACAGATGTCGCTCGGAGCTGTTTCAGCACCACGGCGCTGTCCACTGTAGGGTTTTAGTTTTTAAGGTGGACTGGAGCGTTTCCGCCGTCATCGCTTTAACCTTTAACTGTGTCAGCCATAACTCTGCTTTATGGTGGAATACTACACCCTGTCGACTTGCCCTGGTTATAGAAACACAAAAAGTTGATGTATTGTAAATTTAAAAAAAAAATGGTTTGACCTTCTTTGGAAAGGCAGGCTAGTGAGGAGTAAGGGATTTCGGGGTGGTGGCCTTAAATGTTTCAATCCTGTTTATTTTCTTGTAGTTTTCCTTCTTCAATGAAAAGGAAGCACATGTTTGCATGCTCACAAGCCAGGAGATATTGTCTTTTGACTATTTTATTTGACTACAGTGTGAATATCAGGCTACATTGTGGGTGATACAGTAAATACATCCACATTTCTGCACGAGATCTGTGGCTGGTGTACTGGTGCTGCAGCCTCCCAGGCTTTAGTGGAAGGTGTGTGTGCCACTATCACTGGGAGCTTTTTAGAGGCATTAGAGCTGTTGTTTTCCATCATCAGGTAAATGTTTGCACTAAGGCAGCATTCCTAATGGAGGGAGAGTTGTGCAATCCCTATGCTGCTGCATGATAAACATGACTCATGTACTCCAAGACATGGCTACCTCAGCCGCTGCGGTGCGTGCTGTGTGATTCATCCAGGCCTTTTCCGCCTTCCCTTCCCTTCCATTCCCTTCCCTTCCCTTTCACTGCCCCCCCCCCATCCCCATCCCCTTCTTCTCCCCAATAGCTGAGTGTTTTTCCTATTTCTCTTTCTCTGAGGTAAAGGGGATTGTCAGTTTTAGTCACTCTTAGTCTCACAGTGATGTCAAAGCCTTGTCATGACTGAGCATGGGCAGAAGAGGCTGTTCTTTGCGAGGGACATGACTGACTTACTGACTGTCTCATCATAATGTTAAGTAACTCTGATTCCGGGCCACATAAGCTGAAAACATACAAGATGTCACGAGGTCAAAGAGGCCTTTGAGTGGATCGCTGGCATCCTCATTTGCATGAAAATTATGTTTCTAGTATGGCCTCTCTCCTGGACACACTGGTTACCTGGGGTTTTATCTCAGTAGCAGGGCTATACATAACATCTGACAAAAGACATGGAGTTAATACCAAAGGCTGGCTGCTAGCATTTCACTGTTTGTTCTGACACTCTCGTTACACCTCCTGACCCCTTTGTGGCCTAATAGTAAAGTTTTCTTTCAGTTTTTCATACAGCAAAACCATACTGGTTTGGTTTTAAAGTGCTCTGTCTATACATACAAGATGACTCATCATGAGTCATCAAAACAGTAAATCCCCACTTTCTTTACCTATGAATCACACAAGCATAACATATCCTGAAGCAGCATTAATTTGTTCAGCCCTGGCATAGGTACAACTGCAGCGGATTAACTTGTCATTGGATGTTTCGTAGCATTTCCAGCAGTGTCGGAAACAAACACCCACACTGCAACATCCAACCCTATAGCCTGTGCATCTGCACTGTCACGGTCCAATCCCACAGTGGCTTGGATGGCTGTTCGGGAAAGTGGCAGTTTGAACATCGAAGTGTGTAATCTAACAGAGGGAATCCTGGGAGGATGGAGGGATGGAGAAGAGAGGGAGAGAGAGAAGCCTCCAGCTGCAGGGCTTGCCAACTTGCTGTCATCTCACTGGAGGTGCTACAGAGAGCGTGGATGGAAATCCAGCGCTGCTGACTCGCATGTAATTAGCTACTCTCTCTCTTAGGCTGCTCATTCTTAGCAGGCCTGTGTATGTGTGTGTCTGCATGTAGAAAATGTGCTGCACCAATGAGAAGTCAGTTTCATGAAGTCCATAAGGCGGCGCTCATTCTTAGATGTCTCTCCTAGAAAGCTCCTCAAAGCTGCAGCCGTACGAGTGTATTCAGTTCAGAAATCTTAACATTCCTACACACAAAAACAGGCTTTCCATGCATCAGTGAGTCCCTGAGCAGTGCAGCAATGATGGTTATGGGACCCCACCCCCTCCCATCCAGACACTGTGTATCCTACAGGCAAGCATCAGCTGCCTGCGATGGGGTGACCCACAGAATGCCTAGGGCTCCACTTCTCCTTTCTCCCTCCTCCTTCAGTCCTCCAGGGCCACTTGCTGGTTTTGCTTGGTGGCTAGGAAGGGAGAGTGTAGGAGGGTCAGGTGGGGGTGGTGATGTTCTCCACCCTAACTCTGACTTTCTCATTCACATTTCTACCCTCTATCACTTTGTCTTGTTTCTATTTCTCTTGCTCCAAATAGCATTACCTGTATTATATCTGTATTATATTTATATAGGTATGAGCTGATATCTGTGCATAAACACACACACATGTATATTACATGTGTATATATATATATAGATATATATTTATATACTGACCCCAGAAAGATGGTTAAACTGTGACCTCTAGGTGATAATTAAGATACTAATAGACATATAGTCAAATTTTGCTTTCTTTCCTTAACTAACATCCCAGTGAATATCCCAGTTCCTCTTGCCTCTGACACTGTTCAACTCATGGATCGGGGGACTGTGTCATTTGCTCAGGGACCTAGTTTGACAACGCTAATTATACTGGCTGCCTTGTATGAGGGACTTCCACTGAGATGCAGTGATTCCAGGGCTCTGAGGTGTCTGCTGGCAACAGAATATATGGTATATTCAGTGTAGTTGTATTGTGGCAGTATGGTGATGATGCTGTGAACTGACGATTGTTGAAGGAGTTAACTGCATGTTGTTATGATCCAAAAAAATGACCAAGGTATTACCAATAATAGGGGCCACTCCAGCACTTAAAAAAAAAGGTCATAATCAAAGCGTCAGAGGCTGAGGTGTCCTGACCTTAAGTCCATAATATAGGTCAAGCTCTAAAAACACTGTATCCTACAATTCCCACAATGCAACTTGAAAGCACCCTCTGTTAGACCCCACCATATCTGGTAAAAGCTCTTGACTTTTCAAATTTGCCACCCCCAGTTTGTCTTCAACATCAACTTCCTGTTAAACATCAACTTGTAGTCTGTAGGTAGCCGAGGCAACCATGCTGACATCATCAGGATTATTTTTTCAGACTTTTGAGAGCACCTTCCAGAGCCACAGAAGACACCATACACCAGTTTTCACAGGATGAGAAACTTGGTGGAGCGCTTCTTTAATTTGAGCCATATTGCCCAGCCCTGTCTTCAATATCATGTTGTTGCTATGTGTACTGTTACACTGTAACAGTAATAATGGTACTACATATAATGGTACTTACAGTGCACCATTATTGTTTACACCGCTACACTGTACTGTGCACAAGGAGGTAATAGTGATGAGAGAGACTAACTAGGCAATATATTCCTTATTTGATCTGAACATTTTATAATGACTGTAACTTTAGTGAAACTTTAAGGGTTAGGAATCTTACTTTAGAGATAACAATTTCAAATCAACTGGTGTCTTCTGAAGTCTATACTTACCTCTATATCTATTGGCTATCAGTTGTCTCCATTATGAGTTAGAAAAAAATGTATCATGTTCCCGGTTAGCATGTAAAACGGCTGTGGTGAGAGGTATGGGGGTTGGTGTGTGTGTGTTCAACATGAAGAGCATTGACCTAGAATTAGCTTTGATTGATCACATCCCATTTCCTTTTTCTGTTGCTCCCTCCCTCCCGCCCCCCACCACACACACACACACACACACACACACACACTCACACACTCACACACCTCGTCCCCCCATCCTGGTCATTTATCTGATGGTGCTAGAGAGCTCAGTGTACCAGCTGGGGTCAGCGCTACAGAGAGGCCCTGTGTCCCTAGAGGCTGTAGAGTCTCTGCCCCTCTAAGAGAGTTACAGCGGTAGTGTGCTGCATACACATGTTGCAGAGGTTTAAGCGGCTGATATTCTGATCATAATGTGCTTCTTTTAAAGTAAACCTGATTGCTATTTAGCACTGAGCAGACAGTAGGAAGTGGCAGATTATTCGGGCACCATAAGTGACCGGAAGCCGAGAGAAACATTAAGCAAACACAAACCACAACCAAACCAGGGAAACTTGTGGACACAGACCAAACCTGGCAACCCAGAAAAAACACACTGTGTCAGTTCTGCAAACAAGAGCTAGAGGAAGAGAAACACTTCCTGGTACACTGTAGTCTCTATAAAGAAAGGCAAGATTTTTTTTTTTTTTACCAAAATAAATTAAGTGAAATGCCAAGAACAACAAAAACATTTCTCAGACCCAAGCAGTTATTAGTATACTGTCATGGAAGCAGCAGAGTATGAGAAAACCATTGAAAAAGTAGTTAAAACTGTACTGAACTCCTTCACAATGTGATTTTATCTGTGTCACATAACATAATGTAAAGTATATTGTTTAGTGTAAAGTCTTATATGGCGTTTGTTGTAGTAATATAGTGTATTTTTCTTCTTACAGTCTAAATGATTACACTTACATTATGAACCTTGTAAAACCTGCTACTGTACTAAGTTATGTTCCTGCCAATAAAGCAAATTTGACTTTAAAAAAGGGGGGAGAGAGAGAGAAAGAGAGAGAGACCTATGGTTGTGAAATGAGGCGAGGTAATGCTCAGAATCTTCCCACTGGACAATATACAGTATACACACACTCTCTCTCCCCCTCTCTCTCCCTGCCTTTCCCTTGTTCTCTTAGCTCACTCACCCATGCTCACTCGCCTTCCCATGCAAAGAGCAGATTCTGTCATGAACGTTGTAGAGTCTCCCATCCCCCATCACTTTCCCCAAGGGAAAGAGAGAGAGAGAGAGAGAGACAGAGAGACAGAGAAAGAGAGAGAAGGAAGAGTGGATGCTGTCTTGACTCTATAAAGCAGAACGCACGCCAGATGAATACATCATCATGCTAATTAAAGTAACAATGTGTTTTGGTTATGGAAGGTTGGCATGCTGTCAAGTAGTTTGGCTTAGCTGGACAGGAAATCTAGTTAGAACACAATTGCCATCATTAAAATGATATATACAATAATGTATAAAATATTTACAAGTTTCTCATAAGCTGTGCTGTTGTTGAAGTTAAGTTGCATTAGTGTCAAGGTCCTCTGGTGCTCTCTTATCCGTCTGCTGTTTTTTTTTTTTTCCATTTCAGCCATTAACCTACTGTATCTGTCAAATTGCCTCTAACCCTGTACTTGCATGTGCTCCTTTTCTCTCTAAATTTGCCTTTCATTATGTTTTATTTTATATACCTTCCCAATTGATCAATGTATCAGAATGTAGGCTATAGATTTTCCTCACAGTCACAATCACAGTGTTAATATTTCCTTTAATGGATAAGGCTAGTGTTCTTCCATATTTACTTTGTTGTCAACAACTGAGATGCCACAAAGTGTCCGCTTCTCATTACTTTCTGGCTTCCCTTCCACGTTTGGGGCAACTGGTTTTCTCTCTCGTGAAATCTGCTGCTAAGTGCTCCACTGTTTCCACCACACAGTTGCAAACTTTGTCTGTCATTGGTGCTGGTTGCTATGGCTAAAAACAAGGTTGATGAGAGTTGTGAGATTGAACTAAAACAGTTACATGTTATCGGCCAAAATATCAAAATGAGCTGAAAGACACTAAAGCGCTCCTCTGAGCTGAGGTAAACTGTAAGGTTGGATGGTGGATTCGTCACTATTTCACTTTTGACCTATTGTTACTGTAAAAATGTTTATTAACGAGGCTTTAAACAGTTGGGCACAGTAGTTTTTAGCTCAATCAGATGTAAACAGTTCATGTATGGAACTATTTCCAGTAGAGGATTAATATATATGCAGTATTTAGAGCACTGGGAACATGTATGCAGCTTTACAATATGTCAACATGTCAATCAGTGCAACAGTGTGGCTTGGTGTGTTTAATAGTTTTTGGATGATAATATACAGTAAATCTATGGCACAGAGGAAATAACCTTTGCTACACATACAATACTTGATAGTAGGATCAATTCATTGTTGGTTTTAGTCTTTTCATAGGCTGTGATTTTGAAGAAAAATACAGAATACTAACTTGTTTTATGGTCTGACACACTTACAAGGTTTAGAGAAATGAAAGGAGAGGACACTTGAGGATAAGCTATGAAGGGATAGCAAAGGAGAACAGAGGGCAGGGTGAGAGGAAAGTGTAGGGCAGGCTAGCATGGGAGAGAAGAGAGGAAAGAGAAGGGACGAGGGGCCGAGAAGAGAAGAGAGGACTGGAAAGGAGAAGAGAACATCAGAGAGAAAATGAGAGGAGAGACAGTGACGTCTGAGATGCTATCAGGTCTCGTTGCTGATATGACAGCCTTAGTCCCCATTGACAGAGCAATCAGCCTGCGATCTCCCATTGCCTGCTATTCTCCTGTGTGGCACAGCACAGCATCGGGCTCTATTGTCTTTCAGGGCTTTGTTCTAAATAACATCTGCATTCGTCAGCATAGGTTTTATTCTCTTCTGGGCTCTTATCCCTCAAGCAAAGTTTGAAGGGATTTTCCTGCCCCTGGCTGCGCAATTTGAAATGCCCTTGGTGAAACCTGACAGTGGGAAAATGTTTTAGAGTGAGGTTGTGGTACAAGGGATGTTTTGTATTTCTAGAAATGTATAATACAATGTTACACCACAGCACAGGAAGAAGAAGAAGACATTTGTTAACTAATTAGTGCCTCAACAGCTGTAATGTTTGGATAATTGACAGTATTCAAGCACTTAGTGTTGGAGTGTTAAAATCATAAGCTGATAACTAATATAATAAGGTTTCCAGTTCAAATCCCAGGACCAGAATGCATTGTGTTTACCCCGGCTTGCCTGTGAAAAAGTATTTGAAGAATTTGATGTACTGTATCACTTTCCCCAGAAATGATGAATGAATTCAAAAGTACAGTAGTAGAGTGCAATATTAGTAACTGGTGATCCTGACTCAGAACACAACCCAACTACAGATCCACTACCAGCACATCTGGCCTGTTATTACATAAGCCTCCTCGCATGAGGTGCAAGAGTAGTCTGAATGAGACCAACACAATGCAAGAGAAATTCAGACAAAACTGAATAGCACTTTACAAAGGGTAAAAACAAAAAAAGAGATAAATAGATGAATAGAAAATGAAGAAGGTAGCCCCGGCTAGCACGAACAAAGAGAATAGAAACGTGACAGTGAAAGGCACCAAGAAGCAGCCACTTTATCACTTTTATTGCCCATCCCCTGTCCCCATACACCCTGATCGGAGTCAATGCAGAGCAAGATATATAGCATCTGACCCTGTAAGGGAAGCCCAGTGCTTCTGAGGAACATATGTGCCTGCTATAGAATAGCTGGCAGCGTTGATGTTAAATGTATCTCTCAAAACCCTGGGCTAGTGTGACGATGAAACGAATGCAGAACAACACCCTAATGGGCTCTACACCACACACATTATTTGAGGAAGCAAAACAGGAAACATGTCTGCTACTGAAACTGTTTCAAAATGGAGGGCTGTGTGAGTGTAGATAGTTACAACTAGCAAGGTGTGATGCCTTTTCTCTCCCCTGTGATATTACCTCAAGGTTTGTTTTATGATGGCTGAACCCTGAAAGGTCAGAGAAAAGACACCTCTCCGCTATGTACAGCTCAGGTCTAAACTCACGTGCTCTGGAGGGCCCATATTATTCAGGTTTTCATTTAGACTAAACTACACCAGTTAGTTCTTACTGTTGTAGGGATCCTGAATCAGCTAAATTGGACTGGAGAACAGTTGAGTCTAGTTTTATATGTTTTTTGTCTGAGGGTCTGTGTACCTGTTCATAGTGTGGCAGTTAATGCAATCAAGGAATATTTACTGTTAAAATCTGTAGATGTAGCGTGAGGGAGTGAGTGAGAGAAACAGAGTGAACACAGAGAGGGACACAGAGATACCTGGATAGAGAAAGTGAGAGACAGTTACGAGGCTGCTGAATGGCCGGTTACTAAAGGTGAAACGTGGCACTGGGTCATCTCAAGCTGATTGTGCTCAAAGAGTGAGAACCCTCATGCTGTTCGCTAGACTATTAATAGTGGAGACATTCAGCTTTCTGCAGTGGCCGGCAAGCAGCCAGGCATCTAAAGAGGCAGCAAAGCCTGTGGTCAGGAAAGCCAGGCAGCAAGACAAAGAAGCTTACAGGACAAGTTCCGACCAACAATAAGACAGAAGACCTCCACATAAAGACAGAGTAAATTCAGTTTAATTTTAATCAGCAAAGCTCATGAAAGTGCACTGGAAGTGATAAGGTCACTCTTAAAATTTTGTGTGCGATGTAAAGAAATCATTTCATGTGAAAAAACATTTTCATTGTTAGCCATAGCTGTGTTGGCCATTTATCATTATAGTTTGTACTGTTGTGTGTCATCCTAGTTTTCTGATTTTGATTTACACACCTGTTGTAAACTGGTTGTACTAAACGGTAATATAACCCTGTTTCCTTCTGCTAGCTTGTCTGGGTTTGAATGTGACTTGAATCACAGAGGTAGTAGACGAGGCAATCAATGCTTCACAAAACTCGTGTCTAAGCAGTATAACAGCAAAACACTTTAACAGGTCACGCGGCAAACTAGCTGCTAAGTGCTGCTACAGCTACACTAGCATACTTAACCTATGGCATTAACACATAAGCTCAAATGAATGTTGCTGCTACTGGAAGAAGTTCTTTATCAGTTTTTTAGGACACAACTCAAGGAAAGTTAGACTCTCCTCAGAATGCAAGCTCATATATTTCATATGGGCCACCTTAATAAGTCCTATTTTAGGTAAACTAAGACCCAAAATAAGATAGTTTTAATGTTGCAGATCCTTAAACAGAGACACAAAACAGCACAAACCATTGTAAAGGTTTTTGTTCTAGATTGTGACCCCGTGGTGAGAGCGAAGCTGAATGAAAAAGTCTGTATTCTGGATATGGGCCTAAAAACAGTGAGTCTGGCGACTTTCTACAAATTTAAATCATGGTATTGCTGCTAATCCATGTGGATATTTAAAATGAAATGAATAAAAGGTTGTCAATAGTTCTTACCCCAGATGCTTTGCTCAGTGTGTGAGCTGGTATATTTACTAGCGGTAGTTTACACAGGGCACACTAATCTCTCCTTCCCTGTGTGTGTGTTTGTGTGTCTGTCCATGTTCTGCTCATTCAAGACTCAGCTGGTAGGAGCAGGTGCAAGCCGGTGACTCAAACACGTGCATGCTGCCTAGCCGGTCCTTCTAATACGCCTTTGTGTGGCCAAAAACTCAAACCATCCAGGGCTTTCTATAAACAAATGCAGCCGCCCTGTATTCATATGCCACACACACAAACACACAGACGTAGTACACTCAATGAAACACACACCTCACAGTCAGACAGTGGGCAGACAGAGTGTAATGTAATGATTGGTGCAGTGATTCTGTTGGGAAACTTTTTGTTTGCTTATGTAGAGTTTTTAAAATTTTTTTAATTTTAGAAAATACATTCTGTAATTATATGATACGCTTTTGATTTACTGTGAAACTGCTTGCTTTTAATGCTTTTCTCTACACATAATTTTAATTCCAACTTATTTGCTCTCTTGTGCCATCATAATTCTCCCCTTATGCTCCTAATGCAGCTGTTTAACTGGATATTGTTCTTGGAGGTCTAGCAAGGATCAAAGGTTAGATGTTCAGTAGCATTATAGTCTTTTACATGCACAGTAGATGCTGCTGTAGGTAGATTACAGAAGCAGCCAACTGACATAAATAGGGGAGGATAAAGAGTAGCCGTTTTCATGATGTCACTAATGCAGCCGTGGCCCTTATATAAGTCCACTGTTTGAACACCACACACAGGCACTACCATGTAACCTACACTAGGACATACTTTTCAGCATATAGACCACTGCTCACACTGCCTACGGCCGACGGTGGCTTTGTGGGAGCTTTAAATGCATTATTCTAGAGATTCAGTGTCTGTGTGTGTGCATATGTGTTCACGGTTGCTCGGTTTGTGTAGTCTAGCGTGTACAACAGTAGCTACCATGAAAATAACAGTGAAGAGGCCTGTTTTTCATCCCCATCATCTGACACTGATCAGGAGGGAGACAGAGAGAGTCGATGTTGTGATCCCGGGATCGTGCTCCTCGACCGAAGTCTGATGGAGGATCTCCCACTAATCCCTTAATATCACTCGTCCCACTGAGATACTGCTGCCATCGCCATGGTGATACTGAGATGGCCTGGATGTGTAGTAGTGGAATGAGGAGGGAGCTGGGAGGGGGCTGGTGGAGGAGGGTTGCTGCATGGATATATAGAAATCCTCATTTGTGAAGTATAAATACAATCATTTGAACTAGTATCTCAAGGAAGGAAATGCAGACATTTAAAGCCACCAGGCGTCAGGCCATGAGGAGGAGGGGCAGTTGACCGTGTATGACAAGTAGAAGCTGGTCGCCTTAACCTCGAGTGGGCGGCTGCTTGGTTGGTTGGCTGGTTGGGTTTAAATCTTTGCAGAGAAGCAGCTAATGCAAGGGAATCCTTTGATTTGGGATTTTACAGCAGCCAAAGTCAAACTTATTTTCTGCCATTGGACAGATGTTGAGAGCCATCAAGTTCAAGTTAATTTCAGTCGCACAGTGCTGTGGTCACATCTGTTTATTTGACTGAATGTGTGCCACAAAGCCCTCACTCTATGTCCTATGCAGCCTTTGCAGTATATGTTAACTTCACGAGGTAACGGATACGATTCCAGGGTGTGTAACATCATATGGTAGGCCTATCTACAGCAAAATTTTTGCAACGTGATGGGTGTAACCTGTATGCAGCGAGGTGATATCAGATTGCCCCCGTGCTTGTCTGCCTGTGTACACTGCATGCAGTTTAGTTAAGCGAGCTAATAGTGACGTGCTATAGCGATGAATTGGGACAGGAAGGAGTAGAGCAGGCCGGGCCAACAATAGGCAGGGTATCTATTACCTCTCTATTGTTAGCCATGGCCAGGCTATTATTATAGCCCTGAGTGAGACAGACAGCTGAGTGCAGTTTCAGTACAGCCCACCTATTGCTCCCAGCCAGGGACAACAACACTATCATGTTTTTTTATGTTTGAGGATGGCCCTGTTGGGAGTGTAGTTGAGGGTAAGGTTTGGTAAGTGGCAAAGAACTGGAATATGATCATGATCATCACTACTACTCCTACAATTTTGTTTTTTTTCTTTATCTTAAACATCAAGATTAAACCCAAAATGTTCCAGTTATGGGACAGTCCCTCACCAGGGAAACCTGGAGGAAAGGCTGAAACTAGGTTTTTGCTGATGAGATTGGAAATAATATGGCAAAACCGAGACTTGACAGAACTGGTGCTCGAGGAGTGGTTTGATGGCTCCTCCCATATAGTATAGGGTTAGAGGAAGACATTTAGCTGCATTCAGCAGCCACTGTCCGGGCTATTGGAGCTAGAGATTGGGCTAATGCAGAGGGCGGTGACCTAACCGTGGTGGGGTTAGAGCAGAGTTTCTAGAGTATTCCCAGTGGAGCCGTTCAGCTGTGTATGGGAGGAGTTGTGCTGTTAGCTTGGGACAATGTCAGCTGCCAAGAAAATGCTGATCACAGCCAGAATAAAATGTATCTGTGTCAGGATGAATAAAGTGGGCTGACAGGAGAAGCAACTAGCATTCACACACAAATAAAGACGTGTTCGTGCACACACCATTACCTCAGCAAAAGAGCACATATGTGTTAAAATACAAACAGCGTATCACTACATCTGACTAAATGTTGCTCATATAGTTGGTGTGTTTTACTGTATAATAAAATGAATATTGTACATATGTTTCCTGTGAGCCTTTGCATGGAAATACACTTGTGAATGTGTGGGCTGCTGGGTGATTAGCTGACTCTTTGCCACTTGGAAATCTCTCAGGAGGGGAGATATGGAGCAGCTCAATTGAATCCTGGCAGGTAATCTAAGGAAACAGATGGATTTTAGTTATATTTGGCAGCAGATTAGCCACTTCCCCGTTGCTCAGAGAAATCTGCTGTTGCCAACTCCTGTTTGACAATCTGAATATTAGTCCTTGGTCAGGAGGTCTGGCTGTTAGATTGCCTATTCTGATGAGTGTGCCCCGCGGATTCAATCCTATCTGTGCTTTCTAAGGCCCAGCTGTGGTGGCTGGCCAACCCTTCCACACCGAGGCGCTTGCCCTGTCGTGCCAGCGCAAAGTGCCAGAGGAAGTTATCACCACTCTATCCCCTACCCCTAATCCTGTTTTAGGTGGAGAGAAAGTGTTAAGTAGCACTTCTCCTGGCATTTATTGAAGAGGGAGAATGAACAGGTGTCACAAGACCTAATCGTCTGTCTTTAAATAAGCTGCTATTTTTAGTGCATACTCTCATTTTCTTGGAGATTTGCAGGTAATGTACAGTAGAGGTGGTACAATAGGGGAATTCTGTTTTATATATCCTGCAGGGATATTGCTGACACGGTCATACACCGTGTATGTTGATTTTCCTTATGTGGCTGGAGTACAGTAACACAGTCTGCAGGGGTTTTGTAATATAATGTGGCCGGAGTCTGTTAGATTTTATAGTAATTACATTTTTCTTCCCACTAACTATCCAACATTCTGATTCAATATGTGTGTTATTACCTGTTGTATACACTATAGTAAACCTCAGTAAATCCTGGACTGTGTCCTCAGATTATTTGATATGTAGGCTTATAGATACATGATTCAATACATAAACAATAGAGATACATTTTAAGACTACAATACAGTGCAATTCAAAGCTGATTAATTTATTAATATTTGAACTGTAATTTGATTCAACTCAGGTTTGATATTTTTATTTGTTAATTAACTAAAGTGCATTATTAACATTTTGTATTAACATTAATATTCACTTCATTTTCATTTGAAAGTACTAATTTTACTAATTAGAAGAAACAATGGTGACTGTTAATGACTTACCTCAGTTCTCAGGTCAGTGTCACCCACGCATTCATAATCTACATTTTTAACAGAGCGATATGGGGACATATCTTTGTAAATAAAACAGTAATATGGCTTTAGTTATTACCTTCAACCCTGGAGGAGGTTGGGGTCAGTGACCTTTGTCAGCAGTTAGCTGCTAATGCTAGCGCTCCCTTTGGTTACTTTATCGTCAGCACCTGTGTATTTCTGATAAATGAGCTGAGGTCTCTGTGTTGTGTGCCACCAGTATATGTTAAGATGCTACTGTGTTTTGTGTGGTTTGAGGACTGCAATAGAAACCAACTCTTTTAACAGTGGGACGGGAGGAGAGGGCAGGTCGCACACAGACACAAAGGCCCAGCTGCACAGAGAGAGAGAGAGAAACACATCACACAAATAAAGTCACCCCAGAGAGTGAAACAAGTCTGACATCTTTAATAAAAGGTCTGGCGTCCAAGACCAGACTTGTACTACAGCCCTATATACTGAAGTAGGTTACTAAGGCTTTTTACCATGACTCCATTGCAGGTGACATTAAGAAAAAAAATCCTATGTAATGCACCATCATATACTGTATGCTGCACTAATATTAATATTTGTATCATACTGTTAAGGTCGAGACAAGAAGAGAATTCAGCCTCACCACAGCCTCCAAGTGAGAGTTTTCCCTGTTGCCTCTGAGTGATTTCAGACAGACATTAACCTCATCTCCTGGCGGACTGACTGGCTGGGATGGTGTTAATGATGTATGTAGTTGGTATTTACCCACTGAGCCAGATTACTCCCTTATGATCCAATTACCACTCAGTCTGTAGTAGACTCAGAGGGCCTGCAGGGTCACTGCTTAGCCATGAGATCCTCTATGACAGATTTTCTACTCCAGTGTTGATGCCAAGACAAGGCTACGTCTCACTATCTGTTTAAAAACTGTTTAGCACTGTGAGATGTTGATACCGTTCTCTAAAATTATTTGAGGAAACATTTGTAACTTTTCATTGGAGTGTCTCCACTGAGTTGTGCTGTCGGTCAGTCTGGCCTGTAATCTGCTGTAATCTATGAGACAGCTTCATAGCACTCTGACGGGCCTTTTTGAGGGATATTTGGCTACGCTCAGGCTTGTTTTCTGCTCTTGGTTGGTAATCAGTGAAAAGTCACACTTTCCCTGAGGAGTACAACTCACCATAACCCTACTGTTCTTAGCTGTTCCATCAACATCTGGCTGACTTTTGAGAAGGAAATATAAAGGTCCCAAGCAGCAGTTTACTCAAAGACAAGACTAGAGAGAGAGAGAGAGAGAGAGAGAGAGAGAGAGAGAGAGAGAGAGAGAGAGAGAGAGAGAGACAGACTGACTGACTGGGCAGGCTTCATACACTTTGGGCAGGGGGTTGGTGTAATTGGAAAGGAATTGCGCCTTGGGTGGCATGTCTGGAAGCACAGTGCAGTGTGACAGAGCATACTGTGTGTGGGTCCACTGTTAGTGCCCAAAATGAACAGAAGTAGATTGTTGTTGTTGATCTAAGCTCAGCAATCTGCATCACTTTCTAGTGCTGGCACCTAAAGATCTTTTTCTGAGAACAGTTTTAAAGGACAAGGCCAAAAACGGTTCAAAACACATCAGTGAGCCACATTGTTGCACTGGATGACATGTTCAAGGAACATGAGCCACTTCATTTTGAGCCACAACAGTGCTGTAAATATTCAAATGTAATTTGTGGCTGAAAATCATCCAGCAAATGCACCCCTCTGCAGAGAAGCAGGTGTGCATCGTGGCAGTAGAGTTCATTGATGGTTCAGCCATTAATCTCAGCGACTGAATCAAAACAGTGAAGTTGTGGGCGATAAAACTGAAACGATGAGCTAAATTAAACAACGCTGAAAAGCTCCGTAGAACTGAGGGAAATTAAAGAGCTGAGTGATAATTCTGTGAATGAAAAAAAAGATCATCAAAAGATGTATGTTGCATTCACTAGGTCTGGTCTGACATACTTTGTTACGTTAGTTTGGGATGGACAACAGGTTAACTTTAAACGCTAGTTTGAAGGTCTTGCCTCTTGCTGTCAGTCTGTTGTTGTTGACATTTGGGTGGCAACTACTGTGGGTACTCAGATTTCAGGAGTTGGAGTTGTCCCACTCCTTTGACATGTTCCTTTATATATTTATATGTCATTATTGGTTGTAATATGAGCAGAAATTAGAAGTGCTTGTAAACTTCCATTTTTAAAAGAAAGATTCACTCTGTTCCTCAAAATGTCTCTCAAGGTGGACAATGACATTTGTTTTAAAGATCTGTAATTTATCAGCTGATTTGACAGTCTGTGCCTTAATGTTTTTGGCTGCAGTATTAATGAATTGTTGTGCCCCTATGCCAGGGCTTTTACTTGCCATCCTCCACTGACTGACTCTAAGTAGGTTTTGTTTCTGCTGCCCATCACAAGATGTTAGATGCACATTAGCTGTTGCTGGACCTGCTGTGGTGCATGTGACATGTTGCCAACCTTGTTCTAGTTGTGGGGGAATGTGAAGATTCAGGGCTCGTTGTACAGCTGTCACATCAGTGTATTTATCTTAACATAACTGTGACAAAAGAGTAGCAGCTTATGGGTGCAAGAGAGAGTGCACAGTTTAAGGCATCTTAGGGTCTCCTTTCCTTTCCTTTCCTTTCCTTTCCTTTCCTTTCCTTTCCTTTCCTCTCCTCTCCTCTGCTCTGCTTATTAGCAAAGATATCTTCAGAGGGCTCAGATTAATTAAATCTCTGGGATCTTACTAAAGTGTTCAGGTCTTTGTGACAGCCCGCTGTGTAATCGTCCTGCTGCCTGTGCAGGAGGAGCTGCACCAAGCCGGCTCTCCTCAGGATCTCGCTCCTATATGAATAAGCTGAAATGTGCAACAAACGTGTTGCCAACTCGTTTGTTATTTACTAGGATACCATTTAGTTTGGCATCACAGCGTGTAGGTTTTTGGTTTGCCTTTCCTCAGAATCAGTGTAATCATTAAGTCACCCTTTAAAGAGGCAATGCATGAGCTTCAGGTAGATTTTTAATTTTGCTGCCATCTTTGGTGCTGAGCAGTGTAACTGAAGTGTTTTGAGTGCACAGATACAGAACATTGAGAGTAATGGTGTCCTTTTCCCTTTATTTCCTTGATGTTTTGTGTTTGTCTAGCACTCATTTCTTTGTCTCCCCCACCAGGGTGGCTATTGCTACTCATACTAGTAACCCATTTTTTGTGTGGTGATTGGTGTTGCCGCTTCACCTAGCGACTGTTTTTAACTGGGAAAGTCCTTAGGCTGCTTATAGTTTCAGATTCTGTTGTGTTACACACAATAAATTGGCAATTAGGACAAAGCAAAACCTCCACATGTGCAGTTACTGTAAGGTTATGCTATGTTGTACCGTCATATTTATAGTACGAGTTTATTGTCATCACTTAATGATCTGCCGATTATTTTCTTGACGAATGGATTAGTTGGTTTGTCAGGAATTTTGAAAAATGCACTCAAATTCCCAGAGGTGACAAATTGTATTTTAAAGATTTTAAATTTGCAATGAAAGGAAGTAACTGTAAGCTGGTATTAGCAAATGTTAAGCTAGTTTGCTTGAAAAGTGACTCTAAAGATGAATCAATGACCTTAATAGTTGATTTACTAACTGATAATTCAACTAATTTGTAGGTATAATCACACCCTGCTTCTTCACCTAATCTGTCCCAGCCTCTAGGACCCAGTGTGCTGCTGTGCACACTGTCAGCTGGCCACAGGCGTGTGCAGATGAACAGAATGGGATCTAGAGATTCTTTGGATGACTAAAATACTAAAAGGCTGCTTTCAGAAATAACCAGTTTCACTTATTTTCTCTCCTTTATCTCTCATCTTCAATCTGTTGCAAAAGACACCATAGAGTAGCACAGGAATTAAATCAAAATGGCATAAAAAATAACTTATGTTCCCTCATAAAACTTCAGGAGTCTAGTTCTCATAAGTTTATGCAGCACGTCTGTCCACTAGAGAGCAGTGTAGTATCAGTCTCTGTCAGTCCTGGCTGCTTCTCCATGCAAAGGCAGTGAGTCAGAGTATGTGGAACAAAATAACATCAGAGACCAAAAATAACAGCAGCATGGGGCTTATTAAGACTTCAAACTGCCAGTCTCACATAAAAAAAGATCATTCAAAAAAATCATACATTGAGATATGGAGATGCTCTACACAAATGGATCCCTAATACTGTACGAGTGTGTGTTTTTTTGTTTGTTTTGTGTGTGTTTGGGGGTGTCATGGGAAGTAGAGAGCAGGTTAAAGAGATGGAAAACAGAGACTGTATCTGCCCTGCAGCCCTCCTCTGCAGCCAGGATACTGAATACGTCACTTGTGACATTTTACACTCACTCATTTTACTGCCCCATGTCAAATAATACACTGTACGCACACACACACACACACACACTCACTCACTCACTCACTCACATATGCACACGTATGAGTACAGTACACACATGGATACGGACGGATACTCACACAAACACTCTGTCCGGCAGCCGTCCAGGCAGGCAGGCAGGCAGGCAGGCAGGCAGCAAGCTCCATCAGATAAATATGAGGCTTGTAATGCGACCACAGAGACGGGGCTGATGGGATCAATAAAGCACGGCGCTGCAGGTCATCGGGAGAACACAGTGAGAGGATAAATATGGACTGGCTCATTGGAAAACAGAGCAGCGAGACTGATGGGTACGCAGGACTATATCTTCTCTCGTGTGTTCTCTCACCCATCTGACACAGATCAGACAGACAGATTTGTTGCTCTGCTGTGCTCTACCTCTAGCTAAAGTAGACTGTTGGGAGGCTTCGTGTGCATTAGGACTGTTTTAGCCTTAGCGCTTGTTGGGGAGTTGAATGGCATCCACTTAGTGTGCACAGTGGGATTAGTCTGAAGAATTGGATTTTTACTTGGAGGAATATTGTTTTCTGTCAACTTTTTATTCACTTCCCAGTAGATTTTGTAAATTAATTCTTTATTATAAAGCACCTATCAGCTATTGTATTGGAGTAGTTTATAACTCCTAATAGTTTTTTTGTGGAGAATTTAGAATGAAAGCTATTTCAAAGGCTTTTAATTTCTGGAGTAAAATAACTTTTTGTTTAATTTGCTGCTTTTAGCTTCTCAAATGAGAGGATTTGGTGCCTCAGTGTTTCATGTCATTGTAATTTGAATATCTTTAGATTTCTGACTGTTAACTGGACACAACTGACAATATAAGAACGTCACCTTAAGCCCTGGGAAATTGTGATGGCTATTTTTCTCAGTAATTAATTGAAAAGAATTAATAAATTCATTTATAATGAAAACAACCTTTTGTTGCAACTTTAAAAAAATTAATTATAAGCACACTCATACAGAAACAGAGAAAATTCAATTAACACGTTCATTTTCACACAGCTATATAAAGCTGACTATGTACTTATCATAAGTGGCGAGGAGGTGTGTGAAGTTCTGATTTGTGATTTTTGGCTGCAGCATGTCTGTTTTGCTTAAAGTGACATCTGCTCCTAAACCAGGAGAGAACGGCTGAACTGGCAGCACCAGTGTTAGATGGTAGACTGATGCTAGACAGTCATGTGGTGGTTGCTGTGTGTGTGTGTATGTGTGTGTTTGAATGCTGACTTTGCTGCCTTGGTTTTTCTTGGTACATGATACACATTATAAATGTGTAATGTAAAGGCTATGCAGGTTTAGTAACGGTGTTCAGTATTTGTATCTGAGCCAATGTGGTCATCGGCCACTTAAAGGAGCTACTTGTAAGTTATACTAATGCTACATAGCCAGCGTTAGCATTAACAGCTGTTTTTACCAGTCTAGAGGAAACGTTGCTAGTTTAGCATCAAACTTCATTTCTTTCCTGACCAACTGTTGTCTCCAGTGGTGAAGACCTCTTATCTTCTACAGACGCTAGCATGCTAACCAACCACCCCCCGGCCTGTCTCATCACTTTCCGATAGCGACTCAATGCAGCCTCCAATCTGCCCTGAAGACGTGCCGCTGCTCGTAGGGCTTATCACAACCTCTTGTCTTGTAAACACAATGGCATTTCGGCGTTTGCCACAAAGAAAACTTACAAATAGCCCCTTAAATAAATGTTATTGTAAGAAACAGTCATAACAGTTTAATATTTTCTAGCCTTTTACTACTGATTTACTCAGATTCTTTCCATTACATACAAAATTTGGTTTATTAATGCAATGTAAACTTTATACAATATCATCTGAAGTTGTTAATGTTCAGACGGTGGTGGAAATAATATTATTTGTAGATTAAAATTTATGCCCAATTTTGAAAAACCTCCTATCTAAACAATCAAACTTTAGCTTTTGTAGAATGGCTCAGTAAACATGTTTTGAATCTCAATACATCAGTGAATAGTTGTTGAACATATTTTGTCTTCTATTTATTTACTAAAGCAGCTCTCTCTCTCTCTCTCTCTTTATCTCTCTCTCTCTCTCTCTCTCTCTCTCTCTCTCTATGTATATATGTATATATATATATATATATGTGTATATGTATATTTTAAAGTCCACTTGTAAATCAAACCAAGATAATATCAAGTGCATAACCTGTTCTCAATCCTGTGTTTACATTTACATACCACTTTATTTGATAATGGTGTTAATGGCTATGATCTCAGTCATTGTGGAATCTAATCCAGCATGTGTTGCTGACTCGGCTGAGTAGAAGTTCACACTGAATGAGCTGCTGCTGCCATCCTCACCGTCTGATGCAGCTCGGTGTGAGATTCAAGGCGGTGCTCAAATGTCACTCAGCTGGACTGCTCTGCTCTGTGGTTCCTCTCAACCTGTGTAGATGCTCTTCTTTGCTTCTGGGAACTCGTGTGCTCGTGGTGGTCGGGGCTGCAATCAATTATAGATTGAAAAACTCCTGGTGCTGATTTAAAAAAAAAAAAACTTGCAGTACCGAGGTGGACAAACACTTGGGATCCACCATTTGTTGTAGCAGGCCAAAGTGCTATAAAAAGTAACGTCCAAGCTAGCGCAGAGTATGAGAGAGGGTGTTACTCACATGAAGCAGTCATTTCTAAGTTTAAGTTGGTTCAAATCAAACTTTATGTCATTTAAAGTCACTCTGAAAGTTCATATTTTTCTTGTTGCTTACATCATTACCATTATCATTGCATTGTCATCTTCATCAAATCATCATCTATAATATCCTGAATATCATTCATATTATGTTTTAAGTATGTTTTATGTCAAACACATCTTTAGTATCATCACTTGTGTTAGTATTTTGTCTCCTTTAGATTGTTTTTCTCATCTCTTTGTGTTCTGTATGCACTGAGCTGTGCACACTTTTTTATTTTTTTTATGTTTTAGGATCAAAGAAGAACCAAAGCCTCAGCCGGCACAGTAAGTAAACTGCATTACCCAGAGTGCTCTAGGCTTTGACACTTCTTCCTGTCAGTTGGTGCTGTGTGCTTCATGTGGCTTTCTCCTCTTTGTCTGGGAGGAAAAATGAAAGAAATGTCACTAATGTCATGGAAGACTGCTGTGGTAGCATGACGGCTGCATAGCTACATTTTATTTTTAGAGGCTTTGAACGAGCAGCATTGATCAGATTGTTGAATTTTGTGCTGGACACTAAACAGCCGATTTCCATGACATCAATGACAACAGCTTTTACTTTCAACCAGCTTTGTTATAGCCAGGCCCCCAAACCCATTTCCCTTGTCCCTGGTCTCTAACTGGCTGCCCATTCTCATCAAGTGTCACATCTGCTCTCTGATTGGCTTGTGCAGCCTCGTAATCCAATCATAAGTGTGGACTGTATGCATCTATCCTGCTCTACTGAGCTGTAGCTGCATTTTGACAAAATCTACCTGCAGGGCTAACCAGTCTGACAACCTGACCCCTACTGCACCACCAAGCTGGAATAAATGACACTCCTGTTACCCTCGGCTGAGCATTTGATGCAGCTCTCATTTCCATTGGCTGTAGAGCTTTCCTGCTTCTTCTCTCTTACCCTCTACTGTAAGGCTGTCTGTATCATCTTTCTCTCTTCTTCTGTCTTTCTCACTGTATTTCTGACACTGTGTCTGGTTGTTAATGTTCCACCAATCGCCGCTCTGCCCATGTCCCGGCCTTTTCCTCTCTGCGCTGGTTGTAGTGAATGTCCCTGCTATTGTTCACTCCTTAGAAACTGACCTGCTTCCTAAAAAAAAAAACCCTTTTCAGGACAGATTGTTTTCTCCCATGATGACTCATTGCGATGTTTCAGTCACACTTTGCTTATTTGAACAGGTGGTTTCCCTTTAGTGGGATCACTGAGCTGGTAAATAACGTTCTTCAGCCCCAGCAAAAGTCCCAAAATGACAAGGAGCCAGAGCCAGACGCGTAAGTAATAGTACAGACCCCTTTTGATCTCCTCCCAGCAGGCACAAACATACAGTGGTGACCTCAGCAGCTGGATGCACAGTCTGTTCGACCCCAGTGGAGATTAGAATATTTTATACAATTTCTCAGGATGTTTGATGAAACATATGAGAGAGTGATGGTGTGGGAGTGATGTGCCATGAAGGATTGCACTTTTATAAATGACATAATGCTCTCTGGGGGGGGGACAAGTACCAATATACTCAACTAAACAGAGGACAATTGTTATACATATGCTATGATATACATATGTTTATGTATCATACAACAACATGTGTCATGGTCCTGATAAGGGCTATTTATTTTATGCCATAAATAGCCTTGAATTATTATCATTATTTATACATTGACTAAAATAGCCAAAGGAACAGTGTTTTGAATAATGTTAAATAAGCTCACGTCATTGATAGAATGCTGTCTTGTTATAGTTAAAAGGGTAAAGGTTTAATGTAAATTCATTTGAATGTGGACAAAGAGTAAGTTGATACTGCAACAACCTGTCTGCTCCACTGGTCTAAGAGCTGCTAACTCTGCCTCACCTCGCAGAACCATGTGACCAATTCAGCAATATGGTTAAAGTTAAAAACTCTTTGGTTCAGTTTTTTTAAAACTCTTTCTAATCAGTGACTAATTTACATCCACAGCCCCAGGTTAAAGTAATTAATGCTCAAGTACAATAGATAAGGAGCAGCGCTGGACCCAAGTTACCTGAGACTGGGTGCGTGAAGATAGGCTACTGAATGAAACTCTGGTTTGTACAGTAAAGCTATTTTTGCTTTTGGTCTGGTCTAAAAAAAAAAGAAAAAGAAAACCCAAGACAACTCCAGAACTGAAATGTGTGGGTTTTTTTTTTTATTGTAGCAACTTGTGTCACAGACAATGACATAATAAGAGAAGAATGTGTGCTTGTTTGTGTTGTAAAGAGCATAGGACGTATGTAACCCCTTCATTATATAGGTTATATTTAGTTTCATATATTTGATTTATTTATATTTTTACAAGTAAGTGGTGGTGAGTAGCCTGAGGTTTTGAGCAGTGGAGCTATATCTGAATTTAATCCCATTAGTGATCTGCTTTCTTCTCCCACCACTTCACATGAGTGTTAGACTTATGTATGTATGTAATCTATATTGAACCTTCAAAATTTTGCATAGTATAAAACAAGAAAGTTACGTCTGTAGCAGGTAGCTTTCAATGCTTTTTGCTAAAAATGCAAAAAAAAATGCACCTTTGAAGCTGCAGGTAAGTGGTGACACAAAGTGACTGAAAACTTCCTACTCACTATAGAGTAAACCACAGAGTGGTCATTATACAATGAGTAGTGAATCAGTGATTTGGGGCTAAATCAATTTCACATTCACATTTGGATTTGTCAAAAAGCACAGTTGTAAGTAACGACATTGATAGTGAGTCCGTTCTTTTAAGTGTCTCTGTAAGACATGCATATGGATCGGAATAAAGAACCGGTTCCAAGTTGTCCAGCACCATCAGGATCATATTGACATTGACAACTGATTAGAAATGTTGATAAGCTGGGCATACCCGGCAATATGGATTCACATCTCTTAGTAAATAATAACCATCATGTATTCAGCCAGGCTATAGTATGAATAGTATTTCATAATTGAACATTTCTAGAAGGGAAGCTGATGAAAAAAATACTAAAGCTGCAGCCTTGGTCTGTAGGCTCATGTTAACATTGTATAGCCAAAGCTCAGTCAGGTGTAACTGTGTGGCAAAAACCTGTGTAAGGGTGTTAAGGGAATCGATAAAGCATCGGACTGATAAGCTGAATGGATAATGGCTTTGGCATCGATAAATCTGAACAATTCCCATCCCTTTGCATGAACTATCATGACCAATACCAGGACCCTGCCACCAAAGTGTGCTGCAATCATCATTAATGTTAGGTTGCCTTGGAAGAGTCAAACATTTTGACTTGTAGCTAACTGGCCTAATAATTCTACTGAGACTGAGCCATCGTTAATGTTATTAGCTACACCTGTGCTTTTCCAGCTGCTAATCAAAACGTGTCTGCAGAGGCAGGTGAGGGGCTGTTACAGGCCACAGTGGTCCCTTAGAAGACACATGCTGGAGTGAATGGAATTTAGCATATTGGGGTAAATTTAAATTTTTCTAAAATACATAACAAAAGAATTAATATATTTTTATGACTAAGTGTAATGTAAAAATGTTTGCTCTCACTGACACACCTGTAAAAAATGGTCATACAGCTCTGCAATGTTGCAGAGCATTTAGCCCATTTTAGCTTAATTTTGTGGGACTGCAAAATACAGTGAATGTTTCAGCCTTTTTTTACCAAAAGAAAAAATCTCAGAAGCAAGGTAAGCTACATGCTCAGCACCAAACTGCAGCTAGACAAAGCTAGCAACTCGTTTGGGAGAATAGTAAAGCAGCTAGCAAGTTAGGATGGATATTTCTTCTTAAAAGTTAGTAGGGACCAAACAATAACAGAGGGGGGAGAATTAATTTTGGACTGAAAATTTGAGCTGCAACTTGATTTGAAATGAATGGTAATGTTGTTCTGTATCAGCTAAACGTGTAAATAGACAGTTGTTTGTTAATGTGTTAGCCATGCACCTTTGTAAGGTGATATGTCCAGGCAGTAGGTTTGTCAGCTTGTTGTGTTCTTTGTCACATTAGCTTTAAATCAAGGGCCAGAGAACTTTGTTGTATATGATGCCACTGCTTAAAACATAATCCCAGCCTCAGTTTTATTACTTGAAGTTGTTTCAGACTGGATGAAGTCAAGATGTTACTGTCCCTGTTTAATGAATGCTGTGACTACAGAGATATGTAAGCCGGTTAATACACTCTAATGTCTGACAGTTGTGCAAACATGATGTATTAGAGATGATAGAGGAGTAAATATTCAGCTCAGTTTGTGGCAGAAGTAGAATCCAGACTCTTGTAGACAGCTTGTAGTTCAGCCTTGCTGTCATATGTCCAAGACAGAGGCTCATGTTACCTGCTGTGTGTAGCTGCTCTGGTGCGGCCCAGAGGTAAGAGAGCTCCGATACGCTAGCATGGGATGGGACAATGAGCAGCGTATGATTACTCGTCAGCAGTGTCACCTACATTTGACCGTGTTTGACCGAATAAGTAAACCCTTTGGAATGGGCACTGTGTACCAGCTGCCTGCTGCCACTTGAGTCTACTCTCACTCCACATTAATTCTTTGTTTTTTCTTCTTCATGCTCTACTTGATAGCTCATTTGCTCTGTTTAAATAGCCTGCATACATTTTCTCTTTAAATATGAGCGCTCTCCTTTACACAAATTCTTTAGTCTCTACTTATTCTGTTCATTCTTACTCCCTCATATCTATCTCTTAGAATCAACACAGTTGATAAAAAAAAACTTGTCTTTATGACCTCTATTTGGCCCCCCAAGAGGTGAGCGAGCGTTACAAGAGGTGACCCGATACAGTGGAAGGCAGAGGTAATCATTGGTTATCTTTAACAGCTCTTTTCAGTGACCTTGTCTGTCAACAGAGCAGTGGCCCTTAGCCCATGTAGTGGCCCAGTATTGAGCGCATGTCTCTATAAACGTGTGAGCGTAAGCAGAGATTAATGAGAATAAAACATGATTATTTGTAGTCTTATTTCCTTGATCCTCTGAGACAGTGGCTTTACCTCTTGTATCACAGTCTTCATCACTCTGTTATCAGGCCGTCTGTCAGTAAATGAGATTTGGTGGGATGTGTTAAACAAGGCTACATACTAATCTCTGCTTGGTAAACACACAAAGGCTGTGACACAATTAGCCCTTTAATCCCTTAGTGGGTACAACAAGGGACATGCCATTGGCACTCTATCTAATGTTTAGATTGCACGGAGACTTGCTCCTGAATCCACACACACATTTCAGGTGGTGTGTGGCCGTTCCCTTTGGGCTCTAAAGGTCTGGTTGTGGGTAAAGGAAGCGCGTTTATCTCAAATGCAGAGCTGTATGTGGTAAAAGGATAGTGCTGCTCAATAATTCACAAGTGCTAATGAATGTTGCAGGGGATATGTGGGGCGAAACCAATTCTAATCGCCATATTATGAAGTCAGCCCAGTGTTTAGTTTCCAAGGAGACGCTCAATTGACATGTGTCATACAAAATGCATGCGAAGAGTCCATGCAGGTTTTTTTCAGTAGTCTCTCAGGACTTGTTAGGACTTAAGGATCCACTGTATAAGATCAGGTGTAATGTATCAGTAGGAGGCCATCTATAGGACACAAACAATAACACAATAGAGGCTGCACTGCTAAAAGCAAACGGGATGGTGGGCTCTACTGTGTGTGACCACCAATGATTTCCTACAAGTAACACAATGGAGAAAATACCAACGGCGTGTACTGGTAATATCATTATCTAACATTATGTCTCTACGGTGCTCTCTGTCTCACCTTACGACTGTCCTGTTATAGAAACACAGGTGCAAATGATTCATTAAACGCAGGGGAACCTGAGAAAGTGGAATTAAGTGATGTTCTTAAACTTGCAAAGCAAATTTGATACTCCCCCCCCCCCCCCCCCCCCCCGTTTTAGGAGAGGTGCAGTATCAAAGGAGGAACTCAGCTTTGAAGCTTCTTAGGTCATGGTATCTGCTTTTCCTTTCAAAATCTCACACACTGCAAATGTCTGAGGTGATACCAGTTAGTCAGATGAGAGTAGGAGCTTATTGTGGAAGTGTGATTTCTAGAAAAGAACTATGAATCGGGGTGGTGGTAATGAAGATAATTCTGATGCAAGATTGGTTGCCATAAAATTTGCATTTTTCTGCCAGTTATACTACAGCAGAAAAACTAGTAATAATTCATCCTAATAATTCATTCTCTATGTCAAGACTGCTTACACTGTGTAATTGCTTCTCTAAACATTTAAACAAAAACAGCCTCTTTTGGACACATGAAGTCACATAATACTATATACTGGGTCCTTCGGTCAGTGTTGTTCTGATAAATGTGTATTTTAAGGGACCGTCAATGGATGCGCATTGCCAATTATCTTGGGTGTATGTAGAGTGCTATATACTTATCCCTGTACAAATAACCATTAGATAAATGAATCAAACATAAACTTCATTTTTTATTGGACAAGCCTCATCTCCTTTTTCCTAACATCTGTCCTTCCCTTTCGCTTACAGAAAGTTGCACCAGCAGTTTGAATCGTACAAGGACCAGGTTAAGAAGATGGGGGAGGAGTCTAAGCAGGTTCAAGATCAGAAGAGCGAAGCCCCAACCTGCGGGATATGCCACAAAACCAAGTTTGCCGATGGCTGTGGCCACCTCTGTTCATATTGCCAAACGAAATTCTGTGCTCGGTGCGGAGGACGAGTGTCTCTGCGGTCAAATAAGGTAATGCTGGATCGCATGCTCGGTACTCTCCATTTATGAAGACACACACACACACACACACACACATACAGATGTCCCACCCTCAGGCAAATTTCTCCCTACGCTACTATTTGAAATCCAAGGTTATGAAACATTGCAGTGAAATCATAATCTGGGAATTGAGCCAACAGTGTCTTTCTAATGGCAACTAATGTTTTTTCAGATTATCAGCATCAGCTCCAGTCACAGACTTTCTGCATGCCTTTGTTCTAATTCTGTTCACCCTGATGTGTTCATTCAAAGCTGTAGATTTTCTGTTCATGTTTACTATAACTTACAGTTGTTCAGCTTCACCACTGGAGGGAACTCTTCCTCCTTTTCTTTCCCCCATAAAGGAACCTGATGTCTGCTTTTGTATAATGTGGCACTCCAGTGCCTAACTAACCTCTGTCAAATCCTCCCCTCAGACTAAGCCACAGCTTTTAGTGTTAGACCGCTTAAATTTGAATCATGAGCTTGAGTGTTTTTATGTGATGCCATCCAATCCTCTGCTGTTGGAGTATGTGAAAATGCTACCAGGACCTACTAATGCCACTCACAATCTCTCTCTCCCTATCTTTCCTGCTCTCCTCCCTCTCCCTCCCTCTGTCTCCCTCTTCTCTCTCTGCTGCATTCCTGCTCTCATGGAATTGCAACAGGAGGACAAAGTGGTTAGCAAATCCTTTTCTGCGTTTCTTGGGACTGTATCCGAACACGAGCATTGTTCATGAAATGCTTTGATATGTGTACATACACATACAGCAGCCAATGACATGAAAAAATCAAGGAAAGTCCTGACCAAGCTTGCCTGTGAGTCTATCATAAACAAAATGGTTATTCAAAAGAAAACAAAGAAGCCAGTGTAGTGCTTCTCAAACAGAGATACAAAGAATGCTGAAGGACAAAATACAGCAAGGGTTGGAATTAAAAGGGATAAAGCTTAAACAAGACTCAAGGAAAAAAAAAAGTCTGATATTAATGGAGCACTCCACCGATTTAACACATGAACTTTACTCGTCAGGAGGAGGAGTAATCAGACTGTGGTAACAGCTGAATACTGAATATGAATTACTGCATTGAATCACATGGGTGCTCACCATGCAGGGAGGGTGTGATGAAAGACGCCATTGTGTTGCACTATGGAAACATCCAGCATTTTGGACATTCGCCTCCTGCACAGATTTTGATAGTTTTTCAAATCTGTCTCTTGTGAGTCCTTGAACTTTGGAGGAGGAGAAATACTAATTTAGTGGAGTACCCCTTTTAAGCATAATACTGGCATTCAAATTGGACCTCACTTTAAACATTTAGTTGGTAATGTGCCAGGAGAGCTCATTTGCATTATTGTTGTAGATTGATATTGTTTTATAATAACAATAATTCAAACAAGCAGAGGAAGGAAATAGCTTACCTAATCAGACTTTGTTGAAAAATTGATTGATTGATAAATGAAAACACACCCTCTCCCAACCATCCAAATCCAAAGCTAACACGTAGTCCTATGAGTGATGTGTACAGCAATATAAATCAGAAAGGGAAGGTTATAATTACAGAAATAATGGCGGTATCGAATCCCCTTGGGGGGGTATCTATATCAGTGCAACTAACTAAATGACTTTAGCATCACAAAGACAGCTAGATGCACATATCTGAGGGGTCATATCATTGTTGTCCGTGTATAATATAGATATTCCACAGTTGCCTCAGCTATAATCTGCTCATGTTTAGCTGCTGACTGTCAAACAGTAACTAAACCGTCTGTAGCCCACACTGGACGGAGATACTGTACATACCAGCAGATTCCATCAAAACAACAGAGCAGCAAAAGCACTGGGAGAGACCTCTGCTCTGTTGCTCCCTCCAGTTGTACAGGCTGCCATTGTTCCCGAGTAGATAATAGCTAGGAGATCGGTTACTGTGTTGTACAGATGGTGTTGAGTAATAACAGTGGCAGCAGGCTGGCGATGGATGGTGAAGGGGCATTGGCAGAGAGGCCACGGGATGTACCTCTGAGGCCTTGTGGTGTCCTGCCCTCCTGGCACTCAAGGTAAACAAGAGTTGTTCAAAAAGTACTTTGATAGCACAAACGTAAAATCACTCTATGATTGTGTATGCTGAGTTATAGCTGCGAACCTCAGAGGAATATGCAGGGGTAAACATTTGATCCCTGTCTAAAGGAGCATATGTGGCTCCTTTGGCCACCGTATTTCAAATGTTTTTGCAGATGTACCTTCAGAATTAGTTGAAAATCCAAGAATTGCTTATACATAGACTTCTTGAGCGTGGGAGCTGAGTAAGTGTTTATGGCAGCATGTAGAAGTTCAGATGACAGGGTCAGTCAGAGCAATGGAGAGCCAGGATGGGAATGAGCAGGAGGAGGTTGCGGGGTATGAAGGGTGTAAAAGGAGGTGTGTTAGTTCACTAGTCACAGACTGGTCACACACGTGACAGTATACCGTCATTTACTGTTCTCTGTTTGTCCGGTAATAGAGTCCAGTGTCTCAGGGCTGACAGGGGCTGTTAGGAGCCAGCAGGGGTCATCAGGGGCCAGTGTGGGTTTTAGCTCAATCTAGATGAAAACATTATTTTACAGTTGTGTGAGGAGCTGAAGTCTAGGTTAACCACATAAACATCTGGGAGTAAGTTTACAACTGAGCTGATGTCAGCATAAGTGACTTGGGTTGGTTGTCATCTGCATTTTAGATTAATGCATCACTGAAATGTTCATGTGGAGATTCTGATAAAGAGTAGAATTTATGCAGATGTAGAACTGCAGAAGTGAGTGGTTTTGCTAACTGCACATTATTGATCAATACAGAAGACTACGCAGGGTATTCATTGTTAGTTAGATTTGTGACACAGCATACGCAGCATGACAACACCAGGACTATTGTGATATTGATTGCTGATTGTTTATATGATCGCACTTGTAGCAGACGCTTTAATTACTCTGTGACCGACGACATACCATATTTTTGGTGTTCCTGACCAGCTTGTGTGAAAGCGTGTGTGTCAGTGAAAAGAGGTGGCGGTGGTGAAATCTGTTCTTTTTCCATCCGTCTACTCTTTCCCTCTCTCGCATATGGTGACAGCAGTGGCGCGAGAGATCTTGTTCTGTGAAACGCCATTGAATATTTACAAGTCTCTATGTCTGGGGCAGCTAGCAGAGCTATGGTACACTGGAATATGATATAGACTGAGAGTTAAACAGCTGGTAAAGGGATGTAAGCTTTGAAAGATGGAGGACTCTGCTCAGTAACCCTGTTTAGCTGAAACCATGACACTCTTGATAGAGTCACATTAATCATTGTGTCTTATCACAACAAGCTGAATAATAGATAGAAAAACGCTGATAAAATATCTTTGTTGATAACAATCACTGCTCATTAATCGTGCTGGGTAGCTTAGCCTCTGCTGTAGATGCTTGAAGTGCGGAGTGACTTTTTGGGGGTGAAAATATAAAATGCCTCTGATATAGATAAACTGTGTGTCAGTGTTGTGAAGTCTTCAGAATCCCTGCTTGTAGCAGTGGAGCTCCCCACCATTTCCTCTGATGTGGCTTCAAAAGGGCCTGAGGAATCAACAGTCTCCGGGGAGGAAGTCATTTGTGATTAAAGCATCTCTTGAAGACGTTACATGTGTTTCTTTGCCCCTCAACATTCCTGCTATAAAACACAGGGGGGAAGGACTGCAGTATTTTATAGGGACCTCTTTCAATTTTAAACAGCATTATAGTGAATAGCATGTTGTTGCAGTAAATAAAATAGATTGGTGAGTCCCTGAACAGCTTCACAGAAATCATCTGCATCATTAGAAGATACCTCATAGACTCTCTTCATTCCACATACCTGTTGGACAGTGGTTTGCAATTGTCCATTACATTATTATATGATTGGTTTTGAGAAAAGAAATTCATACATACATAGATAAATGTGTTAAACACCTCTTAATAACTAACTTACTAAACCCTATGAACTGCATGTAATGTTACAGTATCTTTGTAGTGAAGTAAATAGTGTGTAATGCAAATTAGAGATGCCCAGAATATAATTAAATGTGTTATAATGTGTTGAAAGTGAAGGAACAGGTCAAATTCATTTTTAGCTCCTCAGCTTGGAAGTTGTGGCATACGTCATTCGCCTCTATGCTGCAGAGCTTGGAAACATATGGCTGAGTCTACAGTGTCTTCAGCTGTATTTATGGCTGAACAATTAATCGAAATATGATCAAAATCGCAAAATGGCCAAGTACAATATCCAAATTTAAGACCTGCAATTTTTTGATGAAGGTAAAATGTGTGACAGTATAAATGAAGCATTGTGGTGCTGCAGAAATGCCAAGGTCTACAAATCATATTCTCCAGACGAGAAGGAACATGCTTGTTTGGTAAAGACTCAACAAATATTACATCCTCATCATTTATATATTTTTACCTGTGAAAAATGACCATTCTAACTGAAATCATGGTTCATATCATAATTGGAAAATCTTCCAAATAATCCCATTATTATTTTTTTGCATATAATTCAGCCGTGGTTCTATTTGAGATTTTTATGTTCACAGAAAGAGGCATAACTCCACAAGTTAAATTGATTGTACAAGGACCTTTACAGGATTCTATTGCTACATTTTTGCTGTATTTTCCGTGATAAAATGCTGCATGCTCATGTCACATGGGAAAGATGGTGGGCATAGAGTTATTGATAATTGATCATTGATGATTGATAATTTGGGAGCTTGGTTTGGTTTGACAATAGTAACCCCTCCCCCATAAATTCCTTAATTGATATGGTCATTGTATGACTAACTATGTGCCTGTTTGCTAGAGATTTAACAACAGCTAAAACAGCCTAAGAAAATATAACTCGTGTTGACTGCGTCGCAGATCTTCTAACATGTGAACATTTCAAGTCGCTTTAATCCACATGTACAAGACAGTTATTTTCCCACAGCACCTGGACGCAGCGCAGTTTCCTGGCCCCACGGTTTTACGCAGTTGTCTGACAACATGAAGAGAATGGATGATGGCGATGACACGAGCTGTCAGTGTTGTGTGTTTTATTGATCGGGATTTGGTCACAGATCAGTGAGTTAGGCTGAAATGACAAACTGTGCTTGTTAACACTAACACAAGGAAAGCAGTGCCAATCAGCGTAACCGCGTTTCTGCATCTTCCTATTGGTCGGTGGGAGCAGGGCTGGGAAGCGCCGCATGTGTAATGAGCTCTCATCAACTCCAGCACAGCTCTGACTCTCTGTTACAGATGTACTAATACAGCAGTGCTGGGAAACAACGTGATTTGACGCGTTATTGCTCACATGTTTTCTCCCCGTAGACCTACTGACATTGACTCTGGGATTGTTTGCACGGTTTCATGGTTCCGTTGTGACGATTCAAGACGGAAATTTGTCGTTTTTTGGCGTCTTTGGATTCTGCAATTTCTCTGTTGATAGAAACAGAGAAGAAGACCGTGTTGGTGTTATTGGATCGGATGTGGTCAGTTGAGTCTCCGGTATAACCTTCACGGTGTTTTCGGCTGCCGCTGTCCGGCAGGCAGCCTGTTGTCTGGACTCGGAGCTGTCCGCGGTGCTGAAGGTCGGAGCAGTTCCTTCGTTTTTAGGAGCAGGAGCTGCGGACAGTCGTCACTACATTATCGGGACTTACTGACGGCGATCTTTCTGCACATAGACACTGTTTTCCCTCAGCGGCACCATGGGTAAGCTGAGTGAGCATGAGGCTGTGACTGCAGCGCGTTTTCACCGGTCATTTTGTTTGTCAGAAATGGGACCATTTCAGCTCTCTCGGGGAAATTGTACTGCTGTAATTCTTTTCAGTAAATCTGTCCTCAGGCGAGTTCAGTCGCCTTCACCCTTTCGAAGATGGAACATTTCTGTCGCGTTAATGTTTTCAATGCAGTATTTTGCCGAAATGTATTTTTGCGTCCAAAAAATAAGTGAGTGCTAGTCCTGCTTATCCACAATGTTAACACGTTTATGCACTGTAGGTCTGAGTGAGGCTGAAGGGTAGGGGATGTGGGTCTAACAGACATCAGCCATTTCCATGTACAACCACATTTCGGATCTCTACAGTATTTCCCTACTCTTCCTCTGTCTCTGAACTTCAAACAAGGAACATAAATATTCATCAAGTCTATTATTATTACTGGCGTGCACACTAAAATTAGAAGCTCATTAAAATGTAATTCACCACGTGCAGTCAGTGTTGGAGCATGTGAATGTAGGCCTATCCTTTTTATTCTCATTGGCCGCTTTATGAATCACACCAAAAAGTCCTGTAAACTTTTAATTCTGCAGAACTGCATCAAAAGCTTAATTCCATATACAGCGTCAATGAAACTTATTTATATTTATATTATATATTTGCTTTATAGAAACTGCATCATTCACCTTTGATGTAGAGAACAAGGTTAGGGAAAATCTATGCAGGGATAATCAGAATATGAAAAATCCAGAGTTTCATCATTCTTGATAGACATCATTCAATGGCCTACATGTGCATTGCAATGCCTGTCATTGCAGCCCATTACACTGTGAAGCCCCTGGCTGTGACAATAATTTGCTGTGGAGTTTAGTAGATAGTATCCTTATTGATGCCTGTGTCCTCAATCTGGACTCAGTCCAGACAAGGATGTTCCGAGGAACACTTCACTCCCTGAACAATGAGTCTTTAATGAGTGGTTCAATTCACCTCAGTTCGGGTGAAGGAGAGAAACACCAAGGCAATATGATACCTATGACAGTTCATTTACCGCCACATCAATATTGAAGCATGTGCCATCTCTAGGCTTTACTTCAGCTCTTTTTGTGAAGATTAATTTTCTGGCATCTTTGCCTTCATTAGACGGCTGATATGAGGCAGGGTGGGAGAAGATACGAAAAGATGTGAAATGTGTTTCCCAGAAAGAAGGGTAGTATAGAGGTCATGGTTACAATGGATGCAGGGTGTCCACGTGATTTGTTTTAACTCTAATAAAATTAATGCGGCAGCGATCACAACAAAGGCCCTCTCTAAATTTTAAAGAGCCTCCTGTGAAATTAAGAAAAATAATTTAGCAAATATATTCCACATATTGTTATGAATGAATGAATGAATGTAAAATGAATGAATGCAAAAATGTCATTGATGTAATTTAACATTAGAGCTGGCTTTCCATTTGAGCACACTGTGATATGCCTGGAAGGATACTGCTGATTCACTCTGGAGCCTCTGTTAAGTAACGCTGTAGTGCAGTTTAATGGCCACAAGAGAGAGCTCAGTGCTCTCTCTTACTGCAAACCCAGCTGGTTTGTGTATGTGTGTATGACTCCTCCAGGAAAATTTTGAATGGAGCAGACAAAAAGGGAACATGTAAAGTACATTCCTGAAGGATACATATTATTTTCTGTGTAGTTATGTGTAGTATACTGTATGTACGATACAGGCCAGGGCTATTCACCACAAAAAAGGTATTTTTTTTTAAACCATGTGGTAGACTATATAGCCCACATCATAAATGTTTCCTGTCAAAGATCGTCTGTCATCCTTGGCCGGTGTATTTCTTGTTGTTCTCACCTTCCTAAGCACACACACATTTTTTGGAAGATCATATTTGCTGGTAGCAATGAAAACACCCTTGGTCTGAAGAGAAAGTATTAGAAAGGAAATTATTTATTGATCCCATGGCACTGGGTGTTTGTTTCCCTTAATTCAGTGCCTCTGTAAACAGCCTATAGCACATTTAATAGAGTATATATCTTCCAAGTGTTTGCGACGCATGATAGAGTTTTTAGCTTTCTATTTTTAGCTGCAGGTTCAATGACTGTGATATGTGCAAGCACAAGGAGAAATGGCCCTGCCCGAGGGCCGCAGCCCGTAGCCCACTTCCTGCGCTCAGCTGTGAAGAGTTAAGCCGAAGGGGTTTGTGTGTGTGTGTGTGTGTGTGTGTGTGTGTGTGTGTGTGTGTGTGTGTGTGTGTGTGTGTGGCTGCAGTAAAAGTGAACATACCTCTGGCTTTTACAGCTGCTTGATCTGTGTGTGTATCATTGTGCATACATGCATCTGCTGTGGACTCAATGTGGTCTATTAGGGAATGAGGGGTATTAAAGTTTCCTGTTAGTGTTGGTTGAGCTCACGCTGTCTTTGCACTAGAAGGTTAGCAGCCTCATGCTGAGTGATGTCTCTGCCAATGTGACAAAAGACAGAAAAAGAGTGTAATGAATGAAACATGTTTCTGTTACTGTCACATGTCTGTACCGAGATAAAGCATTTAGGTTATTTCTATGATCTGAGGCACTGGAGAATATAGTCTTTTAGAATAGAATCTTAATGTTAAATCACATTTCAACCTAGATGTTGTTTGAGTCCGTTTTGCATGCTTAGCCTGAACTACTCTTTTCCAACTAAGAAAAACCTTATAGATAGCTCATATTGCACATACCTCTCTATTAGCTGATAAAACTCTTTAACCTCTTGGGCTCATGCAGCCCTTAAAAAACCCTCAGGATAATCTCTAAAGTGCACTGTCATCAAGCTCAAAACAAGGCTGTTGTTATTTTGCAGTTCATGTAATGTTTTGGACATATGAGCATTCAGCTTGGTACTGACATTTCCTTACTTTTGCTCTTCCTGCCTGATATACTGTAGAAACATCAATCCTCATTCTGACTCTGTTCCAAAGTGCAAATCAAATCCAAGTATTGATGACTGAGGCTCTGTGTGCTTAACATTTACTGGACCCATGCACGTTTTTGTTGGCCTGTTTTTTATGGAATACTAATATGCTATTAGATATTCACAGATGAGATAAAAGCTGAGGGCTGAGAACGTGGTTAATTATTATTGGCAGACCCGAGTGGTGCACAGCATCTGACTCTATGTTAATAGCAGTTTGGTGGGGTAAATATCTAGGTCATAGGCTGCAGTCTTCCGTGAAGAAAATGGGGTGTTTGAGAGGGAAGGGAAGATTTCAGTAAATAACCACAGGTGAAACATAATCTGTTTTATGACTATGATTATGTTTACAGAGCTCAAACTCTGAAATGCATGTTACATTATGTTATTAGGGCACATAATGTGCTAAGATAACAATTCTCCTCCATGTGAAAATGAAATAGGCGTGCTATGTTCACCTAAATTGATGAGATTATAGAAATAACAAGGTTAGGGTTAGGAATCACCCTTTAGTCAAATGGAGAAATCTTTTGCCGGACAAATAAAAACCCAAACACTCACGTAGGAATCTTTTTCACATGCTGTTGATGAATTCAGATTTTTGGATTTGAAGTTGCTTGTATGTGCCACCACCACTGACACAACCGTCCACCCTCCTTCTTTGTACTGCACCAATCTCTTGTCTCATCTGTGCTCTCATTATTTTTACTGTATGACGTCCAGTTCAGGTACATAGGGCCAGTTACCTTTGTTTATTTTTGTTTGTTTTAGCAAATCTCTGCTCTTCGCTGCATTGCTTAATTTGAAGTCTTTGCCAGGAATTGGTGGCTAAATTTTTTTTGTAATTGGTACAAGGTGGAAAACTAAGCCACTTTTACATTGGTCCATATTGGTACCCTATAGGATGTTAGGTAGTTTTTCCCCTGTTTGAGGTGGGGCACCTGCATCCTCCTTGGCCTCTGCAGCATAAAGCCAACAGAATTAAGATATTTCTAATTGCCCTCTCCACGTGATAATTACATTTGAGATACTTATTTTATTTTACATTTTTAACATAAACAAAATCAGAATTTGCGTGCGTGTTCACACATGTGTAAGTGTGTATTTGTGTGTAATTTCCAGGTGCAGGAAGTGATGTTTGGTTGATTAGCAGGAAAACTGGCCTTGGTGGCTACTGGGTCTTAGCCGATGACTCATGGTTCACTGCAGAGCTCTCGCCATGACCCCAGTTAAAGAGGCAGTCATGGCCTCACTGGCTCCAATCCTCTGGGACACATAAAGCACAATTTGTAGCCTCCCTGCTTCCATTGTGTGTCAGCACACTTATAGCCCATCTGTAACATTGATAGTTGGTCATAAATGCCTCGTGTGTCAATATCACATAGTCCAGTACATGCTGCCCGCGGTGTGACTGTTCAGCTTTTTTGCACTACGTTTGAAATATTTGAAAATTCATTACTGCTCAAGCGGCTTTAAGATGAAAAGCTGTCTCTTCCAGTGCCCAGGTGATTGTTGCTGTTTCTGAACTCTACACATAAGAGTAGAACTCCCCATCCCGCTCGTTTTCACTATATCTGGACAGTTCTACAGTACGAATCGCAGAGAGAACAGAAGGTAGATGGCAACCTTTGGACTGTCCAGTGCAATGTCTACCTACTGCTGCTAAATCAGTGTCAACCATTGTTGTGAAAGCTGAGGCTCTTTTTTGTTGTGTTGCTGCAGTTAAAAGCATGAAAACTGTGCTGACAGAACATGGCTTTATTTGTTTCAATATTCCTCTGAAAATAAATGATGGTTGAAAGCTTTGGATTGTGGTTTGTGTGTTTGCTTCATCTGTGAATGTTTGCACATGTATTTGCTCCTGATTCCAAATGCCAGGTTGTGCCAGTGAGAGAATGGAGGTTCATGAAATCCTCTCAGATTTTGTAGAAGTGCTCTTCTTCTACCTTGACCAACCAGTTAGTAAGTTACTAGTTCAGTGACAAGGACTTTGTCTTTCACTGACTCCCCACCCATGAACAGACATGTTTGATGATTGAGCCAGCCACGCCACCGACTGTCTACTTGATTGTGTAATTGGACAACTGCTTTTTCTTCTGCTCCACCCACATACCCCATAAAGATTTTTATTTTTGTCTGTGTGCCATTGCCTTAACATGTTGTGCTACAGGTTGTCGACCCCCTTTTGATCATTTGGTGGGTTCTTCTTCACAGCTCCTGCTCTTTATCTCCCCTTGCTTCAGGTTCTGCCAGCCACTCAGATAAGCAGTTGTGGTTCATGCCATGGCTTCAAATTCAGCCTTTGAACCACTGCAGCCAGTAACTGTACAGACCGGCACAGTTTAAGCGAGTTCAGTTAATCTAGAAATAACATATCAGTCAATTTTTATTTGATTCAAGGCTTACTGAAAAAAATGGCGAGCCACAGACCGACTGAGGGTGGGTGAGGCAGCATTCAGGGCCTGCTCACACTAATAACAGTAATGCACTGACTCAGCACTGGGACTGTGGTGGGGGGGTGTGGGTTGCAGTAGCTCTTGGCCACCCTACTGGCTGTCTGGCCTGTCAATCATTTGGCAAGCTCTTAGTCCTCTCAGAAACACTTAGCTATCACTTTAAGTTGCTCTCTGTTAACGAGGCAGGTGAGGTCACCTGGAGCAGACATGTCATATTGTGTGAGTTTTCTCCACAAGATGAGCTTTACCGTGTGTGTGTGTGTGTGTGTGCGTGCGTGCGTGTGCGCATACATGTGTGTACAATGATCAGGGCTCCTGCCCATGGATTTATGGGACCAATGTGGTGAGCTGGCTGCTGGAGCTGCAGTGTAGAGCAGATATAGGCACGACATCACAGAGCAGTAAAGACCTCCATCTCTCCAGTCCTTGTAGAGCAGAACAGAAGGGAAGCGGTTGCTTTTCTTTCCCTTTTATCTTACCAAAGTGCATTAACCGCAATCGCACGACCTGTACTTCCTGTGCCATCGTTAGGTGATATGACTAATCTCTGCAATCAGTGGTCATGTGGGCTCTGCATTGTCGCAGTTTGCTAACCAGAAACAAGAATTTAATAGTTAATGTACTGCATCATAACAACTAAGAAAAATGATCTCTTGCCTTGTGTAAGATGTTTGATCTGTACTCTGGACTCACAGACACAAAATATATAATGATAATAATAATAATAATAATAATAATAATAATAATAATAATAATAATAATAATAAACTGATACCTTCAATGATTTCAAAGGCTGCTGTATGTGTAAAATATGTCATCATTCACCTCATCAACATGAATTGTCAGTACTGTTTATGAACAGTATAACTGTGGGGTGAAAACTCAGCACTCAAGTTTGCTGATTATTTTTTCCAATTCAAAAGATGGTTGAAAACTACCTGAAGATTCACATTTTGGATATAAAAAGATTTTCACTCAGCAACACTGATCTGCCTCACAGTTATGTTACAGCTTTACATAACACAAACACACAAATCACTCCATTACAACTCATCATAGGTTATATAAGACAATCTCTGCCTATCAATCACCAATCCAAACCATTAACATCTGCTTCTCTCTTAACCGCAGGTTATGTGGGTATGCAACTTGTGCCGAAAACAACAAGAAATCCTCACCAAATCGGGGGCGTGGTTCTACAGCTCGGGGCCCGGTCAGGTGCGGGGTGTGTTTGAGGGCGGGCCACAGGGGAAGAAGGCCAAACTGCAGGACCCGTCCCTGTACCCCTACCAGGGAGCCTCAGGGGACTTGACACCAGCGTCAGACAGAAGCAGACCTCACGGTGGGCTCCTGCCCAGACAGGGGTCCCTTGACAACGGTTCGGGGCTGAGGTACTTGGGACCAGGTGACGCACCCATTGACAGGTCAGTCCTATGTGTGAAAAAAGAATATACCGACTACATGTGCCATATGGGTTGTTTTTATCATTGTGTAAAGACGTGTAGATTGTGTGATCGGGGAATAATTCATCAGAGAAGAAAAAGAACTTCTGATGATGCCACTTAATGTCGGTGCATGGACATAACTGCATAAGAGCCTTTTAGCACTAGCACTGATCTATGTGACCGTTTCTATTGGTAGTGCAGAACAGTGACTCAAGCCTAGCATAAAAGCAGTGTCTCCTAGCAAACCAGTCAAGGCCCCATATAAAACTGCTTGTACATGGAGCCCATGAGGCCTATAAAGGAGACAGAGACATAGATACTGTATCTGGCACTAACTCAGCAATTCTACAACAGTCATCCACCCACTCACTGCCTCTCTTCTTCACACACATAAAGCACACCAGCACATATGAACACAGGTGGCTGCAAGCCAGGCTCAGCTGTGATGGGGTGCTGGCAGGTGAAGGGTGCTTGCAAGAATTTATACTCTCTCTTCCTTTGAGAGAAACTCAATTTTTTCAAACTTGACTAACTCTTTTGTCAGTAGGAATATTTGTAAGCCGGTGAAGACAGTGCAAGGCTTGAAAATTAAAATGTGTCCAGGGTAGAAAACCAAGAGCAGACTTTATTATGATTCAGGACATTGTGTTCTAATTGTCATATGGACTAAATGCCCCCTCTGAGTGGAACACTCTCCGATGCTGACAACACGGACATGCTGTGCTTGTGAATCCTATATCTGGTTGCTTATTTCTTGATACTGGTGTCAAGTAAGGTAGTTACTTTGATGTCCACATGGGGGCTCTTTCCTCTTTCTTCTTCTAGGGATGAAGAGAATATTATAGTCAGAATCTACACACACTGGAATTTATCTTCCCAGCAGAAAGCTAGGGAGAGAGCCATCTCAGAAAATACGTCCTTCACTCATGTCCTTGTTTGCTCCTTCTCATGTGTAAGGTAATTCGACATTTGTCCAAACTTATATGTGGACATATATGGGCCAATTAGGACTTCACCTAGGATGTCCAAAATTCTTCTGCTTTGGACAACATACCTGTTTTAAAAAGAAGAAAGAGAAATGGCTATGGTCATCATGGCAGCGTTGAAACCCTGGAAGGGAACACGCCCCTATTTCTCTCCTGCGTTACAGTAAGGCTGTGAGATCAGGTTTTGTTTTCCATAACCCTTGGGCAGTCGCAGCAAGCATAGCTTACAGACTGACAGATGTCCTTGTCTCTCTGCTGGTCCTCCAAGCCTACGAGACCAGACTTCCCAATGGGAAGAGAGGAAATGTGGGCTACATATGTTGTACCATTCAGTGGTGAAAACACCCAGAATCCAAAGGGAGGGTGGCACTGAATTAGCCCTAAGTAATGGATACAATATATACATTCTGTATAGGTGCACTCACATTTATGTGGCATGTGCAGGAGGAAAAGGAGGGGAATTTGACTCCATCCCAATTCAGCCAACCTCTGTTCCTATTCGATACTGGCCTTATATACTGTAGGTATACTTGGTGGGTCACATACCCCATTGTCTAGCGCAGAGACCAACCAGCAACCACAAGCGTATGTCCACAGTGTGTTTGGAGACACAACTCATTAGTTCTGTGTGTCCTCTCTCTGCCATTGAACCTTGTATTTGCTTCTTATACACTCAGAAGCTGCAGGCGTTGAAGAGCTCCTCTGGAAAATGTTTGATTTAATTGCCTGATATTTTGCTGTATGTGTATATATCCAGCATACTCGCCCATTAAGCAGCTCCGAGTGTTGGATGTAAGTGTACATACTTTTAATGCTTTTACTGTGTAGTGAAGCTATTGTGCAACAGTGACCCATACACACTCAGAAGCATTGTTATCTCTCCAAAATAGGCATATTTTCTCCCCCGTCTAGGCAAAATTTTGTCCCTCTGCTATGCTTGTTGAATCTGTCATCCATTATGTTTCTATATTTTGAGTTCAAACCTACAATAGCACAGCAAAGAGCAAAGCATCATCTGTAACTACATGGTGTAATAAAAGCTACAGTACTGGAAACCTTTAAGAATCATGCAGGATAATGGTGTTTTGTGTCTCTGTGCAACTGCAGTACATTAACCATCTTCTCAAATGGCTTGCTTTTTTAAGATGCTTTTAATGGATGATCAGACTAACTATGGATCAGACCATAGATCAGACCGCCCCAAGCATTCAGTCAGTCAGTCACTGTCTATTCTAGCCCAAGCTGTCGCCACTGTATATTAATTGATTGCATGGCTAGAGAGGTGGAGGGATACCAGGACCAGGGAGGGATTCTTGCTTTGGCATTGCCCACATTTGCAGTGACACGACAGGAAACTGGCTGTCTGAAAATTCACGGGATAATGCTGATGATGGATCGCAGAGAGTCCATAAATAGAACTCCCACTGCATAAGCACCAAAATCCACTTTCATTAATCTTAAAGAATGTTTAAATTAACTCCAGGATGTGTTCTGCTGAAGAAAGGAGGGGAAAAAGCTGACAGTCTATTTATAAGGAGAAATAACTTGGGAAGGCTTCTAATTTATCTTGGTCTCGGAGGTGTCATTTGAATGAACACACAGATACGCTGGGACAGCTGCAGTGTTGGGTGAGGCTGATGAAACAACGATTACACTGGGATTGGAACATACTCACTGGTGGAATTTCTTCAGAATCTGCATTTTTTTTTTAACACATTCAGCCAGGCAAGAGAAACGTTAAGCCTGCCAAAATGTTAGACGAGGAAGCAGAACACATTCAGCCTGGACTGGCTCTTTAACATCCAGCCCAGTCCAGTATAGAGTACTTAGTCTGCCTCGGTTCAGCCCTATGTACCCAAACAGGCCCTAATGTATGCACACATGTCGTCAGCCAATAATACAATGCTCCCCTCAGCCTTAAAGTAGTACTTCACATTGATACTGAGTAAGATTTTTACTAGTTTTCATAGTTTTGGTCATCAGTCCTATGATATAATGTAATGTTTTACTTGCAAATTGTTGTGAGCAGATGATGCTGCAACACCCAAAACTTTGGATGGAGTCCAATAAGGGCAAAGATCCTCAGTTCACCTCAGATTGTCTGAACCACTTATTTTCAGGTTTCAGGAGCATACCTGAAACGTCCATTATAATTGTCCTTGGCATTGTAAAACTACATGTGTGTATGACCACAGAAGGTGGTGCAGGTCATAGCTGAACTATAAATGATATCTTCAAGATCTATGTGATGCGTACAGCAGGTAATGACATTGATGCTCAGTTTTGTTTTTACTTTTAAATAAGTAGTTTATAACGTGATTAGCATGTGAACTTATTTGAGTTGGACTTGTCCACTAAGTTGTAAAGCTGGTTTCAGCAGCTTGTTACATCCCCAGATCTCAGCAATAGCTCTTTCTCAAGAAAGACATTGTGACATGTGACAGGAGGAAAAGCACAGGTGTAAATAATAAAATGAATGACGGTTGAATTCCACTCAACTGCTTCAGCTTCAGGGTGCTGGTGTTGCGCATGCTGGCTCACCACCATCACACTGTCATGACTTACCGGGACATGATAATGTTAACATGCCCGTTCAAATATGACAAGTTAAAACATCTGTTGCTAAAACATTTGCTGAGTAACACATTGAAACCTACAAAAATAAGACCCATATGGTAGCAGTCCAGTTGATGTTGCATCAGGATAGTCATGTCAAGGTTTTGAGTGTCTTTACAGAACCTTTGACATTTCGTTCTGTCAGGAGCTCATTTTTAATTTAGGGATGTGACTTACCTGCAGTTACTGATTATAAGGTATTGATAGCAACTGAGCCTCACAATGATATTGTTCTGTACAATACATGCAGTTGTCTTACATCATGCCTAAGAAGATAAGGCTGCATTATTGTATTAACTGCTCAATGGCTACTTATTTAGTCACTAATACTTTGTCTCCCAGGAGTAATATATTGAAGATCTCAAACACGGACACACATGTCATCTTCCTGCTCAAGTCATGGTCACACAGAAGAAGCCAGAGAGGTTCATAATCGCTCCATGTTCAAGTGGTTCCACGTAGACTTCCATTGTCCTGACAAAATGTTTAATAATATCAAATGCTACGTAAGGATAATAAGGAACCTTCTTTTCAGCTGATCAGTTACATGCAGAGGCACTGATTGAATAAAATGGAGAAACATTAATTAAATAAATAAGTAATCCCCCGGGAAACCCCCCTTTTATGTGTGCCCTTTCCTCACAGACAGACACGCTCTCTTCCAGAGGTATTAGGACTGTCCTCCTTTATTACTGATGAGGAGCTGATGCTCAGAGGACAGATATGGAATATAAGGAAAAAAAAGCCTGACGACAGCATCGCCTTTCTACACTATATTGTATTGTGGTCTATCTGCTGCTGTGCGCGTCCCAAAGAGTGCATGATAGAAGATGGAGAGATATGGCAACGAGTGCGCACGATTGCATATCAGCCCCATAGTGTGTGCGTGCGTGTGTGAGTGTGTGTGTGTGTGAGAGTGTGTGTGTGTGTGTGTGTGTGTGTGTGTGGGCTGGTGTGTGTTGGAGAGAGAGAGAGTGCGAGAGAGAGATAGTGTGTGTGTGTGTGTGTGTGTGTGTGTGTCTGCTTGTGTTTGTGCGTGTGCTAGCGCGAGTGTGTTCTCTTCATAGGCGAATGGAAATATGAGTTGAATGTGAGGCAGCAGCTGATGCGCCGGTAAGCGATGCTGCTGCTGCCGGCTGCCGTATAGGATGCTTCTCCGCTCCTTCTCTCCTCCGGGCGCTCCTTGGCCTCTTCCTGCACACCGAGAAGAGATTTTTGCCACAGCGAGAGGAAGAAAAGGCACGTTACCGGCACCGGCACTACCTCCCTTTTCTCCCTTCAGGTCCGAAGCAATATGACCGAAGGATCCCGCCCGGAATGCGTCTCATTTAAGGACACTTTTTACCAGGAGTGGCAGCAGAAATATGGAACTTGATCGGCGCCTTTTCCGCCTTTAATGCGCCCCGGGAGATAATAATAACAAAATACTGAGGAGGTGTATGTGTGGAGGGGGGCGTCCGGAGAGAGCGCAGGCTTTGGGATGTATTGTTGGTGAAAGGAAAAAGGGTGATCACTTACTGAGGATAAAAGAAAACGGAGGGGGAAAATGCAGTTTGAGACATTGCGTCAGTTCTGTAGCTCGGTTTTATCACATTTCAACGGGGCTTTCTCGGCGCCTCAGAACATCTTACAGACGGAGCTGTTCGAGCAGGCGTTGAGCAACATCGGGTGAGTGATTCCTTTGTAAAGAAATGCCCTGATTTATGAGGAAGGGCTTCCCCGTTGGTATGTCAAACGAGTATTGGGGGGTGGGGGGGTGGGGGTTGTTGCGTTTATCGATCTGCAGCCAGCCTGCGTAATAACAACGTACAGTATAGCCTAGTACTGTTG
This sequence comes from Seriola lalandi dorsalis, assembly GCF_002814215.2. Lineage (NCBI taxonomy): Eukaryota > Metazoa > Chordata > Actinopteri > Carangiformes > Carangidae > Seriola > Seriola lalandi. Next base: position 590,493 of record NW_019524978.1, on the reverse strand, counting down.
CTGCTGCAGATATTTCCTGGCTGGATGATGGGGCCGATCAGTGATGCTGCTGCTGCTGCCGCGGTTGGCTGTGTGCGCGCGCATGTACCGCGTTTGAATGTTTGTGAAGAGGTGGTGGTGGGGGTAATGTGGTGGGGGTAATGTAGGGGGGGTGAGGTGGGGGGGCTGTTGCTAAAATGAACCGTTTAGGTGGACTGTGACCATGCCGAGGTGTGACTCTGCTGTGCACGTAGCCGTGTATGTATGTGTGCGCGTGCGCGTACGCCCCAGCGCACCGCTGCTGCAGCATGTGTACACTGCCTCTGCCTCTGCTGCTGTTGTGCCTGAGAGGAGAACATGAGGGGTTGAGGAGGCTAAATGTACATTTTAAAAGAGTCCAGGGCTGGAAACACCACCCCCAACACACCCACACACCTACACATCCATGGCCAAGCTACCTACACACTCAAGTACAGGACATTATGTTTCCTGGAGCCAGCGAAAGTATAGCTACATATCAGAACAGGTATGAGTGACTGACAAAATCACGTCTCAACTGCAGAAAACCATTAACTAGCATATGAGCATATTACATCCATAAGTGTTTAGACTAAGTCTCACAGAACAGTAATGAGGCTGTTTTCATTATTTCAAAAAGCAGTATGCCAACCTTTTAGCAACGGTGTTACTGCTATTTTCACATTTGAAAAGAAGTGCTTGTGTGGTGTGTTGAGAGAGAGAGAAGTTGGATCTCACTTAGATGCATTGAAGCATATTATGATTAGTCTGCTAAATGCTCTGTTCCCCCGCGGAGAGGCCCCTGGTCATCTGGCTAGGCATGGCTGTTAGACACATTATGCAGACTGCAGAAGGGCTCCAAACTTGCAAACAGACCCATGTTCCTGCAGCCACAGGGCTTAGAGAACATGCAGGCCTCTTTCTTGGTATAGATGCAGGCACCGTATCTCCACACCATGCACTGTCTGTCTCCGGGGACTGCATGTCTTTTCCTCTTGTCCCCCACCCTACCGTCAGAAATAATTTACAGCATTGCTGGGCTCTCTGCCACCTCACATTACATGGCCAGAACACTCAGCCACTGGAAGGGCTGAACAGGGGGCTCTGTGCCTGGAAACTGTGATCCAGCAATCATCACATCTGACTGATTAAATTGAACTTATTTCCCATCACTACCCTTTTTTTCTTCTTAGCAAAATCCTTCAGTAGGAAGAGTCTCTGAATGGTAGCTGATGACACGACTAGGCTTGTCTTTCTTATGCTAAATGGTCATATTTGAAGTTGGCTAATTGCTACAACTAAATGTGAGAAAGTCTTCATGTGAGTGGCTTCAGTGTTAATAGGGTGCTGCAGGGATGACGTATTTTTGTCGGCCAACCCAGATGTTAGCATCACCCTGGTGCCCTCGACAAAAAGCCAGTGGGATTTTTACATTGGCTTTTGGATATATTGCAGAGAATAAGCTCTGTGACTAACAAAAATGTATGTACACATTTGTTCAGAAAGATAATCTTCACAAATTAACACCACATTTATGATTTTTGAAGCCTGAATACAGTCTCCTGGAGTAAAAAGCTAATGTTAGACTATAAATGAACTACAACATGGTCGCATGACTTCATCACCACTGCTAAACTTCCAACTTGTAGTTTGATTTAGCACTTACCTCTTCTACAAAAGCCTCTTACAAAGTTAGTGATAGTTTGCAAGACCATGAGTATAAACACTATGAGGCTGTAAAGGCTGACTTGTGAGTACTGGTGATGACATTTAACGTCCCTGAAAATTTCTGTAGTCTCATTTAGCTGCTTGTTAGTAACCCGTTTTTACGACAAGTAAAAGCTTAAAAACTTCTCCTTAAAAACAAAACTGGGGTATCTACTGATGTATTTTATGTCGTAGAGTAATACGTAGAAAGTCTTGAGCTTGTGTTATTCACAGAGCTTCAGGCATTTAACCGAAAACCCATTCAAAAAACCCATAGACTTCGGAAGGTAAAAGAATGTTAACTTATTTGGGACTTTGGGGCCAGTGTCATCCTCTTTGTCCACTATTTCCTGGGTCTGTAATGTATCTCACAGGCACACAACAATAACACAACTCTGCAGACCAGCAGTGTGTGCTGTTATCAGTGGCTAGCCAGCTTGGCCATCCGTTCGATCAGGGCTGTTTGTGTGCGAGTCTGTTTCCCTCTCGCTCTCTGTTTCTTTCTTTCCCAGGCCAGGCCTGCTAATGGGCTGTATGCTTTTAGATCCATCTTCCATGTATTATGCATGTGTGCGTCAGCAGAGGTCCTAATGGGGTGTGGGGATCTGTTCTTAGAAGGCCTGAATGGTTTTGAATTGAGTGGTCACTACATTTAAACTGCAACCATGCTCACCCCCCCCTCCTCTAATCACACACAAACACACACACACAAACACACACACACACACACACACACACACACACACACACACACACACACACACCTTCCACCCTATCACACCCTCACTGCAGAAGCTCTTTGAGCTTGCTTCCCTGAAATGCCTGAGAAGTGTGTCTGTTGTTGGACGGCTGTTTGAAGCCATAGAAGAGATGTTGAGTTGAGTTTGTGGTACACATTTTATAGTCTTTTCTCACATGACCCTATTGTACAGCCTCTGATACAGTATAAGTGGGATATGAATAGCTGCATTTGAATTTCTGCATAAATTCAACGTACTGGAAGCAGCACTGTGTTTCAAACCCAGCATATTAAGTAAAACCCATATCGCTGCTGTTGAATGATTCCAAATGGGCCGCGCAATCTTGGGTGTGATTTTAGTGAGCCATCTTCATACTCACAGCTGTTTACTTCATCCCACAGTCTGATATATTGTCCTCTTGCAGTGACAGCATATTTGCAGCTGTGCATTTCTTCATTTTATGGCTTGTATGTGCAGTACAGTGTGTACAGATAGCAGGGAAACCAACTTGTTTCCACCATAGTCACTTCTACACTGAAGGTTTCTATGAAGTGGAAACCCCCTGGCTTTCTACCCCTCCCATCCCCATCTCTTCACTTGTCCCCTCCAACGGTGGGGTTGCCATGGTGATAAGGTGTAATGTTTGATCAATAGAAATGATGATGTATGTTCCCTGTCTGTTAATCCTGATGTCAGCCAGGCCTGAGTAAAAAGACAGAGGAAGGCATGGAACAAAGGATGTTCTTTCTAACAATGTGACATTTATTGTGATGCAAAGACAGGAGGGTGGAGCAAGTCACCTTTGAGTTTCTATATTGTAAAGTTTCATCTAAAATCCTGCTCTTACCTGTCTGGAGACACAACTTTGCTCCAGTATATTCTCTCTATGCAATTTCTCCATGTTAACAATTAATATTCATTATCTACATTATCTCAGACTTTATGCCCTAATATGTTGATAATGACTGATGCAGTTTAACCTTAAACCTCTTTTTGTGACCCCTCGATCATCTTAGTGTTTTTACATCAGCCATAATAAACACAATTCAACTTGTTCCCACCCTCTGCAGATGGCATTAAGAATATAAATACACATATAGTACAGGAAAGGTTTCATGAAACAGCTGTAACTAACTAATGGAACCTGAATTAACTTCCTTAAGGAGGCATGAGACGCCTTAATCGAGAACAAAACTGAGCTTTTCAGCATTGCATCTGTAGAAGCTAATTTGTCTATCAGAGCAAGACCAGGCTAGACTTAGACTGAGCTACTACAGCAATGTGTGTTTTTAAGTGCACTGGGTATCCTTTCATTATTTCCTAGCGGAGTAGTATTGCATAACAAACATGTAACTCCTTGAGTCTGAGCAATCAAATTAACCAGTTTTCTAAACAAGATACTGTGATGTTGAAAGGCAGCTAACTTACTGGCATGGTTTCTCCTTGGCAGTATGTCATTTATGGACTGGTTATCAGGATTATTGAATGTCTGTATTAAGTTCACCCATAGCTACGGCTGATGATGCATTCATTACTAGACATCTCAGGTCTGGACAGCATCTGGACATGTCTGGGCCTTTGTTTCCTTATGAATAAGTTGAGCAATTCAAAGTGAGGCCTGTTCTGTTTTGCTCTCGGTCTCTTTGGTGTGTAAATCAGTCCTTCACATTCTGTACAGAAGCTTTCTCTGGAACAAGTAGAATAAACAGAGAGAGGCACATGGAATGAACCAGGTTTCATCTCCACTGTTTTGTGTGTATCATTAAACTAGACAAGCTGCACATTGCACATGATTATTTTACATCTTCAGTAAATGCTCACATCCAATCCATCATGCATGTAGCATATGAAACGCACACTTTCCATTTGGATTTCTGCTCTTGCAGCTTCCTGTCAGCCGGTATTGATAAGCATTGTGGATGTGAAGTGAAAGGAGCTCAGAGGAGAGACAAAGCAAGTAAAGAAAACAGAGAGGGGAAGACAGAAAGTAGCAGGAGGAGGCTGGAACACCCAGGCATCAGTCACCATGGTGACAGAGCTGTAGATGAGGCAGACACAGCAGGCTGCAGCTTGTGGGACTCTGAACCCCTGGAGCCCCAGATTCATGTTGATGTGACAGAACTGGGGGAAAGGAGAGGAGGAAAACGAGAGGAAAGGGGCAGGAGGAATGCGGGAGAAGAGGAGGAGGAGGCAGACTGCAGACCTAGAAAACCAGAGACAAGGACATGGATTCACAGCAGTCCCTCCCTTGGCTCTTCACAGACCTGGACACTTGTGTTCATTTGGGGGTGCATCCACCTTGATATATCATTGGCCACACTGTAGTGTACATAACATTTACCTATGCCCTGTTTTTACCCTTCTTTATCAACTATATCTTGTTTTCTCCCACAAGTACACATTAATGCCTGGCAGATGCAAAATCAAGCTGACTTAGCTGCTCCACTGGAGCTACATGGAGTTAAATGCCTTGCTGAAGGGCTTCTCAGCAGTAGCTGCCGAGGGAGGGGAGAACATTACACTTTGTCCCTACCCACATTTTCCCAGCCAGCCTCAAGGCTACCATCATCTCTTTTTTCAGCTCTGTGAGTACTATAAAGTAGCATCTTGAGGATTTAGGTGTAGGAGTCAAGCTGAGGCTTTGCTGTATCCTCAGTAGTTTATTTTCCAACCCCCTCAACATCCCGTCACACCTCGCCCACTCTCAGCCCACCCTCAATCCACCCTCAGCCCACCCTCAGCCCCATGGTGTTGTACCCAGGTGTTGGCGGCACTCAGCAGCTGTAATTAAGCCAGCCCTTTATTGGTTTTGTCCTCACCAAGGGAGATATGTGCAGGAAGAAAGGAGACCCTGGTTTATTGCCTGGGCATCTAAGAGAGGGGTTATTATGATTGCACACTGGAGAGAGAAAGAAAGGAGTGGATACAGAGGGAGAGATAAAGTGGAGAGAGTTGGAATGATAGCAGTGCAGAGGAAAAGGGGAAGAATAGTGCGAGAGAGACAGCGGCAGAGGCGAAATCGATAGGCTCGACTCCTCTCTGCTCGTCTCTGCTCTCACCAAATCATATCTCAGCATCAGACAGAGAGTGAGAGAGGAAGAAAGAAACAGAGAGAGCGAGAGAGAGAACTGGTAGCTAGCGGTGGGCTGTGTAGATAGATAAGAATCAGGCTAATGTCCCCAGCCCCAGACCTGCAGCCACTGCTGCTAATGCCGCTGCCCATAGTAGGAGGTGAAACTGCCTTTGCCAAGGTTTGGTTACAGGTTGCCATGGCAGGGTCCCACAGCCAGTGGTACATGTGATGTCACCCAGTGAGATGTAACTCGTGTATAGGTTGGACTGGCCAGGCCGTTCTCAGCAGGGAAACAGGACGAGGGAGATACAGAGAGGTACACAGAACAACAAAAGAGAGAGGGAATACTTTTCAGCCTCAGCTCGTACAGAGTGCTGACATCTGGGCTCTTTTCATGCTCATGGAGCGAGACTGATTCCCTCAAAGGCTGAATAGGCACATGCGCACATGCATTGCTGTGTGTGTGACCCTCAACCTTAACATGTCAATAATGGTTGAGTTACAGTAGGCATAGTAAAACTACATTTCACTTTGGCATTAGAGGCCACTTCAATCTCTGCCCCAGGTCCTTAACTTCTTCTTCTCTTTCCACTCACTGATGAACTAAAGAGAATGGCTGCTGAGTGGTGTAAATGTGAGACTCAGCTCCTCTGTGTGTGTGTGTGTGTGTGTGTGTCCTTGCATTCTCTTTGTGAGTGTGCATGGGGCTGCACTTGTATGTTCATGTGTTTGAAGCCCAGTCCCTGGGAGGTCTTTTTTCTCTTAAAAGCGTCTTTTTCTCTGCTGCCAAACAGATGTTTGATGTCATCTTGTTTTTAAATAGCCGAGAGAGAAGAGAAACTGCACACGGTGCATGGATAGTGCTCTGCTTTCAACCATATGCCTTGATGTGTGATGCTATTTGTCAATGTCAGTAACAATTTAACAGTTTGTAGAGGGGTTAAATTCGACTGCTTCTGCTGTCGTAGCTTAGCGTCAGTGTGGCAGCTTAGCTGGAGTGCTGGGGTGCGTGTTTGGCCTTGATGGTCAGTGAAGTTTCTAATTGAAAGCTAGGCTGTCTACTCCTAAAGGTGCTTCTCAGCATCATCATTCTTGTTTTACATTTGATTTATTGATTAAAGGGGCTTGAAGGGTCAGACCTGAGGAAGGTCAAGAGGTGGGCTTTCTTAGCTAAATCCCTGTTACTCAGTGTGGTGGAGTCCATATGACACGACTGAACAAACACTCTACTGTCACTAAGTCTCTTACATTGCTCGCTGCATATATGGAATCTGTTTTAGCAATATTACTATTTCCACTCCACATACCCAACGCAGAATTGACCTGATAGCATAATATTTGCATGCATTGTTTCATGAATGGGAAAAAGACTGCTTTACACATAATCCTGTTGCTGTGCCCCAAATCCAAATCTGTTTCATGCTCCAATTTATTCAATTACCAAAAATATACTTGAAGAAGCTGTGTGATAAAGCAATAATGAAAAAGCTTAATCTAAACATCTGCGTCTATCCAGCCCATTGCTATCATCATCCGTCTCATCCCCAGCCCGTGCTCAAATCCTCTTTTGCAACACTGATGGTATTTCACAAGCTCAATGAGATTAATTATTTCCATATTTTGCAAACATTGCGCCGTGTGTGCGGCTCCCCCGTCTCCCCACACGTGTACAATTAGCTCAGTTCATTTGTGTTGCAAATGAGCCGGCCCTGGCGGTGCTCGGCAGCCTCCCTGGGCTTCTCCTGCCACGCAGCAAAGAGGAGAACCCAGCCGAGGAGTGATCAAAAGCCTCCTTCTCTGGCAGGCAGATGCTGAGTAAACAGAGAAGAAGAAGCTCCAGTAACTGTCTCCTCCCGCTTCCGCTTCTCGCCTTCATTATTTTTGGAGTCTGCTGGCTGGCATTAATGAAACCCCATGTAATATTCATTTAATTCCCAGTGTTTACTAGTTCATTAGGTTTTAGGATAGTTCTTGATCTGATCTCCAGGGGTGGCTAGAAAGAGGAAAGCTGACTTTGAAGATTTTTCTCTTTTCACCAGCCGGGCTTCCTTCCATTTATTCATATGTCTCTCTTGATCCTGTTAGAAGACCGTTCACAGTCCTCTCCATGCTTACTGAATTGTATAGCATTCCTCTCCCCTCGTTTGCTTCACCACACTTCAGCTTTCATTTGTACAAATATAGCAAAGTTTGAGGGCTGTTTTTGGATTTTGGTGCAGCGATACATCAAATGTATACCAGCGACCCAGTTACTACCTGTATGGAAAATAATTTAAAGACCTTATCTGCACATAATACAGATCAGTAGTACTACTGTCTGTGACGTACAATGTTCTAGGAATGTAAGGGAGAAAAGGTGGCTGTGTATCAGCTGATTAAAGAGATGAGACAATGAGTTTAGGTTCATCATCTCTTTGCATCCTTGACTGAAATTAACTGCTGTCATAGATTAAATGTTTTCTCAGACCATGGCCCCCTCTGGCCAATTCAGCTCCCTGGCTCAGGGCATGTGTTACAGACGCTGTCCTATGCAATTACAATTAACCCACACAGCCCTTTGGTCTGGGGCTCGCCCTGCAAAGGTCTGACTGTGGGTTCATCGATTGAGACGTTGGCTTGTCAATGCCATTGAGCGCGGGAGAAAAGGTCTTTCTGCTGAGCGCACAGGGACACAGCAAGTGGCTTTTTCATCAGACGCAGAGGAAAAGGCCAAACTTTGTCACAAAGCTCGCATTTCTTAAGTACGGTGAAAAAGCAGAAAAGAAAAAGAAAAATCAGGTAGTGCTGCAGATATATTGGAAAACATAAGCTATATTTTGCATCTTAGTGGTCATTGTATAGTCAGTTTTCAATTTTAGATTTTTTGACAGCATCTCGTCTTTTCTGCATTTTTCTCCAGCTTGAAGATGTTAAATTCATACTATCTGCACCTATCCTGAATTATTAGTTTGACTAGATTCTTTCTGGGGTGAAGCAGCAATGTCACACTGATGTACTAAGCATTAAAAATGGTCATTTAATAATAGAAAATATCTAATGTCATGTTCTAAAACTTGTAAAGTAATCGGAGACTCTTAATTATATAGACAAGCATCTTCCATATCAGTTTGCTTGTTAGCTTACCCAAACTCTTCAACCCTTGTATTTAACAGAACTCCACAATGTTTCTTTGATCTATGTGTGTGTGTGTGTGTGTGTGTGTGTGTGTGTGTGTGTGTGTGTGTGTGTGTGTGTGTGTGTGTGTAGTGACATCTCTCAGACAAGGAAAGTGCTTCAGAAGAGAGCTCGGAAGGCACCGTCTTCCCATTACGTACAGCTTCCTGTCTGCCTGCAGGCGAGCCTTCTAGCAGCCGATCTGTTTGAGTTCAACTTCAGAAAGACTTCGGGGTTGGGGTGGGGTGGGGGGTGGGTGGAACTGGAATGGAGAAGATGTCGGGAACAGTAGTTTATACATTTGAAAAAAGCACTGAATTTAATCGCATTTTCAGAAAGTAACTGACAGGGAAAATATTTCACCATGCTTTGCTAACTAGTCCCTGAACAGGATTGAGAAAATGAGATCATCTCATGTGGCTGCTCCAGTGAAACCCATTGCACACACCTCCCATTATTCTGCTTTCTGCCCTTTCTCAAATTTTGCATGACTAATTTGGCACATTGTGGAACAAAACCTGTGTGACTGTGTGTCTCAGTTACTGCCTAAACAAACTTTTAGTAGACTTTGCTGCTGTTGTCTTTCATTTTTTTTTTTTGTTAGATTTTTCAGCACTAGTTCACTTTGCGTGGAGTGGGACTTCACCTCAGTTACTTTGTAGTCAGTGCATATGAGAGTTTGTTAAGCTGGGCAATCAGTGAGCGATACTGTAAGTAGCGTACATGTTGATTTGATTATGCCCAGGCCCCAGCCACGGAGATGCATTGGGGTAACTTGGTTGCAGTGGCTTCCCTTCCTTATGGATGTAATTGGAGATTGCTTATGCTTTCCCTAGCAATCTCTGCACTTCCCCTTTAGTCCACTGTTTGTGACATGCAACATCCAAGCAGATGAACAGTTTGTGGCATAGAAAGGGGCAATATGAAAGAATATATTACATTTGATCCCAGATCTGTACATCCTACATTGAAAAAAGAATCCTACTTATAATCGTCTGATTTTTTTTTGCAGAAAGTTTCTAGTATTCAAGAGGTGCACAGCGCCTCCCACCACACACACACAGGCTTTACTACAATAATCTGCTGTATTATTATTATTAATTTATGAATGGTGTGTTAAAAATAGCTCCGGTGATGGTAAACGTGACCACTGCTGCTGGATTGCCTGAAGCAATATGATGTGTGTACTGTTGTGGAACAAAGACACATTTGAATGGAAATGCTGCAGTGAAGTGGGCTCCCTCGTGTTTTTCCTGTGTTCTCTTTACATTTTGTAATTGTCGTACTTAAAATCCAGTGTTTCCACAGTAGTATGAGAGTATGAACACTCAATTAAATGCTTTAGTCTGTCACAGTTGCAATTCTATCAGTTGTATGTTTTACTGTTTCTATACATTGTAAAAAAAAATCAAGCATTTAAAAAGTTGTTGGATTTCCAGTACATACAGACCTACAGATATTACACATCACCTGGTGATTGGATTTTAATATTCAACCCACTCAGGATATAATGTGTCCAAATCCAGGAACTATTCAAGCATGAATTGGCTCTAAACTCTGCAGTTTGCATTCGCCTTTCTATAAAACATCTTTCTTGTTTGTGACTCCTTTCTTCAGAAATTAACACTTCTACTCCAGCCAAAGTCTAGCAGTGTAGAGTTTAGCTCACGTTACGTGTGGGACGCACTAGTTACTGCTCTCAATTAGACTTGGTATCATGGCTTCTCCCTAACTGATAACACAACAATTATTTATTGGAGTATTCCTCAGAATGCTCTCTTTAATCAGAGTCATGTATTTGATTATACTGGTGATGCTGAGACTTAACCAGTCAGAGTATACACTTGTCTGCCTGGCATCATCAGGCCAATTTTCATTAATGAATGGGTATCAACAACTGATGTCAGTGCAGTTCTTTGTTCTTACTATTCAGTTTGTTTCATACTGTCATGACATGTTAGAACAGACCTCTCCACATCAGCGGCAGCCATCTTGGTTATTGGCAAAAATGCTTTAGCGGTGCTCATCTGTCATTCATCGTATCAAACCCGCCACATGTTAGATAAATGGTTGTGATGGCCCAACCTGTCTCAGGATGGATGGAAATGCTAAAGTTAGCATGCTTACATGCAGATTGGTAGCATGCTAACCTGGTGAAAGTTGAGTTGAGTGACAGAAGTTAAATTTATTTTTAAGAGTGTAACTTCCTCGTCTAAAAAGATAAATGCTATGAGCATGAGCAGGATTAGGTGGAATTTAAGAACGTCAAGTGAGACAGGAGGTTTTGTGCAGATATTTAAGATTGGCATTGGTAATACTAGACGATGAGTTCACCCCCCGCCCATTTGTTCGCACAGGATAACGCTACAGGGACAAGCATGGACAAGTGTTATATGGGACAATAGAGGCCCAACCTTGAACTCAAAATGAAGAGCTATTTAACCTTGACTCCATCACCATTTGTCAGCAATGATTGGACAATAACCAAAGAAACATTGCTTACCTCTCAGGCCACTCCTTCCTCCCCCTGACTGGATCACGATTCCTGCAGCTCGTATGTCCCCCGTGCACACACCCCTTCGCCCTCCTTAGTCTTGTCGTATATTTGGTACAGGGAGGGCTTGGCTGTCTTCCGCGTCGTGCCGTGCTGCTGCAGTCTTATCTGTTGACAATAATAGACTCAGAGGAGTTGGGAGAAAAAGAAGGGGGGGGGGTATGTGGGGGGAAATGGAGGGACTAATGTGAGGAGTCCAGACCAGCCTGAACCGCTGCTGGTTTCCCAAGAGGGTCGTCGGTCCGTCCAGCCCCAGAGATGTTATTTTGGGCAGCAAGGATTATTAAAGCATCCTCTGACTCACCCCTCAGCTTTTTTCATTACCTCCTCACTTTCTGTGCAGCCAGACAGCCGCGCAGCGTCACTGCCTTTGATTTCAAATGCAGCTTGCTCACTGGAATGAAAAATGCATACTTAGCAGAACCAAGAAGAAATGCATGTGTGGAGAGTGTGTGTTTGTGTGTGTGTGTGTGTGTGTGTGTGTGTGTGTGTGTGTGTGTGTGTGTGTGTGTGTGTGCGTGTGCACGCACATGCGTGCGTGCGTGTGCGTGCAATTACTTGTGTGTCAAAGAGGGAACAAGATGGGGAGACCATAGTTCTTGAGACATTTTTTTCCAATGCAGAAATACAGCCCAGCGTCAAATTACAATAGAATTTGCTGGTTTATGAAAAGCTCAACAAATCTCAATATGTTCTCGACACAAAGTGCTTTGTGAAAACGAACAATGACTGACAAGCACTGAGCAATCAACATGCTATATGACAGCAGCTCGCACCAAGACTCTCCATAATCTCTTGTATTGTGTTTGTGTGTGGGGTGAAAGGATTCACGTCATTATTAACTCCTTTTATCGCACCTTAATTTCACCTGTGTGCGTACAGCAGGAGGATGCATGAGCGCTGCTTTGGAGTTTAGCATAAAAGTAACAGCAATAATTTACCTGATACCCTGTGGTTTTTTTTGGGTTTTTTTTGTTGCTGACTTCCAGTGGTTTAACGTCTTTCTTTGCTGCAGTGATGCAGCGTACTCCAGGGTGTGTCAGTGCACTGTGACATCACTGTTGGGTGTGGTTACACAAACAGCTGAGCACACTCCCAACCACACTAGAGGTGGTCAGAGGTAAAACAGACTTTCAGTTTTCAACTAGAGAGGGCAGCAGAGAGGGCAACAAAATGCTGCACCAAAATGCTGCTTTTCGGTCAGTGGTACAATCCTCTCCTAGAAAATTATGTTCATTTATATATTATATGTGTTATGAAACGGTTTTCCCAATTACATTTTGGTGGCGGAAACGCTGGCTGGATTATTTTCAGAGGCAATGTTTTTTTTTTTTTTTTTTTAATCAATGAAGCAGTACTTTTATGCCGTGCCCCAGAGTAGGCAGATCGTGGTCGGGGTGGATTGCAGTATACAGAGTGTAACTGTGACATGAGGAAGAAAATACACATTTGGGTAGTTGAGACTTGACGCCTGTCTGTCTGCATGCAGTGCCCTCTTTTATTGTATTGCTAAATTCCTCACTATCTTACAATGCCCTTACCTTACTAGCATCTACAGGCCCTTCTTGGCCCCCTGGTAACATGACCCTAGGTGTTACACTGTACGGCCTCTAGAGGACATTACCTTTTGTTTTTCTACACCTTTTGATCACCTTGTTATCCTGTCTGACCACACATCTGTAACCCCAAGTCAACTGTATTTACATACTGCTGCCTAACATAACCATGAACTACTTTAATAATGCTGTAGTGACTTTAAGTGGATACTGTACTGCAAGATCTGGCATTTTTGCAGAAAAAAAACTGTCAGTGAACATCTTTCTGATATGGTCAGTATCAACATTTTTGCAACTTGCCAAATGTAAATTAAGAACATTTCCTCATTATTTCAATACAAAACAGAATCTCTGATGCATTATGTTTCCTTCAAAATGAATTTGCTGTCGTAAGTTATTTGTATATAGGAGACAGGTTTGGTTGCGAAAACCTATAGGCTCTGTAGAGTTATAATGGAAAAAGCAGTTGATCCTTACTTTGATGACTTTGATGTTTAAATACAGTGACTCGCACATAATTCTGCATAATGCTAAATATTTATACAGTATATAATGTAATGACTTTCCATGTGTATCCAGTAGAGACAAGAAAAAGGGAAGAAGAAAACAGGAAAAATTAGACTTGTGAGTTGGGCTGAGCTCCAGAGCTCTGCAACCCTGCATAGGATGTAAGTGTAAGTGTAATTAATGGATGAATGGAGAATTTTTCCAAATGATTCTGAAGTGCTATCTGAATCCTGGTGGAAAGCAGAAGCTTTCTGTGGAAAGCAGATTTTGGTAAAACATTACAGCATAATGTCTCTTCACTCTGTCTCCCAAAGTCTATTTCATTCCTTAAATGTATTTTTTGCACATCCACGCCTTCATCAAATATCTACAAAAGAGTAAACTCCAGATAGATCTGCAGACATTTGGACTTGACGTAGAAGGAAAAGCAGGTGTTACTAATAACATTAACGTAGGCTCTGTCATATTCATGTTTCCCAATAAGCCTTGACAGTGTGATAGTGAGCCAGCACACACAATACCAGGACCCTGGACCTGAAGAAGCTAAACAGAGTTTATTAATGAAATTATTTACAGCTTGGACGTCCTGTGGCCGGACGGTTACGGCACATCCCATGTAACTGCAACATCTGCTGTTTGATTCTGGTTCGATTTAAAAAAAAAAAAATAAAAAAAACGTATACATGTTCTGCTCCTCTAACCTTTCTCTGTAGGGAGGCGAGAGGCAAGCAGCAGCATAACAGTCCTTACTTGTAGCTAATCTTAATGGCATATTCTGTTGGGGCTTGGCCTACATAGTGCACTAGCGGTGCCTCTTCTTAAAAAGGAGACCTAACAGGCGGTGCAGTGCGGAAGATATATTAACCATATAGAGTATAAACATAGCATGAGCACACAAGGCACCGGTTGGTCTGCTCACAGACAGGAGGCTGGAGTCTCTGTTCGTGGAGCCAATTAGTGAACACACTCACAGATCTGCAGACTCTGTCAGCTGAGCTGATAGATGTGGGGCTGTACAACTTCTCTGTCCACTTGCTTCACACAAACTTTCCACAGAGCAGGGAGGCGAAGTGAGGGAGTGTCTGCCATCTGTTACTGTGAATGCAACTGTGCTGTCAGGCATCAGGCTGTCTACATGTGTGTAGGTTTTATCATTTATTCATTTTTTAGTGAAGAAGAAAATCTGGTAATTTATCAGTGTATATTTTAATGACCAAGAAACAGGTACAAAAATTGGGTTTAAAGAATAACATTTGCTGTGAGAACATTCTGTACAATTTTTTATTTATTTATATTTTTTGACTTTGAGAGCATCTGTTACATAATTATCAGCTTATAAAACTCTTCTGCAGCCCCAGACGTTTGTTTCGGGGACACACTAGGACACATTGGTCTTGCCTTTAAGAGAATGTCTCATGACCACAGGGTCAAAGGTTTGAAAATTGTAACAGTCTCAATGGCTATTGTATATTATCATGTATAAGAACATTATTTTACTACACTTTCTTGCAGGCACCACCACATCTGTGCCATAAATCCGATTGCAATCACTCCTGGTTTTTGCAGGTTGTATGTTCATAGGCCACTCTGCCAAAACGGAGTGATGCCAGAGAGGGTGGAGGGAAAATATGTTTCCGCTGTAAGATGTGGCATTTATGGGACATTCTGTCGTAGTTAAAACGAAAAATAGAAAGAAAAATACAAATATTCAAACTTCACCAGTGTCATTCAGAGTCCTTCTCAGGCCTGCTGTGTCATCATTGATGGTCTGAAGTCATCTTCTTCTTGTCTCCCTGAGTGGCAGTCAGATACACGCTCCACTCAAAGGTACTTAGAGACCTGCAGCCGGGCCCCGTCCCTGACTGTGTGGCGATAAAACAACCCCATTGGTCCTCCCTTCAGTCTCCGTCCTGGGAAACGCTGTGTCAACAGCCCATCTCCCACCTGCCCTCCCTGATTCCACGCTCCCGTCAGTCAGCTGTCACCACCGTCATCACACACAGCACATAGTAGTGTATCTGCAGTTGAACTCAGGATCCGCCTCATGGGACGGCTGAGGTGAAGAGGGAGGGAAGATGGAGAGAAAGTGAATGGAGAAACATGGTGACAGATGTGAAAAGTGTTGAGGCAGAAGAGTGAAAGAAAGAGGCAGGAAGAAAGACTTGAACAACACCCAGATGCGCAATGCACATACATGCACCATGTAGACTTGTGTAGGTCACTGAAAACCAGCCATGTCATCATGGTGCAGAACCAGGAAAAAAGTATTTTTTTAATTTTTTTAATGCACAGAAATTATGAGGTAGAGAAATCTCTCCATCTCTCTCACTCTATCCCTCCCTCTATAGCTCAATTTCTCTCTCTCTCCCTCCTCTGAATTTGATTTGATGCCTGAATATCCACCCTGTGGATAAAAAAAACATAAACCATGTAATTTGTTCAGTTTAAGGATCATAAGACCTCAGGCTGAATGAGATTAGGTGAGACCTCCTGCTCTGCTTGTGATTGGTGATAGATGTGAGCTAGTAATCAACCAAGGAATGTAATCCCTTCCTAGGCAGAGGACTGAATGGCCAGCCAATCGTAGCGATCACATGATGACGGTGTTAAACCCGAAAGTCGGCTTGATTTCAGGCCCCCAGAAGCCTTTGCAGCAGGGTCATAAACTGTGCCATTCATCTACATCCAGCAGAGTGGCAGGGCACCGTGGGCGCAGCAGACCGACAGAAACAAAGCAGGTCACGCTGATGATACAATATCATTTGGCCATGAGGAGATGCAGCTGAACTGTCGGGTTGCTGCAGGACTTTAACCCGGTTTGATTTCACTAGGTAATGGGGGGGGTGGGGGGAGTGGATGCCTTTCTTTTACTCTAAGGGGCGTCCCAGATACACAGCGGCCGGCTGAGTCAGTCTTGGAGGGGAGAGTGACACTGCATCTGTAAATGTACCATTAGAGGCATTTTTCCTCTTCCTGTCTCTTCTTCTCTGACTGCTCTTGGTTTAGACACGCGCATTCAGCTTGTTTTTCTTCTGCTTGTGCTTTCTCTCTGGTTATCTTATTTCAATAGAGACCGTTCCAGGATGTATTGTTGTCATTAGTGGGCCAGATTCCCTCTAAGAGGAGAGCTCTGCAACACAGCACCACTCATTTGTTCTCATTTGACTTCTCTCCATTATCCGCAAAGTAGAGGTGGCACAATCCCCACAGGGGCAGCGTTGCATTTTCACCTTGATTGCTTTTGGCTTTCTTATTTAACATGTTTCTTCAGTGGCAGCAGAGGCAGAGCGGACAGAACTGGTGTCACCACTATCAGTTCGAAGAGCACTGCCGCAAAACTACATTTGCTGCTGCTGCTGTGTTTAGATCATCCGTAGCACTCTAGAAATAAAACAAGGACGTTTTGTGTGCGAAGGGAGGGAGGATCGGACGAATAAAAACATGGCCTGGTTGGAGGCTGTGAGCCAGGTGTGGTGCTACGTTTGGAATCGGACTGGACTGCGTTTGTGGACTGTTTGTCTGCAGACGGCCATGTGATTGCGTGGAGTAGTCAGGCTGAGGTTTGAACTGAGCTGCTCCCCAGGATCTGACAGTTACGTGCAGTAAGGCTGGTTTACATGTCATAATTTAGACTCTTATAAACACTTTGGATCTAGAAAAACAGTTAATATGGACAAACAATTTAAATGTATATCTAGTGTGTCATGTATGTTGTGTTTCCTGTAGATAGTTGCTAGTTCAAATGTCCCATGTCTATAAAGCATTACAGTATACAGTAGATTGGGTATTTGTGCAGTACAGTTGGTTTTTTCTGCTCTAACATCTGCAGCAAATTCCAAACAACAGAGCATTAGATTTCTTTGCCTCAGGGATAATTGTCACAGCGGCATTAAAAAAGCAGCGGCTTCATCAGGGTGTTTTAGTTTTCATGGCATCGCAAAGATGTAAAAGCTCAAGCTAATATCTCTGAAATGCTGGATGAGGCTATTGCAGTGAGAAAGCGAGGAAGCGTGTGTGTGTCAGTGTGTACATGCGTCAAGGTGTCTGCACATGCAGCTGAGTGCACGAAAACAGCAACATCTGTGAAGGGTTCATCACTTACAGAAAGCTTCCTCATTGACTTCCAGTTATTGATCTTTGTGCTTGTGGCATTTCTTTGGTTTTAAATGGATAAATGGGAAGCTGTGGGTGCACATTGTCTAAATCAAGAAAATGTTGAAAAACAAAGCAATTCTTTGTGTTGAATTGATAAAACCATGTCATCTAATGCTGTTGTTACAGTAGCTGTGAGAGGAAAGAAAGGCGGACATATTGAGACAGGGAGGCAAAATTCATCAAATAATCACAATCTAAATTGCCTTGTACAATTAATTGAGCTCGGTCATGATGCTCTGCAGTAAGAGTTCAATAAATTTGTGAACTGACCAATCACACGTGCTGAATATACTGAATAGTTTTTAATATGTTGTGCTGTGATTAGCTTCTCTCAGCTTCCCATATACATAGCAAACTGCAGCTGTTCTATAGCTGCATTTTGCTATGATGGTGGTGAAATTTATTAAATGTTTTCTCTAGTTTTATTTAATACAATGTGAAGGTCAGGGCAGTTTTCTGTTGTGCAAGTACATAAAACCATTTTATTCTCACCAAAGATAGATGACAAATATGATAAATAATCGTGATCCCAGTATTGAGCAGATGATTATCATTTAAACCATACTGTGCATTAATGAAAATGTGTTTATGTAAGACAAAGAGGGAAAGAGATGATTGTGCAGGGATATTGGTCTCCGCTCAAAAGCTGCTATACAGTAAACGGAGCTCTAGCCTGTGTGTTGCAGATGCTCTGTGTAAATGGATGTGTGATAACCCTCTTTTTTTTTTTTATCATGGACCCACATCAAATGTTAATGATTTGTGATCACAGGCTTACTTCTCGATTTTAGGCCTTTCATCATACAGATGAGTATAGGGAGTTACACACACACACACACACACACACACACACACACACACACACACACACACACACACACACACACACTGAGAGAATGACACAGGTAGATAATCTAGTCCATTTGCAGCCAGGGAACTATAGGCTCAGGCTCTGGATGTTTCTGATCTGAACAGGAACACATCTGACAGGGCCTCTCATCACACCACAGTATATCAGGGAAATTTCACCAATTGGTTTTTGTGTCATGTTGCAGAAAATAACAGCATATAAAGGTTTTATCATGGCGAGCATGTCGGGTCACTTCTAATCTTTTAGGGTCGCACTTTTTAATCTTTCGGGGCCATAGTGTAATCCCATGATTTTTGTGAGCCATGGATTTGATACATTATGCTGCTTTTGATAAGGACAGTGTACTTTAAAAAGATGATTATAATATTGGAATTACCTCTAGAGCACTGGAGGTGTATGCGGCTGGGCTGGCATCAAAAACAGAAGGGAGGTTTACACGACATCTCAATGATGTCTGCATCCTTTCTGATTTATAGTGAGTGTGGAAGTTTACCCCTCTCTACACTTCTTTGCTGTAGATGTCAAAACATGATCCTTGGCAGCCAAATGAACACCCTTTCTATCAGGGTCATGGGTACATGTTTCTTTTTTCCCCATATTAGATGTAAAAGTCCTGGTGTCATAAAATGAGACCACTGTCACCCTCCCTGAATTGAATCTTCTTGTCATCACCGCCCTTGTCTGCAGCTGAATGAGGTCTTGCAGCTCGTACGCTCTCACAGCAGAGGTTTTCTATAGTTAGCTCAGAAAAGGACAACAGCAGTAACGAGGGCTGCTGTTATTCCCACAGCGGGAATGTACAGAATGGTGGCTTGCATTCCCACACTCTGCCTTGCAGACAGTGAACATGTCTCTCTATTGTGGGCCTGTTAGGATGAATCACTGTGGGTTGATCTGCTGCACACCACGCTGCCTGTGCTGCGGCTCAGTGCCACATTTGTGGTGACATCACGCACGCATCTTGCTATATAAGGAGGTGTGATGGAGGGAGTACGTCACCGTGTGCTTCGTGACTCTATCGTTGCAGCAGCCAGGCATCTGTGCATCATCACAGGCATCACGATCCACTGGTGTCCTGTTCTGTCATTCCAAGCTTGAGCCTGACTAGTGTGGTGGAATTCACCATGCATACCAGCTGCATGTTTAGCTACAGGAGACAGCTACCTGTCAGCTCCTCTGCTTCCTTTTTTCCATGCCTCCTCTAATTCACACACATTGTGGATGATATCCTCCCTTCTCCCTCCCATCTCTCCCTTCTCGTGTTTTGTTTCTCCTCTCTTCCTCTCTGTCTGTGTCACTGAGGATGGAATGCAAATCTAAGATCAGCAGAGTGTGTCATGGCGGAGCTGTGGGGGGCTCAGAACTATCTGCAGAGAGGCTATTACAGTAGCCGTGGCAGCTGGAGCAATGTGGGAATAATGCACAGTGCGAAATTAAGTGCTGCGCCACCGCTCTGTTGTACTTACTGAAGGCTGGTTTAGCGCTGACAATGTTAGCATCATGATGCAGATGCTGATGGAGAACAGCGTGGTTGCTGGCTGCCAGAGACATTTCTCTGTTTGGACAGGAAGGACATACAAGCCTAAACAGGAGCAGGGAAATGTGATACTTGTGTCAAGATGAGTTAGAGCTCGTCAAAGGGCAGTTTGTTAACGTTTGTTGTTGTAGCCATGTGCATGTTCTATGTGCATGTTTGTGTTCCGGGTGTAGGATTTCAACACAACTTCCCAGAGGAGACATTAGCCTGAGGCCCTGAGGGCATACTGAGAGTCAAAGTGAAGCATTTCTCAGGCAGCCAGTGCAGAGCACATAAAACACACTCACCGACACAAACACATAGGCATGCACAAGTGAACGCACGCACCCATACACATGCACATACTTAACACACCCCTCTATCATCATCAAGTCATTATAACGAGATGTTTCTCATGCTCCTCACACACTGCTCCACCCCCCCTACTCCACGTTCTCTCCCATCCAAGTCACGGCGCCCGTCCCCTCCTCCAGCATATAATTTGTGCTGCCGCTTCACTTTGGATTTGTGAATGAAGCACCGCTCAGTTAGTGTCCAGGAGCAGATCATGAATAATGCAACAACCCTCATGTGTTTCTCCAGCTGCGTCTGAATCACTCGTGAGGCTGCGTTCGGATGCTAAGGTGATGGGAGGCATTTGTTTTGATGTGAAACAGAAAGGAGAAGTCACTTGTGTGATCTGGCTACATCACAGACTTCAAATGTCCTTTTGTCTTTCTCTAGGTCTTTGTTAGAAATGAGGATTTGTTCATTAAAGTGCATATCCATTAGTCTCTTGTTGTGTTCCCATAACATCTTTGGCGCTACTGCTGCTGCAGTGTTTCTGTACTCCATTTGCAAGAAATCACGTCAGATCTTTTATCTTGATTTGCTGTGGATGAAGTTATGTAATAGGTGGTGGCATTTTGTTGCTGTGGTATCCTCGGATAAACATCCCTAATAGGCTTTTATTACCTGGCTAGTGAGTGAATCAGTATCATTTTTACTGGAAATGCAGACAGTTATCAAAACTGCATAAACAGCTTTTAATGGCAGAAATGGAGAAAGTAGACTCCAAAACAAAGTCACAGCAGCAGCAACCAGTTCTTGTCTTGTGTTAATCACACATGCAGCAGAAACAGGTCAACACTGGTATCCTCATAGGAAGATTGGCAATTGGCTTACAGCTCCCTAGAGCTGTGATATTAACTCTCAGTATTAGTAACAAGAATTTCACATGAAGTCATTTGATTTAATCGTGATATGAAAAATATCAATTAGCATTAATTAGCAGCATTAATAAGTTTTGGGTGCAGCAAAGCAAGCTGTAAATACATCATTATGAAGTGGTTATGAAGAACAGGTTAGCAAGCATCTCCCTATTTAGTCATTTAGCAGACATGCAGAAACATTTGAAGTGATATTTTCAGTCATTTGGAAAATGCAAGTGCAATATTCACTCCACTTCTTACCTCTGTTTTGGTCTTCACCAACTCCTGAAGTAAATATCTTAGTCTTTAGCTGCTAACCTTCTCTCTCTGCTGGGCAGGTAGCTTACAGTAGGTTTTTACTTTATTTTGCTGGACCGAAACAGTGAGGCTAGCCCAATAAATGCTAATGTTTCTGATTGATGAACACTCAGCTGGCCCAGTGTTGGAGGTACCCCTTTCGCCGTTGCTCATGCAAAATGAATGGTTTACAGGGTGTGTTGCTAACTTAGAGCATTTGTTGCTAAATGAACCGAGTTTTAGGATCCTTTAGGGACTTTTTTCAGAAAAGCACCTACCAACAAATCTACCAACTTTATGGAGAAACCTTAGCTACTTTCCGTAGAAGAGTTTCCAGTATTGCCCCACGAGTATGAGGTTGGGCTTTTTCTCTGCAGGGACACCTATGCTGAGCTTGTAACTTTCTTTCTGACTGATTATTTAACAGTGAATATAGCTGAAATTACAGCACAGCTATTGTCTTCAACTTATGGTGATTTTTTCAGACGATGTTTTGGTTATAAAATAAGGATTTTAGCAGCAACAGAGCAGCAGCTTGTTAATGGCATGGAAGTTAATGTTGTCTTAATGGGCCATGTTTTAGTCTCTTTTTCAGACTTGTTCTGTTCTATGACAATAGAAACATAAAAACATGTAAATGAGAACAGCTTTATTGGGAACTCGGCTGTATTAAAATACTGTATGTGTGAGCACAGAGCTATACAGCAATGTACAAGGTTTGGACCTAGTCTTGTTCTGAAAACAGCCTGAGAGTGAGTTGTGGACCGTGAAGAAAACAATAAGCTAAAAGATGCTAAAATGCTGTGTAGAGCTGAGGGGCACTTCAGAATCACGTGACATTTGTCCTCACAATGTACAATTCCCGTATACATAGTCACTTGATCAGTTGTTGATATAAAAATATTGATCAGTGCAGATTTAAGGAAGAACCAGAAATAATAAATCAGTAAAGACATGCTGTATTTGTAAGAATGTTGCTATGTGGTATTTTGGGATTTTGCTGTAACTGGACCAAACAATTGTGTAATTGTGTCCTTTCTAGTCTTAAGTAAATCTTGCTTTTATGTACTAGTGTTGCTGGAATACACATTCGTGCTGCTTCATTGTTCGACTTCTGCCCCTCTTTAACAGCTCATATTTTAACTGTACACTAGTTCATGAACTATACACGAGGCCCATTCATCATTCTATCCCTCGCTGGAGCTGGCACTTCTCTTTGGTGAGATTACTCAGTGTTCAACACAGAAATTCAAAGCAGAGAACACAAAAAGCATCTTTACCCGTACTGTATGTGCTTCACCACAGTGCTGATGTCTTGTGGTCTGTACATTCATTATCCTCAGACTGTGATCCAGTAGGCAGGGACCAAACCTCCTCTGTGGTTCAGTGAATCAGCCAATCACATGTGAGGAGCCCTTACCTTGGCCACTGAGCAAAGCTGGCAGCAGTGATTTATGAAGCCCTTTGAAATTTATGGAAAGTTGTCACGTACAAAATTAAGGGAATGCTTCACAGAGCTTTTTCCTCACCGAAATGTCATTATTATTTTGGTGGAAAAGTGGGAGAAATGTAGGAGAAAAATGGCTTATGAATAATTGATTCTGAACAATGGAATAAATGCATTAACACACAGTTAGCCTCCTCCAGGCTTTTCATCCACTTCCTGGCCGGTTTCCTCTCTGACAATTGGACAATGATAAAATGAGTGACAGCTAATTTTAGAAATCTGGGGCTGCTGACTGTAACCATACTTCAAAGAATTCATCTTAGCAAGTTATTTCACACAATTTCCAGCTTAACTGTACTTGTTTCGAGATTTTACTTCTCTTCAGTCTCTTTACAAAGAGGACCACTCTGTTTTATCACGACCAGGACACATGATTTTAGACAGTGTTTGAAACAAAAGGTATTAATTTAATCATGTTATGATTTTAGTGTATATTAATGTGTGTAAATGTTTTTTTTGTAAGTTCTGATTGACATTAGATGTTTTATCCAGCAGGAGCTTCTGGTATTGGGATAAATAAATGGGCACCTTCCTCTGAGGTTCATAAATTCAGACACATTGTTATTGTCTCTGTACATCCCTTAATGTCCATCGGACTGTGCACACAGATACAATCTGTGAAACTCTGAATCATTTATCAATGCACTGCTCTCAGTACAGTCTTGTTCCTCATCTCACACACACACACACGCACACACAGACTCACGCTATTCATTTGGAAATACAAACAGGTCATATCCAGGCAGGCTCCGTTGTTAATCTTGTGTCATCCTGTTGTTTATAATGCATAGCAAATGATGATGATTTAAGCACCTATATCAACAAAATAATCAGATGCTATCAAAATGAAAATGAAAAATTGGCTATGGCATGAAAAGAGATACAACGTTGTCTGTGTTAAGACTGTGTGCGACCCTCTAGATCAAATTAGATAATCCAACAGGACTTTATCTGCACAAGTGTATGTTTTTCTGATGTGAATACTTGTTTTTTGCAAATATTAATATTAATTAATATTATTAGTATAAGAGAATTCAGGCTGTAAAGCTGTCTGCGTTAATGCCATACTGTTTAACTAGGTCAGCTAAAGGTGTTCTCTTTGCACATATTTTCTGCAAAATCTGAGGTTTCCAACTGTAAAATGTGCTAAGAGAAGAGCATTTGTCAGCCGTGTTTGAGAACATATAGAGTCTGTTGCAGTGAGAGCAGGGAGTGGTGTTGCATCCTGCTGCTTACTCTCATTTCTCTCTCTCTCCCTGTGTATGTGTTTGTGACAGAGACAGAGCAGCTTCTCATTAGGTTTTGACAGGGACTGAAGCCGAGGCAGTGCAGGGCAAAGTAAAGTGAAGCTATAGACTACAGACTGAAGGCTTCAGCCTCAGTAGACTAGCACAGAGATGTGTGATGAAGCACAGAGAAACTCCTGTCTGACTGATACCTCATATTTCCACTTGCACAGAAGCAGATGTACCGTATGCTCACTGGAAATGTAATTGAGCAGCATCAATATGCACACACTGGGTCAGAAATAAATCATGATGTGTACTGTATATGAAAAGCATCAGAGAACGTCCAGTTCAAAGTACAATAAATTCCACTCTTTTATTCCCTCTCTTTGATCTACAGGAAACGAAGCCCATCTGCATCCAGGGATCCAAACCAAAAATACGACCAAAGGGAGGGGGTTGACCACTCACAGTATGCCCCGACGGACGGCGGCATGCCCAGATCACCGTCCGACTATGGGGATGGGGACCCTCGGCGGGCTCCGCGGGGCCCACACATGTACCCAGATGTGGATGCGGCACGGATGGGCTACCGGGACCGACGGGGCCCTGGACGCTGGCACTCCCAGGAATACCCGCTGGACCAGGAGCTAGATGGACCGCCCAGCGAGTATGACCTCCAGCAGCAGCGCCAGGAGGAGTTCCAGGCACGCTATCGCAGTGACCCCAACCTGGCACGATATCCTGTTAAGCCGCAGCCCTACGAGGAGCAGATGAGGATGCACGCTGAGGTGGGTCGTCTGAGGCACGAGCGCCGCCACAGTGATGTCTCCCTGGCTTACACGGAGCAGGATGACCCTGGCCCGATCCGGCTGTCCCGACAGCATCTCACCGAGCGCCGGCCGCCTATGGTGGGACAGCGCTCCTACTCCGTGGACCGCTCCTCCCCAGGGCCCATGGGTCCTGGCCTGGGAGGTCACAGAACCTCCAACCACAGCCCCCCAACGCCTCATCGCAGCCCTGTGCTGGGTGACCGATCTGGGGACCTGCGGAGAGCAGACCTGGGTGTAGGCGGGGATCCCATGAGGAGGCAGCAACACCACTTGGACCCCAGTTCAGCTGTCCGCAAAACCAAGAGGGAGAAGATGGAGAGCATGTTGAGGAATGACTCTCTCAGCTCGGACCAGTCGGAGTCGGTGCGCCCGCCACCCCCAAAGCCCCACAAAACCAAAAAGGGAGGGAAGATGCGGCAGGTGTCACTGAGCAGCTCAGAGGAGGAGCTGGCCACCACACCGGAGTACACCAGCTGTGAGGACGTGGAGATAGAGAGTGAGTCAGTCAGTGAGAAAGGTAGGGGCCACACACACCACCAGCCTCTGTCAGTCTACTCTGTTTCTGCTACTTTTACTATGTCTATAGGTTTATTTAGCATTCATGTTACATTATACAGACTGCTCTGATGCGTTTTCATGCTATTGTAATTCTTTCATAGTATTGCTGAAACAATATTGTTTGAAAAGTCAGATCTTATCTAATAATTAAATTGTTCTTGCTGTCTCATGTTGATATTGATTTTGATATATGCAGCTGTTGACTCAGATATAACCTTCAGATTCCCCAGTCTACAGTCTGTATCTGTGCTTTGTGTGTTTCTGTGCTTATCTGTGTTTTTATGTGTAAGGCTCATTATTTTCATTTCAAAAGATTCTTTGCTTTGAGTTTAATAAGAAAATTTTAAATAGCAAGAAATCTGTATCATCAGTAACAAAAATCATAATGCTGTCATTTCGCAGATTTTAATAAAGTTAAATTTTTTTTTTTTCTGGTGCATAATGAGCAGCTCATTTGCATTTTCTCCACATTTTCCTCCTCAGTTTCCACTTTCTGAGCTGTGCACTCCTTTATTGGACTATCTTTATTATAAACTGCAGTAAACAGTTAATTCTTTGATGTGTGGTGACTTTGGTTTACAGCACTCTGCCTCTTCTATAAAGTCCCAGCATTTACAGTAAAAAAAAATCTTAGAAGCCCGAAAATAATGAGCCTTATGTATGTGCAAAGCACTGCTGCGTTTTATGTTTGTTATGCGTGAATTTACTCACACAGCTCCGGTGCCTTTGAGGACGAGGCTTGTGGGCTCATGAGCCAGATATGTTTCAGTGTGGATGGGTGTTATGTGTTTTTAAATGAATGTAATGCTACTGCTCTCAAGGCCTAATCCTTTTGCCGCTGCTGGCACACTTTGCCGGGTCCCGCCACAGCTGTTTCACATGATCAGTCTGTCCTAATGGACGCTGTTACATAACTGACAGACAGAGGGAACCATGGAGAGGTCTGGGGTGTGGGTGTCTAGTGAAACAAGGTGAGCTGGGTAAATAACAGTTTCAGAGTATTTTATTGGTTCGTTTTATGTCATCACTGCTGCATGTAAATGAATGGAATTAGCAGAAGGTAATAAAAGAGCAGAGGGTGATTGTATGTTTTCCTGCAGTATACTGTACCTCCTCAGTTAGCTTTGACCTCTTGACTTCCATACTGTTTTGGTACCACACTGCTGATGTCATTCCTTGTAACTGCTCCTGGCTTGAGGTGGATGGTAAAAAGACACATCATGTCGCTGCTCAGGGTTTTTTTTTTTCATGGCACGTTCTGCTGCTGATTTTTCAAATTAGCTCGAGCAATTTCATTTCAGTGGGTTCTCTCCGGGTACTCCGGCTTCCTCCCACAGTCCAAAGACATGCAAAATGGGGACTAGGCTAATCGGATACTCTAAATTGACCATAGGTGTGGCTGTGAGTGTGAATGGTTGTCTGTCTCTATGTGTTTGCCCTGCGATGGACTGGCGACCTGTCCAGGGCGTACCCCGCCTCTCGCCCGAAAAGATGCTGGGATAGGCTCCAGCCCCCCCGCAACCCTACTAGAGGATAAGCGGTAGAAAATGAATGAATGAATTTCATTTCAATAACTGTGCTCAAACATTGAAATAATAATGTGAAAGATTTCTACAGGCAGTGGGTCCAGTTTAGCACAGTGTGCCTAATTGAAGAGGTGTGCTTGGTGTTGGCTTTGCCTGGCCTGTCTTGCTGTTTAACTACAACAGGAAAATAGAAATGGACATCAGATCGCTCATGGCAAATGTCCTACCTGCTTAGAGACACAAGCGCACTTGTCCAAGTGTATAACCACACACTGGCAAGCAAACAGTCAGAGTGACTGAATTAAATGCCACTTTGCATAGAATCAACCTCAAAAGCAATTGTTTAGGCTGTTAGCTTCTTGACTGCTCCACCTGGTTGACAGTTGTTGTAATTGCAAATTGATTTTATTGTCAAACCTGTAATTACGGAGGCCTTTACCTGAGAAATGTTAAAAGCACCAAACGGAAAGAAAGGAAGAGGAGCGGCTGACAAATGGAAGAATAAAAGACAGACAGGAGGAAAGTACAGCAGCGCAGTTTGCTTTTGTCAGTAGCACTAGACCAAAGCACCTGCCACATGCTCGAAATGTTTAATCTAGAAGAGACTGGAGGAATTCAGTTGGTCTGCTCCGTTATGTAACTGTTCTCCTCACTAAGGGAAGCAGCACCGGCACTACATTATTGATGTGGGAGTTTCCAGGTTTCCAGGTAGCCATGAAACAAAAATAGGAAGAAAAGACAGGCTGTTGTGAGGGTCAGAGTTTCTGTTGTTTCTGTCTGTGTCTGTCTGCCTCCTCCACAGGTCAGCCTGTGTAGGAGAGGAGGGGGAAAATAAAGGAAGGAGTTCAACTATTGCCCTGAATAAGTATAGCTATATAACATCCTCAGCTGATTATGTGGAGCAATCTCTGCTCTTTATTGAGGTATAATTGGCAGTTTTATTAATTTATGACATAATTAAGGCTGCTGTGATATGGTGCATGCAGGGAGTCTGATAAATGGTTCAGGAAATTCTACTGAATCATTTATTTTAAACCTGTGTCCTTGTTTGCACTCTTTCAGTTATATAACAGACAGCAGAGACAGGATCCAATCTTTAGGCTCCAGACCTGGGCATGTGATATTCTGGAGAGTATTGATATAGTCAATAAAAACCTTATATAATACAGTCAGATATAGAGCTATAAAGATACATCGGCCCTTTTTTGTGGAACATAGAATTTAAAAATGGAGCAGATATAGCACGACATAGCATGTACTTCAACAGAACCAGGTTTCACAGCCGTTTTAAATGCTACATACTTAGACATAATTATGATTTACATCCTCTTTTCAGTCTGAAAGGTTGAAAGAAAAGCCACAGCAGACAAGAAAAAGATCATCAGTTATAATTGCATATCAGGCCATAGTGGCAGAGCGATGAAAAAGAGGGCAGAAAGCATCTTTTGGACATTTGTGGCCCATCAGCGTCTTGGGGTTTGTGCAATCAGCTCGACTTGGTCAGGAGATGGGTGTGTAACAGTAGGCTAAGCAGGGTGCGTGGAACGCTCTCGACTCTCCAATACCCTGCGGGGGCCACTGAGGACGGAGGAGGGCTTGATGGGATGGGAAGGAGGGAAAGCCAAAGGGAGGAGGAGACTGGAGGAGAAAGGGTGTGCCTGCTGTAATGGGCCTGGCTCGTGCCTGCGAGCACTAAAGACTGATTTATCGCGATGGCCTCTCCCTGTGTTTTCCTCTTTATTGATTCCCTTGACATGCAGTCTCATAATAGTGCAGAACAGACAGAAAAGGAGAGGCTGGCTGGCTAACTACAGCAGAGAGGTGAACATTGTGTAGTGACAGCCTATGTTACATCCTCATTAATGGCTGCTGGGATCTGTTTTTGCATCTCAGTAAGTCTGCTGGATTTTTAGTCTGTGCTGTCAAGCTTGTTTGTTTGTTATTCCCATTAATTCAACCTTTTATACCTCGATTGTTACTGCTACTGTGTTCTGTGCATAATAAGAGACGTTATCTGACCTTTTATTTTAGGATATATGTTGATGTTTTAAGATCTGCTTCCCCAGAGGGCTAACATGACACTGTATCACCTTCCTAGCGTGGTGACTATGTTTAAACATACACACTGTTTCACCCCTGCCTCTTTTCTGCTCTTGCCCCTTGAATTGTAGTAAAAACAGCATCAATAATTAATGATCCAATTAATAGTTTACACTGGTTTTTATTGAGCTGTCAAAGTGATGGAGAGCCTGCTGGTGGTGAACTCCGCCACTGCCTGCGCTCTGCCATTGCCCTGAATCAGCACTTTGCGGGCCTCGGAGCCGGGGCGAAACGGCAGAGCTGGGCGCAGACTGCTGATGCTCACAATTTATGGCCTTGATGAGTTTCCTGCTCCCTGAAAAACCACACAGTGCCTCGCTGGGGATCAGTGCCCAATTGTGGTGTGCCACTGTTAATAAAGCTTCGGGGAAAGAAAGGGGAAAGGCTGTACGTGTGTCCATCCTGGCGCCCACTCAGATCCTCCCTGACAGACACCACAGGGGGTGGGCAGGGTAGGGGGGCCGCTGGAGGTGGAGGAGTGTGATGGGAGGAAGAACAGGCACAGGTTGGAGGTGAAACCGTGACTGCTGCAACCTTGGAATAATCCATGTAGTATCTAATTCCAGTCTATGTATAGCAACAAAACAGACAAATAAATGTAAACCTCTCACCGTCTCAGAATACATTTAGAAGTGTAACGATTCTGAAAGCGAGACCGAACCCACCACACAAACATCAGCACAATGGCGGAGTGTCATCGGAAGTCTGAACTGAACCGTGGATTCAGAGAATTGTTAGTGTTTCTTCCTCTGTTTCTATGCTACAAATGCAGGCCTTAAGCTGTTTGAACTATAATGGCCACATTAGGCAAGTGACTTGTTCAATGGAGAGTGTCTACCACTCTGAACTGTGCTCTGGTGTTTACGCTGCCGACAGAGTAGCAACTGGGAGGCGAAGAGGGTAATCACTGTTGTCAGCTGTTGGTTAGAGGTCCGCAGAGGGCAAAGCCTGTCTGGGGACATCCATAATGTTTTATCACAGTGCATAACTGTGTATAGTAAGTAGTTATAGCACTGCCCTAGACTGATGGATGGATAGTGATAGCAGAGGGACAGAGGGAAAGAGGACACTTTCTTTTGTTGGGCTTTGCCGCTTAGTCACAACTGTGATGATGAAGATGTGTATTATAAAAAATATAAATACACCACTTCTGAAGCTCAGTGGCAGAAATGATGCTACTAAATGTATGCCAAATTAGAAAATTGACACAAAATATGTCTTTGTTATCTGTTGGCTATCATTCCGATAAACAATAATCACCTCGCTCTCACTTAATTAAATGCTGACATATGGGAAGACGGCGACATTGCTAAAAGGAGAGGGTGAGAAACAAGAGCACTCAGTTAGCTAAACTTTGCCAACTGTGGCTCAGGAGGAGAAACAGGTTGTCCATTAACTTGATACTGAACCCAGATTGCTCCAGAGAGACAGGCAAGTGTGATGAGGCTTATTTGTGACTTTTCTTCTTGCCTTTAATGAAGTTGACTTAGATTATATGGTAAACTGCTGTAAGGCTGTAAACAGGAACCTGTGTCAGTCGAGTTGTAATAAACTTGAATTATTCTTTAAAACTTGATCTTCATTGTCAGTATGTCAAGCACCTCAGTTCTGCATCAGTTGTGTGTGTATTCTCATTTTGTTAGAAGACATGAAGCTGTGGCTATATTTACTCACAGTGGCACTATCTTTATGCGGCGTTCTTCTTCCATGCATCTTCTTTTTTTCTATATTGAAAATCTCTTCCTCTTTACTCTTGTGTGCTCCGCTCCCCCATCGCCTCATCCTCTACATTCAGAAGTATATGCAGTCTATTTTTATTCCTTTCCATCAGACTTCCCTGATTTCCCTGAGATTGAATCCTCAGCCAGATAATGCCTGAAGGAGGCCTGTCCTGTATAGATCCATTAGGTTCTCCAGCTCTTTGCAGGGGAAGTGAAGTGTGGGGAATGTGATGTATATGGCTCAGGGGCTGCGCAAACACAGTGTTTTCAGACAGCCTTACCTGTGCCCTGAGGTTCACTACAGCTACATACATTCATGCAAACTCCCAAGTATACCAACAGCACATGTACAAGTGGTGGACCAGTGTCTGCTGAAGGCCTGTCAGTACCAAATAAGCTTTCTGTATTATTTAAATGACTCATCCTTTATATGCTTTAATAACAGCAATTTCATGAAGACCATTTCTTAATACACTTTATTACTGAATTGTAAAATGACTTGCCAGTGTAAGCGAATAACATTTAAATGCCCATTGCCTCCGCATAATGGGGTGTTAAATGCAGAGATATGCTACACACTAAGGTCTGGGGACAAAGAAATCACCACTTCCTCTGCAGTCAAACGGCAGCCCCTCTCTGACAACCCAAATTATTTTTTCAGTTGGTCGGCCTCAACCCTCAGCACTCTTTGCCTCCGTACCACTCTCCATTGGGAATCTTCGCACCACCTTTGGATTCAATATTTTTTACTCTTTTTAATTAGCTTGGATTTTTAAGCCTCTTAATCAAATTGAAAGTGCTCTCCATCTCTCTGCTCTGTGCATCCACATGGGAGAACAGGGCAAATCCTGTACAATGACAAAGTTAGTTCTGCAGACATGCCTCTCCATCAGATCAAATACTCACAGCGAGTTTACGTTTGTTTCAAATATCGTGTACTCTCTGTTTTCTTGATGGATGCATCACATCTGCTGCGTGAGATAGGTTTGAGGGGTCTTACCACCTGCAGTTACTGTCTGACCCATCAGCTGCATTGATTAGAAAAGTAAAATAAAAATCCTCCCAGAAACCTCCTGTAATTCCCCCGCCTGTATTTCTCAAGGCTGTGTCCAGAGCCTCATCTTTAAAAGCTCTCCCTGGTGCACTTTAGATTGAGGTCAGTTAAGGCATGTGTGGCACTGCAATCTGAATCATCCGGTTAAACACATTAAAGATCTGCCCTGCTCCCTCCCACAGATGCAGCTACTGTAGGATAAGATAGCAGCATACTAACTTTGTTGGAACAAAATGTGCATTGTTGTCTACTGATTTGAACCGAGAGTCCCAGCCAAGAGTGTTCTTTGGAAATAAAGATGAGAATAAAAGGGGTAAGGTGTTCCAGGAGAGAGAGGAAATATCAGCCTTAGTTTTAGACAAATACACCTTTATGACTGTGCACAAATCTGCAGCTTTGAAGCAACATACGGGAAAGTGCAGGAATGTGTCACGGTTTCATTACACAGTGACCACGAGGGTCTCAGGAAACTGATCTTGACGTGTCATGATGACAAAAACAATCGCTGCACCCATTAAACATAAGACATTTACTGTGTTAAATAGTGCCTCTGCTGTTTTTTCCTTGAAGTGTTTTAACTTGAGACCAGATTGTAAAGTATGGAACAGATTAGTTTTTTCTGACTTTTTTCTCAGAATTCTGAGATTAAAGTCAGAATTCTAAAAAAAAAAAATCTTTTTTTTCCACGTGGTCCTAATCCTCTTCTGTAGTAAACAAATAATACTACGTATGAGCATTTGGAAGCGGCATCAGTGTAAGCGTTTTCTCAGAATTAAAACCACATTTCCCATATTTTGCATAAACCTAATTTTTTTTCTGTCACAGAGAGATGTGGATTCTTGATCCCATTGTAAACCAATACAGCACGTTTCATAACAAATCAAACCTTTGGTCATTCAGATCAATGTGAAACGCAGTGTTGAAGCCTGTAGAAGTGGAACATACTGAAAAAGTGAATATAAAGGAAATAATGTAGCAGGAGGTAAATAACATTTTGAGCTGAGTTTACATGTTGTCTGGCTTTATAAGAAGAGTTTTCCCATGATGTGCAGGTGGAGCATGTTTAAGACCTTTTAAGTAGAAACTCTGACTCGTCTGGAGGTAGAGGTCTGGTCTTGCTTGTCTTGATATGGAGCTTATAGGCTGTTTTCCTCCTACCAGTAAGTGAGTGCTGGGATTTACTCTTGTGTCCTGCAGAGAGGACAAGCAAAACATGGAAATACGGGAAGAAACCATATGGCCATGAATGGAATGTGAAAACTGAGAATTGTGTGGCTGAGAGCGCAGGCGGCTTGTGTCCCTCCCTCTCTGTGCAGTGTTGAGGGGGTCAAGTCAGTAATGATCCTTTATGTATTATGATCTGAGCTACATCTTTCTTTCTCCACAGGGATCATAGAAATGCACATGATGATCACCCTTTGAGTTTGAGCAGTATGTGTGAGCGTGTATGTCTGGATGTCTTGTTTAGTCTTGAGTGTGTATTGTGTGTGTGTGTGTGTGTGTGTGTGTGTGTGTGTGTGTGTGTGTGTGTGTGTGTGTGTGTGTGTGTGTGTGTGCGTGCATATGTTGATGTCTGTACGTTGTGGTTCGTGGTGTCCTCACTGGTCCCTCTCGCTGTCCTCTCTTGTGTATGTGCGCCCTTTCCCCCCCACCTTACAGGAGATTTGGATGGCCATTGGTGGGACCATGCGTCTTGGCATAGCAGCGAGGCCTCCCCAATGTCTTTGGTGAGACATGTGGAGCCCTGCCTTGACCCCCCTCCCCTCCCTCCTGCCCCATAACCCCAATATCTCTCTCCCTCTCTCTGTCTCTCTCCTCCCCCCATCCCCCCTTCTCCTAGAGTCTTTTGTCATTTCATGTTTCCTTCGTTTTATTTACACCTTTGCATGTTGTTTTTCTGTTTTTCTTTCTGTTTTTATCCCACACCTGTAGGGGACAGTCAAAGGGGAAAAAGAAAAACTATTGAGCAGGCATTTATGTCCGAGCCGACACACACCTTATCTGAGAGGCAAAAGAAAATGGTGCGCTTTGGGGGACACTCATTTGAAGAGGACTTGGCATGGTGTGAACCGCAGGTTAAAGACTCGGGAGTTGATACGTGCAGTAGCACTACCCTAAACGAGGAGCATAGCCATAGTGAGAAGGTACTGAGACAATCTAGCCTGCATTTTGTTATTATTATTATTATTATTATTATTATTATTATTATTATTATTTACCTACCCATCCAGTCTTTGTTTGCTCTCTGTCACTAAGTGTAAATAGGTGAGATGTTTGTTTTTTGGATTTTATTTGACATATAAATTGATTTCTCTTGCGATTTCGTTCCTTTTGTTTTTCGGTTACTTTTGGCTCCACCTTGCTCGGTGTTGCCGAAAAAGTCTTTTGGGGGCACCCTCTTTGCTTGCTACTTGTACTTGCTGTTTTGCTCTCCAAACAGAAACTACACATCTTATAGAAGTTGTTAAAGAAAAGCATTGACACACAACCTCTCTGTTTGTCATGGCACACAGGAATGTGGGTCTCTCCTAGTTGCATGCTCGTTCTCCTCCGTATGTTGTGTTCTTGCTCTGCAGCGGTCCTGTTTAGTGCAGTGGGAACACCTTTACTCAGGCCCGTCCCTGTCACTCTGCTGCCCTACCCACAGCACCCAGTCCAGACAGAACCTGCCTCCTGCCCAACTTTCCATTCACTTCTATAGCAAAACTCAAATTACTGTAAAAGCACAAAACAGGGAAGATTGGATTTGTTTTGCACAAAAACTAAAACATTTGTTTTTCTTTTTTCCCTTCCACTGCCGCATCTGTGATTCCACCCTCTCTGTGTCTCATGGCTTTACTCTGTGCTTTTCGTTTTTTCATCCTTTCTCTTCTATGAACTGACGCCTCATAGTCTACCTCATCTGTTTTTTGTATCATAGATTATCTTTTTCCCCCTTTTTTCATCGTCTGCTACCCCCTCACTACTCCACTCGATGGTGGTCGTGTGTGTGTAGTGAAGCACCGGAGTGAGACTCCGGTCTTCCTGCTCCAGTTTGAAGAGCTGGTTTGAGGAGGAGTGTTGGGGCTGCTTGCTTTACTCTGCATGGGGCGCTGCATGAGCTCACTCCACCTTCACACTGGCAGGTTCTCACAAGCTCTGGAAGTAACACCTGATGGTATTGTCGAGTTGTATTTATGAGCTGTAATTTGCCGTAAAAGTTGTCAGTTTTTCATCAATACTTTTGTCGATAATTAGGATCATAACATTCCTTCATTTAGAATTTAAATAACTGAGCTGGCTGTTATCTAAAGAAACCAAAAAGTCTTGACGATGCCACCAGAGTTTGTGTGAACTTTGTCCCCTGAGTGAATAAATACTTCCCCCATGCCCCCCTTTCACTATGGACAGTTGTCTGCTTTGGTCTGAAGTGATCAAATTCAAGTGGATGAGTTGTTAAACAAAAGGTGTGTTGTCGCTCTGACCTTGTAGCACCCGGTGACGTGGCAGCCGTCCAAAGATGGAGATCGCCTAATAGGGCGTATTTTGCTCAACAAGCGAATGAAAGATGGAAGTGTGCCTCGAGACTCAGGAGCTCTGCTTGGTCTGAAGGTGAGCTTATGATATGTCTGTTTACCTGTCTGTTTGTGCATACACTGAAAATTTTGCACTGGACCGTCATGCTGTCTGCTGTGGCACCATCATGCTACTTCCAAAATAGCATGTTAGATTTCACACATGGAACAAACAGTATATGACACAGAATATGTAAGGCCAAAGAATTCTGGGTAAATTTGAGATCCCTCTTTCTCTGTTAACATCTAACTTCTCAGCTGTGATATATATATATATATATATATATATATATATATATATATATATATATATATATATATATATATTTGTGGCCTCATTTTTGTGTGTGGCTCCCTGATTTTCTCCTTGGCTTCCAATTATTGATTACATCATAGTGCTACTCAGTATTAATATTCATTAGGGACTTGATTATTTTCCTGATGAATATTAATTAGCAGCATTTGATATTGAGCTCTATAATTTTCTGTACTCACTCACATTGAACTGCTTTAATGAACTGCATTCTGCCTCTTAGAGGAAACAAGTCAGTCCAGAGCCTGTCAGTGTTGTCACTGTGTCACTGCTCACATCTGACACACTGCACAGTTATTTCAGTGTTAATGTATTGACACAATCCCTACATATTTATTTATATTCTGTTAATATATATATTCTTACTTATGTTCTTACTCTTGGATTACATGACTTAAACCTTCAGTCAGTTTGTGATTTCACTGCATTCCCAAATATAAAATACATTCTGCTGTTGTAGATACTTTGGTTTCCCTTCTCTCTCTTAACTGTTGCATAAATCTGTAGGTGGTGTACACTGGAAAAAAAAAACAGGAATAAGCTGAGCAGCCAAAGTCCAGAGGAGCATGGTGGGCCATGAGGAGAGAGAACAGAGAGCAGCAAGATGGGGAAAAATCATTACTGATTGAATGAGCCTCCTGAAATGGCATGTTTGTGTCTGCTCAGTGCCTCTGTGCGTTTCTGTCCGCTCAGCAGCAGCCAACCACCTCAGCAATCCAGCCAGTCAGTCCATCAGTTAGGCTGCCAGCCTTGCCCTCGCTGCCCATCTCTCCCTCTCTGTTCCTTTGCGAGCCTCCCTCTCTGGCTCCTGCCTGTTACATAAAGCCATTTCATTTAGCAGACTTCCCTAAGCTCCTTTGTATGTTGGCATTCAGCTGCCATTAAGAGGGATTTTTATTTGTATGATGCCCATGTAAGCTGAGCAGAGTGGAGTACAGCAGCTCAGGACTGTACAGTACAGCTCTAGCCCACGGCCCTGTACTGTTACAGAACCACAGAGAGGCACCAGAGTGTGTCTCTGGGGAATAAAGTGTAGCCCGGGACATTTGTTAAAAAACAGAGATGCACTTTTACCATTGCCCCTCTCCTTGTAATGCTTTTATTGAGCATTCATACCTTGCAGGCAAGAGCTAAAGCAACGACATCAACAGGACACTTGGAAAAAAAAAACTACTCCTGCAAGCTACCCTACACGTGCTACATCTTCATGAAGAGTTAACATGGCACATTAATGCTGTGGCTATAGTAACACTCACAGTTCAGGTTTAGTTTACACATGTGTTTCACTGCTAATCCAGTCACCTCTCTGCTTTTACAGGTGGTGGGAGGCAAGATGACAGAATCTGGTAGACTTTGTGCTTTCATCACAAAAGTGAGGAAAGGAAGTCTAGCAGACACTGTTGGACACCTCAGACCAGGTATTAAAACACAAACCCAATTTTTTCTATAGAAATGAAATGACAGGATCTAGTAGTATTCAGCATGCTCTAGAGGTACATAATTAAGCAATATCCCAGGAGAGGGAGTGATGTTGTACTGAATATCAGCTTGGCCTGCGGTCTCGTACCGTAGACAGTCAGAGCCGTGCTGGTATTCAGTACAACGTCACAACAAAGAGTGTGATATTGCTTTTATACAACGGTTCTACGTGCGCCATATTAGTTAAATAAGCAACAACAGGTTATGATTTGTTTGTTTATTTGTTTTTATATCATTTATTTGGCTACACCAACACAAGGAGTTCCACAACTGGACTGGTATTGGACTGTTGCTAAGCAACATAAACATTTCTCTGACTTGCACACTAGCTTGCTACTGCTGAAGCATCCAGGTTTCTTCCATTCATCCTCTTCTGACGACCACACATCATTTAATTCAAATGTTATTTCTGCAAATATATTGATCTTTGCAAAGTTTGTTACAATCTAAGAAAGATAACGACCGTTAATGTAACGCTGATTAACGATTAACAGAACACCTATGAAGCGGAGCGATACATGTAGTTAAAGGTGCTGTTGTACTTTATATCAGTGCTCATGGAATGCCTCTCATCCAATCAAATTGCTTGGTCAGAACTAACTGTTGTATAATGATATGTATTTTTTACACTGTGACGACACAGGTAGTGGCAGATTGAAATATTCCATGTGATATTGAGTATCTCTGGTGTTTTTGCAGGTGACCAGGTGCTGGAGTGGAACGGGAAGCTTTTACAAGGAGCCACATTTAAAGAAGTTTACAATATCATACTAGAATCCAAGCCTGAGCCGCAGGTGGAGTTAGTGGTCTCACGGCCTATAGGGTGAGAGCTCACAAATAATGACACACACGTTATACTCTTCACAAGACAACAACAAGAAGCCCTGTTGACAGTGACTAAGTTGTTTGGTTTGAGAACAGTCTGTGCTGTATTTGTTAAATACCACACCAAGCATTCTGAGCACGAGTTTCTTGTTTTTGTTAAATATTTGTTTGAAAATTTAAATTGAACCAATAACAAGTAACACCAGGACTGAGAGTGTCCTGCCTCTTACCAAGTGCATGCTGGGATAGGTTCCAGGCCTTTGTGACCCTGAAAAAGGAACAATCACCTTGAGTGGATGAATTTATGAACCAAACTACATGTTACTATTTTGCCAAGCAGCTAAACATAGTAGTTTGTCGGTAACATCTACAGGTATAAATGTTGATTTTTTTAAAGAGCTTTTCAATGTTAATGCATCTGTTGTGCAGTAAAATGTATTTTTTTTAAGAATTTCAGAATGGTTTCAGATGTGATGTAGTCAGTCAGAACAAACACTTTTTAAAAATCAATGTCTTTACAGTAGACATGCATGAACAACATCTACATCACAAATTAAAACTGATTAGAGCAGGGATTATGCATCAGACTGAGACTACGTCATTTACCTTCATCACCCCCCATTCATAGCCTTCCTCTAAGAGCTGTTACAGTACAATACAATATGGCTCATTCACGTAACGTCACTGCCTTTATGACTCGGGCTAACTTTGAATTGTATTTAATTCTCTATAATATGGAGCCATGAAGAGGGAAGTCCAAGTGGGAACATAGCAGGTGTTCTCACAGAATGTGTTTATGAAGGAGCGGGGCCGACTAGTTTATTTAACATCTGTCCCCCCCCCCCCCGGCTGCGGCTCTGTCGGCCTGGGCATCGTTTGGGACCGAACTCCACCGCCCAGCAGAATAAAAGCCTGCCACCTGGCTCGCGCTCTCTCCTTCCAATTGTTTTCGAATGGGGAAATTGTGGGGGGAAAACAGCAGCACCTTTTCTTTGTCAGCTCCTATATCTGACCTGCTTTGCACTGCTGAGGGAGATGCTGGGTAAATGAAGACTAATGCAGTGCTTACGGTCATTACAGCACAGTGCGTTCAGCATTAGCTCAGATTGATCCTCTCCAACCCCTCCTCCTCTTCTGCCTCGCACACTCACACTCTCTCTGTTTTTTTATTTTTTTTTAACAGAGATATTCCAAGGATACCAGACAGCACACATGCACAACTGGAATCAAGTGAGTCTTGTCAAGATCATTAGCCGATGTTATTATCCCATTTTATCCCATTAATCAGCCTAGAAACATCAAGTGAAGGAAATGTCTGAGAGAGTTGCTTCTGTCACTCTGCCTCTCTGTATTTCTGTCTTCTCACGGCATGGTCTCCTGTCCTCTTCCTGTCTGTCTTCTTGCGTCTCTCTATCTTTGTTACTCCCAACCCTTCCTCTCTCGTTTTGTCTCTCCCCACGTTACTAAAACTAAAAACTAAAAACCAACACCACTGCTTAGTAATCTCACCGTGTCGCCTGTGCCCCGTCAGGTTCGAGTTCTTTTGAGTCTCAGAAGATGGATCGCCCGTCTATCTCCGTCACATCCCCCATGAGTCCCAGTATGCTGAGGGACGCCCCCCAGTACCTGTCAGGACAGCTTTCAGTAAGTGACCTGAGCATGACGTAAAGACTTCATGTGAGATCCTCTGGAGGGGCGGCATTGTTTGATTGATTCGTCCTGTGTTGAAGTCATATGAATAAGATTAGTGAGGTTAGTGAGTAAAATATTCACATTGTTGATTCATTATGTGACTCAAAATATGACTAAAGTCCTAGTTGAAACCACTGTTAGAGCTACCAGGCACAGCTCCTCTCACTCTGCCTGTTCAGCTGGCTCTTTACCAACCTAGCACAGGATTGTAGATCAGGTTACCATGTGTGTTGTCCATTATCTAGTATAAAATCCCTCTTGGGGTAAATGGGTAAAAGGCTGCATTAAAGCAAGAGATAAATCCACACTCAACTTTAGGATCCACATGGGAAATAGCTTTAGCATCTGGGAACACCTCGAGGACATGTTTTTCTAACATCGATATTTATGAGACATGGCTGGGTTTGACTAACATTGGGATTAAATGTAAATATTCACCATTTGTCCCATAGAGTCATCGACTGCATCCTGTCAGCCAATCAGAATAAGCTCTGCAACCTTACCTATTATACCTGTTCTGTTCTGTATTTCCATGAGAGGGCCGACCTTGAAATCCCCGACAAAAACAGCTAATCACTGAAACAGTGAACAGTTCATTGAATAAACCTTGTAAGAGATGCAGTGCCTGATGAATAATTCTACACAGACTCAACTGTCAGTATATTTTTGGAGCAGTCTTTAAATTGTGCGAAAGGATAACAACTGGGGTTAACGTCACTGTGACGCAAGCTCTGAAGCAGACAAGAAAAGGTCCAGAGAAGAAAGAGGGAGATAATTGTGAGCCATTGATAATTTGCTCAAAGGGCCTGTGCAGAACAGAGCAGAGAAGCTCAGGGACAAGTAATCTTTGATTAAGTAGAAAGACGCAGAGAAGCACAGATATAAATGAAAGGTGAGAAAGAACACACTCACTGACCTGAATCTCCCATCTGAAACTCCAAACTTCTGTTGTTGTGTTTATAGTGTATTGTGAGTTTTTGTTGTTTTGTGGGGTTTTGGTTTTATTGCATTTTCTTTTCTTTTCTTTCTTTTTCTTTATTTTTTGCTGTTTAATTTTGCTTATCCAGAGCCAAAGCCTTAGTAGAAGAACAACGCCTTTTGCCCCTAGGGTCCAGGTAATGGGCCCTGTCTGCAGGGCACACTCTCTATTTGGTCTTTGCTCATTGACTGTTGACTGGCCTTTTTTCTGTTTCCCATACTTTGGAAAATGCATTCCCTGAGAAATGGCAGTTTCAAGTTTCCCTCTCAGTGCAGTGCATTGTCATTTTCCTCTATTTTATTTCTTGGTATCACTGTTATGATGACAGTTTTTATTACTCATTTTAACCCATTCACATCATTATTCTTAAGTAGTGCACGTTCAACTAATCCGAACACAGTTGAAGAGACACTCTCCCATTGCCTGATTTCTTCTTCTATGTGTCTAGTGATTGACCCCATCTTCTGTAGTACTTCTTTGGGATCTCCACCACGGCAATGCTGGAGGGTGTCTCCATGATTTTTTCTAGGACAAAGGACTTGGGTTGTTTTCTGCTTCAGTGTGACATGAACCCAGGCCTTAATAATTCCAACCCTACATACATCTACAGGCGGATTCCTCCATGTGCGAGTTGAAGTGATGCCAATTAGCAGATCATGGTTAATGGGTCTGGAGTTTGATGTTGCAGTGAAAAGATACCAAGTTCACCGTCCTTGTTTTGGAAACCAAATTGCATTTAACCTTCCAGATGAGAGTTAAAGAATAAACAAATTGTACCTCCCAAATAACAAACTTCAAACTGGGCACAGCTGTGAGGATTTCCTTCGCTGTGAGGGTCTATTTTAATCTGTCATCGTAAATATCAGGCTGTCTTTGCTGTGGTTTTTTGTTTTATGACACGCGATAGAATCACTTTGTGTGACTGTCTATTCTTGATTCGGTTAGCCTAAAGGTTAATACTCCTCCTCGGAGCTTTGGATATTTATCTTGCTGACACTGTTGTGTTGTTTTACTCAAGAGTACCCTCAACAAACTTTGTATGAATCTGATGTGAGAATATTGTTACTACACATAGTGGAGGCTGCAGATTTCTGAAAAGATAAGCAGCGTGTGTTTCTTAAATTTCAAAGTGTCTAAACACATGATGCGGAGTTAGAATTGAGGTAAATATTTTTTATATCTTTGTGCGTGTGTGTGTTTGTAAGTTTTGTACTCTTGGAGAAGTGCGTATGTCTCAGTTAATTATTCAGCTGGTCACGTTGTAAAGTCACTTAGATGTTGTATATTTGAGCAGTTTTTTGGACAATGTGTATTATCACACATTATGTAATCATTCAGTTTCCAAGGTGAATGTGGAGACAGTATATTGCTATTTTGCAGTATCTGGTATTTTGGTGGGCTACGAGTTTAGAGATTATTTGGTACAATTTGTTTTCCAATAAGCGCCCTGCTGTCTGTTTTTCCCGATACCAGATCTTGAATGCCCCCTCTTGCGTTGCTGCATGTATAGCCAGTAGTTTTAAACAGTGCAGACCCCTCCCATAATCATATTTTAAAGAAGTATGGACAAGAGCTTAGAA
This sequence comes from Seriola lalandi dorsalis, assembly GCF_002814215.2. Classification (NCBI taxonomy): domain Eukaryota; kingdom Metazoa; phylum Chordata; class Actinopteri; order Carangiformes; family Carangidae; genus Seriola; species Seriola lalandi. The sequence continues at coordinate 548,209 of NW_019524978.1, read as the reverse complement.
GTTTTATTTCTCATTTCATCTCCTTCCTTTAAGGCTTCAGTTGGACTTTTTCTTCTTCTAAGTGTCTTCTGTTGGAGTCCATACTTCCCTTTTAGTGTGAACTGTCTTCGATTCCTCCTGCAACAGCATGATTGATTTCTCCACATCAATGCCCATTGAATATCTGGAAGAACATTATTAGATACATCATCATCACTGACACACAGTATCGTTTCAACAGAGCACATGCTGTTAATTTCAGAGCATGTTGCCTTTAGCATTTTAATTCAGTTATAATGACATTCAGGCCAGTTTATTCATCATAAACACATTTTAAAACAAACACACCAAAAAAACATGATGAATACAGATCATATAATAAATATGGCACCATGCACACAAATGAAAAACACATCTTTTCACTAAAGGAGGGTCACTAATGTAGATATTAAAGTATCACTCATATTTTAATATCTTATTTTGACATTTTTAACATCATACCATGTTGACGATGACACAGTAAGTCCATGTTTCAATGAACACTTTGAGAAATTTCCCCACCAAGCATGTGACCTGACATCATTTTAGCAGGTAGACAACTTGCTCCTTGTCTCTGAAGGGTGAATACAGGAGAAGACCCAATGCTGTAGTCAAACACTGTCACTGGAAATGAGATAGGCCTTAATAAAAGACATAAACGCATATGTAATTACTTAATTTCTAACTTAATGACGTTGTCTTCTCCTGCATTATTCCCTGTGTGAGTTGTTACTCGTGTTAGCCCTGAGCTGTCTCTCAGCAGGCCGTCTCTGCTCTGCCCCTGCAGGTCAAACTGTGGTACGACAAAGTGGGCCATCAACTAATCGTCACCATCCTGGGCGCCAAAGACCTGCCACCCAGGGAAGATGGTCGGCCCAGGAACCCTTATGTCAAAATCTATTTCCTCCCTGATAGAAGGTAAGAGTAGGAAGAGCTACCATCTGCTGATCTGCTTATTTTACCCACCACAGTCACTTAATACCATTTCATTTTATTTCTTTCAGAAAGCAGTTGAACACTAGTCGACAGCACAGACTCATAATAATCTTAAGAAAGTAGATTTGGTATTAGTGTGGGTTTTTTGGGGGGCATTGATGTCAACGCAAGGTTCTGTGTTATTGTTTTTAGCCATTAGCATCAGGAAAGGAAATATAGATATCTGTGGATGTGTCCATTTACTTTGTTGGTTGTTCAGTGTAGTTTTACATCTTGTTAAGCAGTTCTTTCTTATGCACTGATGCAGGAAGTGGCCCTTTTCCGAAGGATAGTACAGTCGTCTTGCCATCTCATCCTCATCAGCATGCCACAGTGCTGTACTCTGTCCTGTGTTGTGCTATTGATCTGTTGTATTCGTGGCTCTTCTCTATCATGGTTGTAAATAAAAACAGTTTGAATTATTGTTCCTCCAGCGACAAAAGCAAGAGGAGAACAAAAACGGTAAAGAAATCCTTAGAGCCCAAATGGAACCAGACCTTTATGTATTCGCCGGTGCACCGGCGGGAGTTTCGGGAGCGCATGCTGGAGATCACATTATGGGACCAAGCCAGGGTGAGGGAGGAGGAGAGTGAATTCCTGGGAGAGGTAAGAGAACCAAACCCCACCCATCAGGGACACTCACTCACAGTTTCTCAGCTGAGCCTCTTGAATGGGGTCATTGGCCATGACAAGGTTTTTGGTGGTTTAGTCTTTGTCCAACGTCGACAGGGAACTTAGTTGTTTTCATTTTCTCTGTAAAACTCTTCTGATGAATAAACACACCACACAAGAGGGAAGGGTTTGTTTGGGACTGACGCTCATTGGAGGAGCTCTATTACATGAACTGTGGCACCATTGTATGTTGTGTGTTGCTGTAACTCCATCAGTGGACATGTTTGAGGTAAGAGACCTTACCGTGGCCTTTTCCCTCTGACAGATCCTGATTGAGCTGGAGACTGCTCTTCTGGATGACGAGCCACACTGGTACAAGCTACAAACACACGATGTATCCTCCATCCCGCTCCCACGTGCCTCCCCAAACACACAGCGCAGGCAGCTCCATGGAGAGAGTCCAACAAGGAGGCTGCAGAGTATGTAATGCCTCTGTCCCTGACACATGTCACACAACTCTAAATGTTATGCTGAAAAATACATAGAGCCAGGGCAGCTGATTTTCTTTTGTCTGGTGCAGGACAGATAAACAAAAATTTGCAACAATTGAGTAAAAAGTCAGTAACATCCATCTTGTCTGTGTCAATGAGATCTGAATATCTTTTTTAACTGCTCATCAGGAAATTGTTAGTTAGAAAGAGCTGACAGAGATATTGAGCTGTTTTGCGGTGTGTTACCACCGAGAATGACACTCAGAAAAACGCATACCTCCGCCAAGGACAAACAATCCTACACACGTCTGTCAGATCCAGACTATTATCTGGATGTGCACCTAATTGTACAAAGTCATAGATCTGAACCTCATGTATATATCTGCTTTTTTTGTACATCAACATTATTTCTTAAGAATTGACAAAAATGTTGAAAAATGCCTTATTTCACAATGTTAAGTGATAAAAAGAATTCCTGGATCCGCCCCTTTAACCATATTGGCACCAAAATTGAATGGGTTCTTCTCTGGCCCATATCGCATCCCACCATCATCCTTGATTTGATGCAAATCGGTCCGTTTTTTTACTTTTATTACAAAGAGACACGGGTGAAAACAGCCTCCTTGGTGGAGGTAACAACACATGTTTTTTCAGGTTGCTGATAACTCAGCCCTGGGATTTGCTCTTATTAACTGAAGTAAAACCACACTGTCATACTCACAAAGAAATGTGTGTTTAAAGACAGTACAGTATATTGCCAACATGCTAGGAACACTACCGTTACAAGACCTCTGTTGAATAGTGAAGTCAGAATAACCACTTTGTAATTGATGCACATTTTGTTTTTGTCATCTGTGTTACATCAACCCTACTGCTTCTGCTTTTACAGACAAAGGCTCATATTCTTACAACTCAGGTAAAGGACCTCTGCACTTGCAGGCAGCGCTGCTCTACGGAGCATCTGAGTGTTCTCCTGTCCTTTTGAAAGATGCATCCTTGTGCCCTGATTCTCCGCCCCTTTTTCCATGAAGGGTGCACGTTTCTGCTGCCTTACATGGATTTCAGTGTGGTGAGCTGGTGTCGAGTTTACACTACTTGTTTGGCAGCAGACACATGCACACTCGAGGGAAAGAGAGATCTGGGACACAGTGGTCTCTCCCTCTCTGTGTATTCACCTGTTAAATATCTCACAATCCCATCTCGCAACCCGCAACCATATCCTGAACAACTGCACTCGATCCTGATCCTCATCCTAAAGTGGTGTTATAAAAACTCAGGCTGTCTGCCAGTCCTGCCAGAAAATATCATTTGATTGTGACCACTTGCTTTTCCTCTGTTATGTTTTGTATACTGTTTATTATTTTGTCCATTATGAATATGTTCCCTTTTAGAATAGCATAAAAAACTGTTGGCAAACTTCTGCAGCCCATTTTGCTTTGCTTGTGTTTGTGTGTCGTGAATGTGAATATGTTATGAAATTGTCCTAGGAAATAGCAGATGACTCTGTTCCTGGTGTGATACTTTTTATTCTTTATTTATACTTGTTATTCTTAATCATGTGAAACAGTGATGGTATATTTAAAACAAAAACAGAATGCTGTGATTATCTTTGTGCATAATATATTATTTTCTAGTGTTATATTTCCTCTATGTAAAACCCAAAATAGCTCTTTTGGCCCCGCCCTCGCCGCTTTTCCATTCTGTGACCAGATACTGGTTAACATGCTTTAGATGACTGCACTGTAGTCACTGTACTGCTTCCGCTAGACACTTAAGACTTGCTCACTTCCCCACCAGGACGATTTTCTGGGTGTTTGTGTTAGTGTGAGGTGAAAGAGCTGACAGCTGTAAAAAGTTTCCAGCCAACTGAGATGAGAGGTTGGGAGCGGCACTGCCAGAGTGCAGCACTTGTCATTTCTGAAAAAGCACACGTGTCCAGTTGATTTAAGTTGACTGAACGGTGAAGGCGGGAGGGGGAGGGGTTGGAGGGGTGGGCTGCAGTGAGGGTGTCATACTTTAAAGAGAGGGGACGGGGAGAGGTGATAAGGCAACTGGGGAGGATGAAGAAAGAGCTGTAAAGCCATATCACTTCTCCCGCCCGCACCTTCACATGTAAATTGAGTGACTGAGTGTGTCATTTAAAAGTGTCACAGTTCAGATGAAGAGAGATGTGCTGTGTTTGTTGAAGTGGAGCAGCAAAATGCAGCATTATTTGTTACGGCTGACGCATATTTTCACATATGTTAGAGACTGACACTATATGCAGTCACAGCATATGTGCAATCTTCAGTTTAACCAATGAAGATTAGAGTCTGACCAGGGAGGAATAATACAAACAATTGGTACTATGGAGTGTAAATGACTTCTTTCTGTTTCCCCATTTCCCCCCGTCTCCATCTGTCTCTTTCTCTCCTGTTCCTCCTTTTCCTCTCCTCCATGTTCCCATTGTTCTCTGTCTCTTCATCTCAAAGGATCCCAGAGGATTAGTGACAGTGAGATCTCAGACTACGATTGTGAAGACGGTGTTGGGGTAATAACAGGTAATGTACTATCCTCATGTTAACATGCAGTTTAAGTATTATTAATGCATGGGAATAAATTCATCTGCAAGACAAATCAATATAATGTGAAAAACAATGATGATTGAAAGGAAAAGCAACAGTTTCTAATGTTATTTAATCGGATTTTTCACCAGAACACATTATTATATATGTCATAGATTTTGTGTTTATTTCCTTTGCTGGTGAACTTAGTTAACCTCCTACACGTCAACAACCGTCAAAGGCTTGCTGGGCCTGAACAGCTTACAAATTCCATTATATATCATATTAGCAGGTTGAAATGCTGCAGCCCATCGGCAGCAGCAGCGCGGTGAGCGAGCAGTGAGCTTTTGTCTGCCTCTGCGCTGTTAGTTGCTGTTTTGCTGTACTCACCAAGGCTCCAGCAGCACGCCCACGCTGCACATCAGAGAGGAGAGGAGAGGCAGAGCTGTTACCAGCCAGAGAGCCTGAGAAAGACTGAAAAGTATTTGAAATTTGCCCACAAAAAATATCAACCTTGAAGAAAACAATGCTGCAGTAGATAAGTAAGGCAGAGAAAAATAAAAGCTTGCTTTAGTTTTTCATGCTAAATATAGTGTTAGCAAGCAGCGTGTATCTTGTTATCCCCTTTTCATAAATATGATCCCTGTTTTTTTCTTTCATTTGAAGACCACAAAAGATGTATCGACCTTGTTTGCAGTGAAGCTGCTGGGTAATTGCAGGATGGAGACAGGAACCTGCACTTTTGGTTTAGCATGTGATAACGTCACAAATATCTTTTAGCACATTCAGGCCACAGAGGAGAATAAAGATTAAAAAATAGAGCGGAAAAGAATAGATTCAGTTACTGACAGACAGAGAGGGGAAGAGCATGAGCCTGGGCTCGCCGATGATACCGTAGCTGAGGGAAATCCTCCTCCGGCCTCTTTAACATTCTCATCAGCCCCTCACTGCCTCACCATGCCAGTCCCCTTCACTTCATCCACAGTGAAGGGAATACCCCTATGCTCAGCTCTGGTCGCACCCTGCTCTTTACTTGGGCTCCACCACATCTCATTTATCCTGCAGCCTTTGCATTAAACTGCTGATGCCATTATTTTCAAATGGGGAAGAAAAAATTTTTTTTTCCGGGCATTTTCTTTTATGGTACAGTAACCACTTATTGTCTGGTACATACAGTACAGCAGTCACAGGTCATGCTTGTTCATGTCTTTCAAAGTATAATTGCTGTTATTTGAATTTATTTATGCAACTGATTTTCAGATGTGAAAACTCCAATTTTTAATATTTGCACAGTACATTTAATCTTGCTTTGACCCTCAGTGCTGTCCCCTCCTTCTGCACTGATGCAGCCCCACTCTTCTTATTAAATCCTATTAATTGTCAGCGAAGGTTCTCCATTTTATATGTGCTTAACAGGCAGGCTGTACTCATGCATGACGCAAAATGTCAAGAGGAAGAATAGATTTAATTTGGCTCTGCATGGAAGTTAATTGCTCGGCTAAAGGAGGCTCTGTATTAGAGCTGCTGTTTAGAAATGTTTTCCCTGTTCAACCTGAAAAGCATCATAATGAAGCAAATATGTTGCAAAGAATTCATTTATTCTTGTTTTAGCTTTGGTTTATAAAAGAAAGAAAGGAACTGTATGAGATTGGTTGGACAATGTCAAAATTTTACTTGAAATCCGGATTGTTTTAACTTTGTGAAATGATTTTATAGATTTAATTGAGCTGCTCTGCAGAGCCACCGTACCTCCCATCAAAAAAAAAAAAAGTATTAATATGTCAAACTTTCTTAAGTGAAGGTCAACATTTCTTTTTCATTACCTCCAATTTCTCCTACCTTTCCTTCTTTTCCAACTTTTGATTCAGAGTTTTCTTTAACTCATTTTAATGTGCTGTACACTCTATTGAATATCAATCAACTTTTATAGAGCTAAGCACTGACCTTAACCATGGCTTCTAGCCATGTCTGATTATTGGTTAATGAACTCTTTCAAATTCAATGGACTAATCAGTCTTGCAGAGAAAATTCATTATAATGTTTCTGATTTTTAAAGGCTATTTTCATGTTTAATGCACAGTGTTGACACAGCAGATGAATTGCACCTTTATCAAAACCTACTTCTCCATTTTGGAATATAGAGACTCAGCATAATGAAAATAGAGAATCTATCACCTGTACAGAATGACATTTAGCATAACTTTGAGAAAGTTTCTCCTGAGTTATTACAGGTTGTGATTAAACTGGATGTGCATCATTAGCAGTCATAGTTTGTCATTACCAAGGCTGTAGGTTTAGCTGTCACCCACTCAAAAACAATGGGAATCCATACTGAGGTGTTGTAAACTTAAATGTAACACTGTAGTACCTGTGGTGTCCGTCCGTAAATAAAGAACCATTTAAATAATCCCTTGTCCCTCCATTCCTCCCTTTCTTTACCCGTTCCTGTCTCCACAGACTACCGGCCAAACGGCAGGGACTTCCAGAGCTCCACGTTGTCTGTCCCTGAGCAGGTGATGTCATCTAACCACTGCTCTCGGTCAGCTGACATAAACAGGGCACGGTCACGCTCCCCCAGCGTTCCCCCACCCTCTAGGTAACTAATGCTCAGTACTCCACTGGGCTGACCCTTGACATCTGGGTATACACATTTGTTTTTTTTTTTGTTTTCTTTTTCTCTGTGTTTATTATATTTGTGTTCATGTGACGATGATGTATTTTACACCTTAGTTTCGTCTTAAAGAAGGATGTCTTAACATTCTTGCTTCCACAAATCCAATCCACAAAATTCTGACAGATTTAGTAGCCGAGCTGAAAGACATGCTATTTCAGGTTACTCTGAAAAAGATTTAATTTGAAATGAATCACTCGTTTGGTTGTAGCACCAAGTGCTGTATGTGCTGTGTAGCATTTTTCTCGCGGCCACTCTGAAAGCCTCCGTTAAACGTGAGGCCATGTGCCCCCCCCTGGCCAGTAGGGGGCAGTGTGTGGTGCATAAACTACATGAGGGGTGATCCAGTCCACTTCTGTCACACAGCAGAAGTCTGGACCCGGCCTTTGACCTCAGGCACTCTCAGTACAGCTCCTCCTCTAGAGTGGACCACCACAGTGTGTCCGAAGCTAACTACTCACCTGACAGGTACACACACACTCTCCAGCTTGCACTTGTGTACAGTGGGTGCATGCACGCGGACATGCATGAACATTTGCTGACAATCACAAGTGGGGTCTGATGAGTAGACATGCAGGGAGGTATTTCTGCACGCATCCACTTAACACAAGATGCCATTTGCCTTAAACTCTCAAGAAAGTGATTTTGTGTGTGAGTGCTTTCATCCCTCTGATGTTTCTGCAACGTTCTCCAAACATGTTTAATCTGGGTCAGTGGCGTGGATTCCCTATAACTTGATGCATCCTATATCTTGCAACATAATGTCAACAAGTTGTGTTACATCAGAAAAGTTATGACGGTTAAAATCTAACATGAACACCAGATTTGGATAAGACTATGCCGCTTTTGAAAAGTAATCAACACATTTTTTTTAACAAGTTTTTTCCATCTCACATCGAGGAGGCTGAAATTATGCAGGACACATTTGGAGCCAATGCTGTAAATGCTGCGTACAGTATACAGTATTTGCATGTATTTATCTTTATGGAAGAGGTGGTCAAGGGGAAGTGGTCAGTTATCCCCCATCAGCATTTTCTTTCTGTGAGCGGTGGAAAATGTTGCTCCAAGAGTCCAATCATAGCCTTGGCACTGCCAGGCCACAGCTACTTCCCCCCAAGTCCAATTAACTTTATTTGATATTTCTGAGGCTTGGCCTAAATCAGTGTCAGACGCAGAAAATGCACTTATCTAAATTGTCTGGGACAGTGCTCACTTGAGTGTATTTCAGCTGCTTTAATTAACAGTGTCTGGTTATTTATTGAAAACAGTTGAAAATGACACAGGAAATGAGTCATGGAGAGTTTGGATTTGTCCCAGAAGACTTAAAATATATATATATATAAAAAAAAATCTCCTCTTTAATTTTTTTAAATAGTTTTGAGTGAGACTATTTAAAAAAAAAAAAAAATGTTCCTACATTTTCCTACTTTTTGAAATGTTCTTGAAATTGTGTGTGTGAAAGAGCAAATCTTATGTAATGTGCATGGTGTTAAATTATTGTCCTTCACATCCAGAAGTAACACCAAGCAGGTTGAGGTGTTTGGACTGTGCTGTTCTGTTCTCTCCTCTGTGAATGCTGCTGGTGTGTTCAGTGTACCACTTTCATCTGTCTGTGTGGTAAAGCTGAGGAAGACATCTCCTCACCATTCGATTTCTCAGCCTCTCTTATCTTCGTTGCCTGTTTTTCCTCTTTGAAACCGTTACATCAACCTTTCCTATGAGCTCTCTCAGTCTCTTTACATCCTATTTCTTTGAGAAATCTCTCGTTCTCTCTCCCTCAGTTTCCTCACCCCTCCATCTGTCTGCGTATGATTCTGTCTATCTCCAATCCTCTCTCTCTCTCTCCTTTCCTCCTCCTCCTCTGCTTCTTCCTCGGCGCCATCTCAGATCCATCTCTGTCTTCTCTCCTCCCTCCATGTGGTTGCAGCCATTTCCTCACCCTACCTCGAACCAGACATACTCAGCCTATTGATGATCCTCAAAAGGACCCCAGGTAGACTCTTACCTGAGCTTGCATGAAGCCCCATCTCTGCAACTCCACCTTCCAACCCCACACACCCTCAACTGCAGCCCACAAACCCTCTGTTTTCTTCAGGAATTCTTTCATCTGGGTGTTGATCACATGGCACCGACACTATGGCACATTTTCTCTCACTGTAATCTATGTCAAGTGAATACCATGAGGTTCTTACATTGCATGAAGTGCTGTAAGACTATCCACAGTCAACTGTCATGCCACATGGTTTTATGATTACACTGTAGAGGCCACTTTGTGTCACTTGGCCATTGTCAATGCCATAAGTGTTGTGTTGTAGTGTTAAAGTATATATTTCTTCTGCAGAAGATTAAATATATACATAATGTGTGTTACTTTTCAGTAGTACACTGTATAGAGAAAGTGGGTGATTCTTTGGCCATACACTTCATCCATCCAGTATCAGCATTGCTTACTCTCTCTTTCCACCTCCTCATTATCATAAAAGCTTTCTTCTCTTTTCGCTCCAAACTTTTACCATGTGAACAAGTGAGATTCTAAGGAGAGCAAATCTGTCATTTGTCTTTTCATCTTAGCCACCAAAAGAGTGACTATGGCAATACTGACAATGGATAAGTGTTTCTATGGTTGTGAAGTTTTGTCCAGCAGAGGTGGTTTCTCTTACAAATATGTGGATACCCTCAGTGTATACTAGTGGATTTGTAGGATGATTTAATAAGTATGTATACAGACAGATTGCAGACAAAGTCATTCAAACGTGTATTCCAACCTCATTTGCAGGTTTGTGTTTTTTTATACATATTTATTTGTTACCTCCCCTTGTGATGAAAACAAACGTAATGCTGACCAGTTGTGATATTTTTTCGCCAGCCGCAACCATCGTGTGTACCCGATCTGCAGAGAGGAAGCAGTCAGGTTACTGCGTTCCACTAGGATGGCCCGCGCCTATTCTGAGGGCGCCTACTCCTCCGACTTTGACTACGAGAGGTATTGACATGCACTGCCGCTGTATCTGTGCATCCACCATCCTGTGGTCTCCTCAAGTTGTCCCTCGTCCATCTTTAATTTACCCGTGATCGTACATGTGATGACAGAAAATGATATCCTGTCTGATATCGGTTTTTGTTAAGGAGTCATCACAGCTCTGAAGTTGTGTAGACGTCCAGTAATGGTACACAACTGCTTCAGTACATTGAGGCCCAGAGCTATTTGTGTCGCTGATGTCAGCTGTATGTATACTGGTTGTCGAGTTAAGTGCTGGCCAGCACCTGACTGTTTCTTCATTGATGTCTTTGTTTATGTACCCATGTACATTATACCAACAGCAATATGTCGATCAGTGGTGTGTGTGATCACTAGTATTGTCCTTCTTCACGTGCTACTGGTAGCAGCTTTCTGCTCACCCATACAGTGGCATCTCTGATGCATTGCTCTGGGCTGCACAGTGACTTTGTAAATTCTGTGTTTGCCCTTTGACTTCTTGGGTCAGACCAGAATGGGCTGCAGGGCTCCTCGTTCATCCCCAGCACCCACACCAGCCTCCTGGTGCAGCAATAATAAGAAAGAAGTCACATAGCCCCCTTCCAGAAAAACGCTGTGAATGACTCCACTTCTCCCTGTCTTCATTCTTCCACCTGCTGCCATCTGGCTTTCAGTCAGGAATAACGTCGTGACGTCTGTGCCATTTCTCTCCTCTCCAGGAGGAAAAAAGTGATGAGTCCTCAGAACTCAGCCTGAGAGCCCGACTGACTTTATTAAAGTGTCACAAAGTTTCCCTAAGGCCCAGCTTGGCTTGACTTCAGGCTCAGCTACAGCCTAGATATCCATTAACAAGAGCTCTCCATTTTCTTTTTTCTCCCTCTCTTTTTGTCTAAACTGAGAGGAAAGGGAAAGCAGCTAGCATCTCAGTTTTATCCACAGAGGAGTAGAATAGATTTCACTCCTCTTTTCACACAGATAAAGTTTGTTTCTGTCTGTACCCAGGCAAAGTAAAAGCAATAGTCAGACCAAAAAAAAGGAACAAGGACAAGGAGACAGAAATAAGCAACAAAGAGAAAGACTTTGAGCCTTTCGGCAAATGTCTTAGTTTAGGTCATTTCTGCCCAGAACATGAGAAAATGCTTTTCATGATTCTGTTGTTTTAAGTGCCTCGTCCCAGAGTGCACCTTGAATGGGACAAAGCGTGTCACGTATAAGCATTAAAATAGAGAACAAATTTTTTGTAGTTTGAAACCAGCCTGAGTGCATCGAGGAGTCATATTTCAAGGTGCATCATGTGTCATGGCTATATCCATTAAATTACACCTAATGAGATATTTGATTTGTAACAGACACAACCTTCACATTACCCATAAATCCTCAGCCATAACAACATCATGGTGGGGAATGATTATATTGACAATCACTGTAAATGAGTGTAGATAAAGAATGCTTAAGGCTACTTAAGCTTACGGAGTGATGAGCTTTTGTTTTTGCCGTCGTAGACAAAAAGGACATTTCCTCTACTGGACAATTTTTCATACTGCAGAAGGCTGCAGACGCTACAGGACTGTGCCAAGATTGACTTATTAATTCAAATTCAAATGATTGAAAAGAATCAGAAGTAAAAGTTTTTCTTCCACATTCTCAAAAATGTTCAGCAAAGTTATGGTTTGAAATTATTTCACTAAGTCTTTTGGTGTCTGTTAGCCTCAGTATTTGTCTTCTGCGCTTTATGGTTTAATTAAACACTGTGACCTATGAAAGGCTTAAGATGTTCACATTTAAACGTTTACAGTTTTCTAAACAGTGTGCATGCTCTAAAGCTGAATATTTCCTTTCACTGGTTTGATATGTGCAATTTGATGCAGTTTTATGAAAATGTTTTTTTGTTTTTTTTTCTCTCTGCAAAGTTAAAGAATATGTACACTATCAATGATTTTCCTAGTTGAGAACCTCACCTGCCTTTTTTTTTACCAGCTCTTCAGACTGACAAGATCTGCCTTCATCCTCACTGTGCCAAATAGACTCATAATGGCTGGGCATTTTCAGGAAATAGCAGATTTTTAGGAGCCAAATGCAATGTTAAAGACACACGTCACCTTTCCCTCACATTTCACTGTACCTCAAATAGATTGCAAATGAACACACACCCATCACATACTGAGAGATAGCACATGGTCCCTGCTGTACACACCCTCAAGACTTCACTGTTAATTCACTCCAGGGACCATAAACCACACAGAAGCCTCCTAGCCCTCTGTCCATACTGTCCACCCTAAAAATTCAGTAATTCATCAACTCATAAAGAATTATAGACAAAGCTGTAATGTTAATAGACAAATTGTAAAATAATTGCATGTAAGTAGAACCTTATGTACATTTCATGAAACCAAAAAAAATGCCCATTTAAGTGGCCATGGAACATTTTAGATGTCATAGAATAATAAAACATTGTCAGCTGCAGTTCTGCTACATCCAGGCTGTGACAGCTGAAACAGGTTGTCTGTTAACATTAAAGTGTCGTCAACTGTTCTCCAAGAGTTGCTGAATAATTTGACTCCTTCACTTTAAGGGACCGTACCTGTATCTTTTGCATGTTTTAGTCCATTTACAGGAAAAGATTCTGCATATAGTTGACATTACGGCCGACCAGTTTGTTTTTGAATGTGTATTTGCTACTCCACATGGATCATTAATATCCGATACAGGACAACAATCTGCTCATGGACACGTGTTTAGTCCATGACAGTAAACTACAGTTAGATTTATAAACCTACTGTGATGATTTGAGATTTAAAGAAGGTTTGTAATAAATGGGTTAAAACATGCAATAACACACGTGTAGTCCTGAAACACATGCACCTCAGAGGAGTTTAGAGGGTGCAAGAAATTTCTGTGCCCTCCACCCTGCCAGCATACTGTCCCTGCCCTGCTTGGGTCCCACTGAGTGCCTGCCTATCTCTCAATAACCTCTGTAGGAACCACGGAGCCATGGATAGACACGAGTATCACAGCAGGTCCCGCTCTGCAGACCAGCGGCCCACTATAGAGCGCCCCACATCCCGCTCGCGCTCCACTGAACGCCCCCACGACTCTTCGCTCATGAGGTCCATGCCGTCTCTGCCATCTGGGAGGTCCGCCCCCCCCTCACCTGCCTTGACGAGGTGTGACCCAGATCGGAGACGTTAACAAGCTTAGCACAGAAGCAGACTAGAGTTGTAGTTGTACAATAATTTCCCTGAGGCATACCTACTCTGGAGGGAGAAATAATTTAAACATTAGGTTAAAACATCAGTAAGTAGACCAAAGACCCGCAGTTTTTTGGCCAATTAACATGAATAGAATAAAGCCCAGTGAAAACATTAATGTTGATTCTGGCAACTGGGATTATACAATCTAGACATATAGAGGTCTAGTAATGTACAGAATCTGGGTTGGTTGATTAGCCTCCCTACCAGGTCAGCCACCTATCTTACCCAAATAGCTTCATATTAGTCTATTTAGATCAAATAGGCAGATTGCTGTGTAACTAATTAATCAAATAATCCTCCTTGCTAATCTAGAAGTTGAGCTACTAGCTAGAGGATTACTCCAGTTAGTAATCTCTGAGGTTTAAATCAACCAATAAGATTATTTCTTCCCCCAGAGCAGCTCCACCTCTGCTAAACCTTTGCATAACTAAAACCTCTGTAGAACTAAACCAGTAGAGACCCCGTCCCATGAGCTCCCACCCACCCCGAACCTGACTAACTCAGAGAATGAACCAGAGAAACTACATCACTGTCACCTAACTGCCTCCCTCCCAACACCCTGCTCTCCTGCCTCACCTCACCTCACCCCACCTCACCTCACCTCACCTCACCTCACCTCACCCCAGCCGCCTCCCCCTCACAACTACCCCACCACCCCACCTAGCCACTTTGTGTTTTGTCCCCAAAAGCACCGGTGCTGTATTTTCTTTACACATGTCCCAGGCACGACAACCCCGACACCGTAGAATAGCGTGCTGACTCGTTTTGATTTGGAACACACACTGCTCATACGCTTGCGTGAGTATAGCAGTGTTGGGCCGACATTTTACTTTGGTTTCATTACTAACATCAACTGATGCCGTTTATCCTGTGATGTCATTTTGTTTTTCGTTTCTTTTCTTTGTTTTGTGTGATTTGAAGCCTTTTGGGGACAGTCTGAACGCATGGTCACACTAGTCTGCTGTTTCTGCATTGAACTCTTCTCTCCTTGCAGCTTGATGAGTCGACTGTACATGCGATTCACACCTGGCATCTTTTTTATTGCAGCTCAGTTCCCTACAGTTGATGTATCCCTCCACTCCCATGCCATGTGCCAAACATCATTGCTGTGTGCATCGGTTTTATATTTGGAGATCCAAGACACGATCTAATGTTTCAGTCAGTCAGTTTCTCTTAGTTACTCCATGCTTTAGTGCAGCCACTGTCACTGATTACCTTCTGTTGGACCTGACAGTTACTTACAGTATATATGAACTAAATTAATGAGTGATCCTAGATAAGTGGATTAAATCATGTCACTTTCCACTGTAGCAAATAGCTTTACTATTTATCTTACTCACTTCTCTGCTATCAAACGTATCTCTCTCTCTTTTGAACGATCCCTTACTTTTCTCACACTGTGACGTGGGTGCGACATGGCCTGACCTGGCCCATCCACCATCTGCTCCTGTCCTAATTCCTGTCTCACCCCAGTGTCCACTACTTTTTGTCATGTAGGGCGCATCCTCGTAGTGGATCAGTCCAGACCAGTCCCACCAGTACGCCCATGTCCAGTAGACGAGGACGACAACTACCACAGCTTCCGCCCACAGGGAAGGACAGAAGTAAGTCACCTGGTTGTTTTCTGTTTGTATTACAGGGCTACTGTACTTGTACTACACTGTTGAGTGAGGACAATCTTTTTATCAGTGCGATAGTGTGTTTGTGTTCAGTATCTTACGATGATATAGTTTTTATTTGGTGGCCCAACTGTTTGGGTCTGAGGTGGAGCTTTGGTTTTACAGTCGCTGACTGTTACACTTCACTTTTGTGTGAAAAAGGAAGGATTATTATTTGCTGATGGAATCTCTCAGTAGAAGCTACAGATCATATCATATGTGCAAGGATTTTTTTTTTGTTTTGTGCTTCATTGGTGTTTACTTTTACCCTCCATCCATAACATCTGCAATCGGTTCCTTTCCCATTTCTCTCTCAGAAGATGCAGACGAAGGAACAGAGCCTTGTGAAGGTCTGTAGCTGAATGTGTGGGTTTAGTCTTTCAGACTGGGAGTGCTTACTGAGCCGCACCTTACTCTGAAGGCCAAAACCCTGTCTGCAACGGCGGGTGGCTGTGTCCCCTAGTGGCGGAGCTTATTCTGTGCTCCTTTTAGCCTCCCTCTGTTGCGGCTGTGTTTTAACGTGCAGTTGAGGTGTCCTGTGCCATTGTGTTGTACTAACCTGTAGATCTGTCTGGATCCCGCTATTGAGAGTATCAGTGTTGTGTTCAAATGTTGCCTCCATGTTTCTTTTCTTTTGAGTTACACTCTAGATATTGTCGTTTTTAGTTTGAGAGTTCTTGATTTGTTTTAATTATTTGGACTGCTGAGACACTTCACCGAGCCTGTGTCAGTAAACAACGTTCACTCCAGGCTCTGAGAAAATGATTAAGGCACAAAAGTTTGAACTTTCCACATCCCCATAACCACAAAGTGACATTTGGAGTCAGCTTTGTTCCTCAGCACTCCTCCATCAAATGTTATGTGTTGTTGCAGCTTGCAACTTGCGACGTGTACTGTGAGGGGCACTGCGATGAAAGCACTGATTGTTTTCACTCGTGTCTTTGAATCAGATGCTGTGGAAAAACAAAGATCGTTGTAGCTTTGCAGTGATCGGAGGGAAAGACTGGGACAGAGATACAGGGAGGGGGGAAAGCTCTTGCAGCTCTGGAGAACTTGTCAAAGAACTCGCAGAACTCTTTCATCATTGTCAGAGTCCATGAGGGCTTTCCCTGTCTTCTGTACAGCCGCCAGCCTACAGCCCAGCTCTCTCTCTCTCTCTCTCCATCTTCCTAACACTCTCCTCTGCTCTCCCTCTCTGTCCCACCCTTCTTCTGTATCTGTGCCATCTTTTTTTTATCACTCTGAAGCTCTGTCTGGACTTCTCTGTCACTTCTTTGTGTCGCCTTTTTTTCCTTCTTCCTCGTTATTCCTGACCTAATCTCTCTTTTTTCTGTTTCTCTTTGTCAGGTAGTCTATCCTTTCCCACTTCTCTCTCGCCTTCTCATTTTTTTTTTATGTGTATCTCTTTCACTATCTCTCCACTGTTCTTTTCAGGACAGTGGCAATGTGTGGGCAGTGGGGGGAGGTATTGATCTGACCTTGTGCTGTAGCTCCCACAGAGCCGTATGGCACTCAGCTTATGTAATGCAAATGTGTGTGTGTGTGTGTGTGTGTGTGTGTGTGTGTGTGTGTGTGTGTGTGTGTGTGTGTGTGTGTGCGTGCAGCTTTTTATGGACTGGATCCATATTATTGCCCCTTGCTGATTTCAGAGAGGAGCTGGATTGTTGATAAACCTCGCCACCGTTTTGTCTCTCTGCTTTGAAGTTTAGTCATACTTACACAAACCTAATTCTCTTTTGTGTTATCTATTTACTGTATGTGTGGCAACTCCTAAGGGGGAGCAAGGGAGGAGCTTGGGGCATCTGAACCCCAAAATGGTTGCCCAGGTGTGGGCACAGAAACAGCCTTTAAAGTTTCTTCTCTCCATTTTCTTGAGATATGTGATGCTGCTTGATTCCTCTCTTTAGAAAAACTTAAAACTTGAAATTATTCCATGTTTATCCACAATAAAAGCTAATTAAATGTTTCAAGTACAAGCTCTGTTTAGGAGTTGGGCTCTTGTTTTGTTTCTTGGATGGCAGTAATGTACAGTACGTGTTGGTGTACAGTACATTCATCCACAGGCTTGAATGAACGGCCAGACTGTTGGCAGAAACTGGAGTTCCCCACGGTTTGCACTTCCTACTTTCCCATCTGTTTATATGGCTTGCTTCTGTCCGTTGACTGTGCGCTATTACTCAACACTGTCATAGTTGTTGTGCTCACTGACTCAGTGGATACTCATGTCCCTAAAAAGCCACATTCTGTTTTTAAATTGTCTCTATTCTGAGTGATATTCTGCAGGACAAACGCTGCTGCAAGAAGGTTGTATGTTGCATTATGGGAACAGTGACAAATACATTGTGTTCATTTGAACCACACGTTGTATAGCATAATTAACCAAAAATAAAGTTTTTGTGTAGTAGTGATCATATGCAAACTAATATTCAGTATCGGCTGTGTGTTTGTGTGCAGAGCTGTGAGTGTATGTGTGTCTGTGTATGAGCACATACAGTATGAGCTGCCATATTAATGTGACTTACAGTACTGTGGGTTTCAGAGCTCCATTATTTCATGAGCCTCCATCTGTCTCTCTACTAGCAGCAGACTGTGAGGAAAAACCCCAAGGTCCACCGGTAAATGGGAGGAAAGGCAAGTCCTCTGAATAGTGTGATGGTGTGACTTTGCTGTGTAGGTTTTCTCAGTCAGCACAAGTTCTTCATTTGTGACATTCACTTGTAGCCGTGATTCTCGATACTCGACTGCACTGAATGATTTTGCTTTCTTATTTGCCATAGTACATTTAAATCGTCCTTTTCTTTAAACCTCCCTTTGTCCACATTTCATCTATTATATACATTGACTTTGGTTTATTCCTATTGAGCTAATTTGGAGTGAACAAATTCGAGGCTTGTTCTGCATGAAGCTAAAACTGATGTTAATACATCCAGAGTGCTGTTGCTGTGTTCTCTGCTGGTCTGTCCTTCTCTGGCTCCAGTACAGCTTTAAATCTCTGCTTCAATAGAAATTTATTCTGCTCACAACACAGAGCTCTCAATTTCCATTGTGAAATTGCCAATCATTTCAATTAGACATGGATTATTGAACATATAGACACACACCCTATACAGTACTCCCTTAAAGGCTGGCAAAGGCAGACATATAGAGGTCATGTTTAGAGAAATTCTTTTCTGTCAAAAACAGTTTTGTTGCATCCCTTTTTTCATGAGTACTCTCACATTGATGACAGTGTATACCATAAACAACTAAAAATCATTTCTTGGCTATTCTTTGCATTTTACTTTGCTGTTGAAGTACATCAGAGTTGAATGTCTTGTTTTTTTAGAGCTTTAGAGACCGTTACCTCCATTGGCCACTAGATGGAGCAAAGTTCATATTCTTTGATGAGGAGCTGTCCATGATTTCAGTGCTGAAGTAGCAAAGAGGTTTTTTTTCTTTCTTGCCAATGTTTGCTCTTACTAATCTATGCTTTCTATTATCACAACACAATATATACATAAGTGGTTTTAATATGTAAATTGTCTATTAAAAGCTAAAGGAATAAAAATAATATTTCTTTTTCAGAGAAAAAGCTGGGAAAGGGATTTTGCACAATGTTTTGTGCAGGAATTTAGAAAAAGCTCCCTTGATAATCCAAGGCCCATTAAAATCATGTAGTATCCAAACCAGTGAGTGTGTGTATGTGTATGTGTATGTGTATGTGTATGTGTATGCGCATGCGCATGTGTATGTGTATGTCTTGCTGTAGAGGTGACATGGGAGGACCAGCAGCGAGGGCTGAATGGCTCTTTGTCTGATGGAGGGACACAGCCACACCCCTCCCTCACTGACGCAGGTTAGTTGGTGTGGGTGTAGATTTCTGCCACTTCCTAATCATGAACAATAAACAAGCCATTTAAAGGTAGAGTAAGAGATTTTGGAGAAAGATATTTGAATTTAACAGATAAACAAATACACTCCTTTCAGAAGCTCCACCCTAAGCTAACAAGGAAGGTGACGTTACCTGGCATAGCATTTTGAAAACCAGTGCACTTCTATAACTATCAATGGACATTTATGTTGTCCAACCCACTTGTTTAATTGCTGAAACTAAAGTTTGTAAAGTAACTGTAAGAGCCAAGAGTTAAAGATCATATGAATGGAGACAAATCTAAGTAAAATATTGGCATCTTAAGTGCTGTCGTGCCCTAAAACTAATTCATCATGTGAAGAATGTTTACTTTAGTGACAAAAAAAGATACTGGGTTGTTTGTTGTTCATGCAGTGTGTTGTTTCCTTGATAGGTTTTTCTGCACTGTCCTCCATAGTTAATGTGGACTCTAATCAGCTGGATTACAACCTCAGCAAAGGGAAACCTTGACACTAGACAGTGGAAGCTGGCTGTTAGAATACATGTGTAAATAAAAAGTGCAGGAAGAGAACTTGATTTAATTTATTTGATTGCCCAGGTCAGCCTCTGGATGGCGCCCTTCTGTGTTTCTATCTCTTCCTCCTTGTTGTGATTTTGCAGTGCAGCCTGGAGCTGATGTTTCTATAGCTACTGTGGTCTGAGATGATTTGTCATAAAAGCTCTGCTTCAGTGTGAAAACTGATCTAGGTGAATTTTGTAAACACACACACACACACAAACACACACACACACACACACACACACACACACACACACACACACACACAATAATGTGATGCACAAAGACTGTTGACTATTCATATGACACATTTAAGTCAGGCAGTTACTTGAACAAAAAAAAAAAGCTCTTTCTCAGGATAAACTTTTAGATTGTAGAATGTGGTGCACAATTTATAGAGTTCTAAAAGACGTTGCAACTTCTTTTGGTTTTGTATGTGTGTTGCTACAAGATGCATCTTATGTTAATATGATGTTTCATAACTAACAATCTTTTGTGGTGGGATGGGACTAAACTAAACTAAACTAAAGCTTGACACCAGTAGTGTAGAATTTCGTATGATGGCAGTTGAGCTGCTTTTGAATATTCATCAGGCATTCGTAACAATGACTCTGGCGCATGTTGTCATTGCTGTTGTGGAAATGTAGGTCACTTCACAGAGTGCAAGAATCTTATTTAACCAGCTCGTTGTCTATGAATCAACCATTTGTAATCGTCTGTAACACGATGATGAACTTGACTGCTGTGTCTGCAGCTGGAGTGTTGGAATCATGTGTCATTCAGAGGCAGTTGTGTTAAATATGGTCCGTTCGTACCACACAGTGTTAACCCACAGACCATAAGAGACCTTTCCACACTAACTGGTTCTTCCATTTTTAATATATCACTCCCTTATTCTGATGACCTACATGCTGCAGCTGAAGTAAGGGGAAAAAAATCACTTGCTCTCTTGATCATCATTTGACTCCCTAATGAGATGATGTTAGCTGCCACAAAGAGATGAAAGCTGGTGAGGCAGATGTCTAACATTGTCTTTTAATTCATGTGACACTTCATTATTCACCCTAATGAAGTACTAATTGAGCTAAATGCAAATTCTGTGTAAGGGGGTATGGAAATGAAGTCTGATGGAGTGGCCTTCTTTCACTGTCACTGTTGATTGTGGACTTTAGCTCCAGGACGGAGGTTAGACAGGCAGCATGACTCTGAGGGGGGTTGTGGAGTGGTTGCTTACATAGGAACAAGACACACATGGAAGTGTCTTGATTGCTAATAGAGAATTTAAAGCGCAATTCATCTTGAGAAGAAAGAGAGAAAGAGAGAAGGATCTCAGCAGGCTGTGCGAAAGGATGGAAGGAAGGAAGGAAGGAAGGACATGAATAATATGAAGGGGAGAAAAATATGTAATCGGAAGCAGCAGGGATGCCTGAAAGCAGGCAGTTGACGTTGTTGCGTAACCTTCTTTCAGAACGGCACTGTTGCTGACACCCGTGTGTGTCTGCGTGTGTGTGTGTGTGTGTGTGTGTGTGTGTGTAAGCGTGTGTGTGTGCGCTCTTGCACTCAACTCAGGTTTCTTAATTTTCATGTATCCTGCTGCTGATACTCTGAGATAGTCAGCTCTCTCTTTTGTGTGCTCGCTGCTCTGTGCCTTCAGTTTGTGTTGTTTTGTGTTCTTTTTTTTTTTCTTTTCCTTTCTTTTCCGTTATTTTTCCAGGCTGTCTCCCCCACAGTTGCCCCCATGCAGCCTCAAGTGACATCCACTTCTCCTTTTACCCTCCTTTCCTCTCCCCCTCTCCCCTCCTGTCCTCAGAGGTCTCCAGTTTCTATCTGGTTCGGTACATTAACATCTCTTTACTGTTTCAGCTCTTTTTCCTTTAGAGCACAGAACCTCACCCAACCTTCCCCCCTCTCTGACTTCAAATAACGTAACTCTACCTCAGCCTCTCCTGGCCTCGCACCCTCTTGCTCTATTTTGACTTCTCACTGTGCCCATGGTGGAGTTTGTGTGTTCTTGGCGTACTCTATGATTTTGTTTGTGTGTTCTGTGCCTGTTGTTTTATCATTGTCGTGTCGTATTGTTGTTGTGTTGTTTCCCCCCTCCCTCCATCCCAACCCTCCATCCTCCTCCTCTTCACTCTGACCCTCCAAACCTGGCGTACTCGGTGATCGCGGAGATGGTGTCGCCCTCCCTCCGTCCTCCCTCTCCTCCTCCGTCTCCCCCCCTTACCCTTCGTGCATCCTCTCACATCCATCTTCCTCTCCTCTGTCTGTGTCTGTCCATTCTGTGATGTGATCCCAGAAGACACGGACTCACCAAGTTGGACGAACTCAGGTCTGTCCCTTCTTCTTCCTCCCCTTCTTCCTTTCCTGACTCTGCTTTCTCTTATTCTTCTACTTTTATTCACTCTGTATGTCTTCCTGGCTTGCCCTCCCCGACCCGCCTCCCCTCATCTCAATCATCTCTTCTTTTCCTGTTTCGCTCGCCTCCATCTCCCTGTGCAGTTTGCGCTCTTGATTGTTCTGTGGACAGTGCTTCCGGCTTTTTTTTTTTTGTCATTTCGCACTCCTTTCTGTTGCTGTGGACAGACTGTGTGCGCTTACAGTTCATAGAAGCATGGTCATGGTCACACGTGTTGTTTCTTGGCCCCAGGTCTTGACATGAGACACTGTGTTATTTTCTACCTTGCTGTCGGTGCATGACAGCAGAACTTACCCTCTCTGTGGACACACATTTTCAGCATTTCCCTAAACTGATTTTATGGCCGATTTCAGTATAATTTAATTGACAAAATGTGTCCCTGAGGTTTTGAATGCTGTTGAAGTGAATATCATTTAGAGTCCCTTACATTAGGAACTACAGTGCAGTCAAAAAGAAATATATGAACGAATCCTACTTCAGCACATTTGTTTTCAAATGAAACAATGACTGTGAGACATGAGGTTGGATCGCTGACATTCAGAACATGTAGTTTTATACATAGTCTCCCAATTTAGGGCACCTCTTGCAGTCTTGCTGTCACTGTGAGGTTGCCAGGTAATCAGTGGAAAACAATGACATAAAACTGGGTCTAAAAAACAGCCGTGGAAGAGGTCGTCCTTGCAGCAGGTGCAGCAGGACGTGCCGTAACTGTCTTGGGACAAGAACACACAGTTTCAAGAAACACACACACACACACACACACACACACACACACACACACACACACACAATTAATCACGTGTAGTGAACAAGATTTTCTTTTTAGATTCAGTGTTTCTCAGCAAAATGCAATGTGTGCATCCTAGAGGCGACTGTAACCTCATAGCCATTGTTTCATTTCAAACCTCAGTGCGCTGGAAGACACAACAGTCCTAATCTTTTACTGACTGTAATTCAAAAAGCAGAATAACCACATGAGTTGGTCAACAAAAATCAAATGTTTGTAGATAAACAGATGTTGCAAAACAACAGCTATGGTGCGGCATAACAAGCAGTTTACTGAATGCTTGGTACATGAAATGACTCCTTCCGTGTCATTTAGAGAAAACTGTAGATGTGGAAATGTGTAGGCTGTGACATGTCACCTGAGCAGTGGAGATAAACAATTAACCAGGACAAGCAGAGAAAAAGATGATGAGAAAAATTCACTTTGCCTCACCTGTGCAGTCATTCATTTGCTCCCAGCTTGTATTGCTTTTCTTGTGTGTGTGTGTATGTATGTGAAGCTACAGGCATACTGTATGTGCGCATGGCACTTGTACCTGTGCATTCACCTTCAGTCTGTCATCGGCATCATATGACACAAAAGTAGAGGCAGAGAGCAAGTGGAGAGAATGGAGATACAGGGTACAGCAGGGACGTCATCATTTGGCAGCATTTGATGATTGTTTTTGCAGAGAAGAAGATGTGTAGCAGCTCCAGCAGGAAGTATTTGCTATGATGTGTTATTTTGTTTTATTTTCATTTCAGTTACATAAAATGTGAATGAATAGTTCTTATAGTGGCATTATCACCTTCACAGAGCAAGGTTAAGCTTGGGTATTGATTGTGCGGGATGCTTGTACAGTGAAAACTGTGCTTTAAACAATATGAAACCAAGAATAGCGCTTAAATTGAATTTGGGAGAAGATGAGATGGACAAACAGGATGATGTGATGATTTGGCAAAGAACTGAAATGAAAAGAAATTGGAAAAATGTGGATTTTGCAAGTCTGAGCTGAGAGGGATGTGTGGGCCAGTTAATCCCATCATTCACGATGTGCATTTGTTGTCAAAGGATTGGCTTTTATCTAGAAATATCATGTAAAATGTACATGATCACAAGTATTGTTGGGATAGTACATTTTGTTTAATGCAGTAATTTGGCTCAGCATTCAAACTTCCTTCACTGTGCAGTGGGTGTCAATAAATTATGTAATTTGATTAATAATCTCCGAATTAAAAAGTAACAGAGTGTGCAAATCTTTCTATAGTTTATTCAGCCTTGGTTTTTGACAAGTGGTTACAAATGACGCAGTGTAATATGTTATGCAGCTTACCTTTACTAGTCAGCATTTTGTGTTTGTGTTTGTGTTTGTTTGTTAAAATAGCCGACCATTCAGCTTTTCCCCATTAGATCTGTCCTCGTCATAGCTCATGGCTCATAGCTCAGCAGAAGCTCGTCTCTCACCATAACAGTGTGTCCTCCCATCAGGCCTTCCTCAGCGTATCAGCCACCATCTGACAGTGTCCCGTCTCTGTGCTCAGGTATGGACATGGAGGAGCGGACCAGGCAGATGAAACTGAAGATGAACAAGTACAAGCAGGGAGCTGGCTCTGACTCCAGACTGGAGCAGGACTACCACAAGGTAAACACATGTCCAGATATGCTGGATATTTGCTTCCATACTCCAGAAAACCTGCACCTACAGTGCACTGTTTGCATGGTCGCACTGTGCATAGGCCATATGGTACATTCTGAAAGCAGTCGAGCATGTACACATGCACATATCAACATCATACTGCGCATGTACATTGATGTTTGCACAGTGTACATATACACACAAATATAGTCACACAAACACAGGAAAGCTGATAAACACTCCGCATCATTGGAAAACACTGAGTTAGGTCCGGTTGTTTTTTTAAAGGGTCAGTTCACCTAAATTGACAAAAGCTGAATATGTATGTATCTCCACTTACTCCAGACACAATGTCCCAGTTACTCATTAATCATTCACAGACCCAACTTTTAACAGTTTGTGTTGGTTTTTTTTCACTGAAGGTGAAAATAATGATAACAATAATAATAATTATTATATATAATTGTATATAAGTTTCAGTGGCGAACATCTCACAATCTTAGCACATGCATGGATGATAGATACAAGTATAATGAGAAAAAGTGTTTTCTCTTTGTCATTTGGGTGAACTGAGCCTTTAAGCCTCTCTTTGCAAATTCAAGGAATGTGACAGTGAGTGTTTGCAGAGTCAAGCGTTTACTACTCTGCTCTGCAGACATCCTGAGCGTGTTTAGAGAGCTCAGCCTTGGTCTGGTGTCTCATTGCAGTCTGAGCCAAGATGTACAAAGGCTCTGTGTCCAGCTTCCCTTTTAAGTCACTGTTATGAAAACTATTGCATCAGGAGCAGCCAACTTGTTGGCTAGGAGTCTATAAAAAGCAGATGAAACTGGGAATTGTCCATGTCCGTTAAACATTATCTTTCTTGACAAAACAACGCTCTCACTGTTATTAAACAAGACTTGTGAGTGCCTGCTGTTAAACCACAGGGTAATATAGAACAGTTACTGTAACACTCAGCTCAGGTTCTATTACAGTTAACACTGATAAAACACACTCAGGATATTTTACAT
This sequence comes from Seriola lalandi dorsalis, assembly GCF_002814215.2. NCBI lineage: Eukaryota > Metazoa > Chordata > Actinopteri > Carangiformes > Carangidae > Seriola > Seriola lalandi. The sequence continues at coordinate 522,773 of NW_019524978.1, read as the reverse complement.
GCCAAGTTTGTCATTCCAGTTGAGCTTCCAAGGAAGCCCCAGTGTTAAGTTTAGAAAAACTCTGTGAACAAGACAACTGAATGTCACAGTGTTTATATGGAACCATGGATCCACAACAAGAGTAAAAGTCCTGCTTTCACATTTTACTAAAGTAAAAACATACAAAAACAAATCAAAACTAAAATCCCCTGTTATTCATTATATTAGTGAATTATTATTACAGCAGGATTCTAATGTTGTAGTTGATCGAGACAGACCAAATGTTCACCACTGTAAATCATATATCTGTTACATTATATATCACATTATACTATAGATCATTTTGGGAAGGGCTGGATTAGCAACCAAACAGAGCATAAACGCTTCAGGTCGACTGTTTGTCGGTTCATTGATGAACTTTGATTAATTGCACATTAGTTTAAGAATTTGCATTCGCGCATTAATACCTGATATCTGTGTTGTAGAGAGCTACTGTGTCATCTAGTTTAATTTTAGTTCTATATTTTATGTACTTGACACATATTCCTAAACTGTATTTAAGCATACTGGTCAAATGACACACAGAAACCCTGGGGCCAGAAAACTTGGCCCCAGCTCCCGGGCATATAACGATAGTGATACTAATGATAGTGATCGAACGTAGGCCTATAATGATGCATCTTATTTATGTATTTATTTAGAAAATCAGTTTTTAATGTAAAATCATGATCTGCAAAATAACTACTAACTGTTGCAGTCAGATGCTATAGTGGAGTGAAAAATATACAATTTCCCCCTGTACAGTAGAAGTATAAATTAGCATCGTACAGAAATCACTAGCAGCACTAATCCCAGATTGATGGATGCTAAACTGAGGGTGATTGATGCCAACAGGTTTGTAGGTGTGACTGTCTGGCCTGTGTAAACAAAAAGTGAAAGTGAAATTTTAGACAGGACCCACCACGTTCCCAGACTGTATGTCACATTGTGAAGAGCTGCATGATCCAGCTCTCTGCCCTGAACCTTTCTACTACATGTACTTACTATTTGATGTATTTGACCGAAGTAGGCTACACTCTGACCTTTCAAAAGGCACAACCTAATACGCCTTATGTAACAGCTCCATCTCTCCTCTTTCTTCCTGTCATCTGAGAGCGCCACTGATATGTCGACTTATTCACATTCATGAGCTCACTGCTGCAGAGGAACTTATCTTGATCAAGAATAGTTGTCCTTAAAAAGCTAAAGGCATGCGAGCAGTGTTCCAGATCAGTTCATACCATATCAAATGCCCTAAATGAATATCTTCGTTTTACAAGTGCAGAATGAATAACCACTGAACATTTAAAAGCAACAATGATGTGTTTGCCTGCACAAGTCAAGCACCAGGAATATCTTTTTGTGTCATTAGACATCACCGTGATAATAAACTTTTACTGTCTTGTTCATGTTTGTTCCTCTCTGCAGCGCTCAGGCCGAGATCCACGGGGCTCAGATAACCTGTCAGCCAAGTCATCAGACAGCGATGTAAGCGACGTGTCCGCTGTTTCGAGAACTAGTAGTGCCTCTCGGTTCAGCAGCACGAGCTACATGTCTGTCCAGTCAGAGCGGCCGCAAGGAAATCGCAAGATCCGGTAGGCTGATGTCCACACCAGGGGACAATGAAATGTGTCTCGCTCTTTAAACCACATCAAGCTGTTATCAGGAATGGACAAATCCCCCTCAGCTGTGAACGTTTCTTTACATACCCTGTATGTCGCCACGTCCAGATGATTTCAGCTTTGAAATTGTTTGCACTTGGTCAAAGTGAAAGAGGAAAATGAAGGCTTTAGCGCTGTCTGTCATTTTCTCACTGCGGTGAGTTCAGGTTTGGCTCCGTTTTAGAAAAATCTGGAACCAAATGGTTGAACTCTCTCAGGCTGTGGGGAAAGTTTGTCCATATCTGGCAACAAACACTGAAACAAAAACACATTGCATCTCTTTGGGTGTTGTCTCATATCAAAGCAAAGAACAAATTCATTTGCATGGCGTCTTGGTGTAAGTCTGTATTTCTGTTTTCTGTTATTTTTCAATCAGTCTGCTTTTGAACTTGGCTGCACTGTCTCTTTGTGTTTGTCTTTTGTTTCTTTTGCCGTTGACGTTTTTCATGCTTTGTTTGGCTTTCTCTCTGCTTTGCATGTGCGGCTCTCTTTGCTTCTGTCTCCGTCTTCAGCCAGTTGCGATCAAGGAGCCAGTCTCGGGAGGGGGATGAGCTTTTAGGAGAGGTGCGGGAGGAGGAGGAGGCAGGAGGAGGGGGAGGAGGAGGAGAGGGAGGGAGACGGACCAGTAAAGAGGGGAGATTGCAGGGAGGGAGGAAGGAGGGAGGGGGGAGGGTAGAGTCAGACAAGGAGCATCAGGAGGATTTGGTGGAGAACGAAGAGGACTTGCACCAGAGGAGTATCTCAGAGACTGACCTCAGGTAACATGTGTGGCAGCCTCTAACTGTAGACTCCCACTAACAACATGGCTGACCTGTAGCTCCCAGCGGCCCACTGACCGACTTTCCTCCACCCTTTATCCTTGATCATAACACAACTTTGGTCCTTTTAACCCTTCTCCAATACTAAAGTAGACTAGCATTACTCCTTGTTAATCGTAGTGACACTTCGGTAACCCATGCAGCCTGCTCACACATCAGTAGCAGATAAGAAAAAGACGGAAACAACACAGCAAGCATCAAAAGAGTAACTTAACGCCCCCGTAAAAATCTGATCTCTGCTGACCTCCAGTGGTTTAACTTCCTACCTCACTGCAGTGAAGTACTCCACAAACCTGTGGGTGTTTACAGGTTCAACAGAGCACACCTCAGATCTTGACTAATCTTTGTCCTCCTTGTAGTACAGGGGGGGAGAAGGCAATTTTGTTTGTGGTGCAGAGAAATCATAGAAAAAACAAAAACTGAATTTAAAAAGTTACTAATCCACAGACCTCACTGTCAACATATTTTACTGAAGACTAGTTTTCAAACAGTGAAAAGTCTCTTGATTATTCTGACTAACCAGGACACTGCTTCTGGAAAGACATTCAGTTCTGTTGGAAATGATCAATACATTACACTGTAGGTAAATGGAATATGATGGATTCACCTTCATTCATTCCACTGCACTGGTTTGGAGGCAGAAACCTGCGTGAATAAAACCAAACCTACATATCTGCATGGAGAAGTAGCACTAGGTTCCTTCAAACCTCCATACAGTTGTGACACTATGATGAACTCCACACACATACAGAACTAGCAGTTTGTTGACAGATTACAGTGAGTTGATATTTTTCTCTTTGTCTTGTTAAGGCATAGTATAGTTTGGTTTCTTCAAAGATTGTTTTGTTGCTAAGCTACTAACTTCATTATAGTGACCTTTGTCTCGTGCCAGTCTGGAGGAGTTTGACTCGACTCAGGGATTTGATAAGCTGTTCACATTTCACTTTGTAGCATGAAATTATAATGTTGTATTTCAGTGTAATAAATGAAACATACATGACTGAATGCATGTATGGAAATCTTTAGTTTTTACATTGCTGTATGCAGAACACTTTGGTTCTAACATGTTAAGACTATATTTAACATGACACGTGTTTCATTGTGGCCACAAGAGAGTATAGTTTCATTTCTGAAGAGTGCTGGACCCACAGATATAAAAAGTATATCACGCAATTTCAAGAACAAATTGATTTGGAGTCCCTCAGCAGGATAAAAGCTTAGCTTCCACTCCTGATAAGATGTCTTCACTATCAAATCACATTCACAGCAGGATCCAAGTTAGTACTTCTTACCGACATCAGTACTGCTCAATGTCTCCATGGACTTAGGAGAAAACACATTGAGATAAAAGCTATACCCTCTTACGTGCGATTAACTCTGCACCAGTGTGTACAGTGTGATTAGCAAATAGGATCCCACATGTGTCGGAGGCCGAATGCACATGTGAGCAGATCCACTGAAATGTCCACAGGTGGAGCACATACACAGGTGTCTGTTGGTTCGCTCTGAGGCTGGAGTCTGTGTTGCTTTACTGTTTGTCTCTGCTGCTCACTGCTGGGGTGTTGCATCAGTATGTTGTCTGTCAGTGTGTGTTCTTCACATCCTACAGTGTCACTCTGCACCTGCAACTTGTCAACCCAAACCTCCCACATTCTTCCAGCTGCTTCTAGACATGCCAAGAACATTTCACTTTCTCTCTCTCTAACACCACAACCCTCGTACGCGCACTGTCAACCAGCTGGTTCATTCACTTTCAGGAAAGCAACTGGAAAATGTAATGACTGATGATTAAAACCTGTCTGAAAAAATATATTCTGGAGATACATTTGAATTCAGCTACAATTCTCCAATTTCTAACAGTGTATTCCATCTTGACTGAAAGTGAGTTGGATTGGTCCTGTGTTTAACACTGACAGCTCCTATCTGTGTGATCAACCCTAACTCCTTCATGACAGCTACAGTATAAACCGATACTATACCTCTTTATAACCACATGTTAGTCATTCTGCTTTTCTGGGACAACAACACATGAGAAGAGATATACTACAAGATAACAAAAAACATTCTGTATTCCGTCATTCACTCAGGTTGAGTGAGGATGTTCATGTTAGTGTTGCACACAGTACTCTATAAACAAAATAAAATGCTGTTTTACAGTGATGTTAAAAGAGTCTCAAGGTCTGTGTGCTAAAGCACAGGTCGACGCTTTTATAAAATGATGTTAACATAGAACATAATATAAAGCTCCAATGAAGCAAATGTTCAACATAACCGTGTTTTTAATACCAGGGATTTACACAAAAAAAACTGCTGAATGCAGTAGGGAAACAGGAAGTTACTAAGTAGCAGTAAATATTAATCTACTTTTCAGTACTTTCTAAAGTACTTTTCAGTTTTCCAAAAGTTTTAATATTGAGTTTGTGTGTGGTGATTTTTTAAATCATTTGATAATGATAATAATAACTTCACTATAGCACTTTTCTTAACAAAGTTAAAAAGAGCTTCATAGAAAAATAAAACCAGATAAAAGAGCCTGAGCATAGAAGAAGTGAAGACAATAAAATGAATAATTCATTCTTCAGGGCATTACAACAGGCACGGTTCAGGACACACAGAGCACCACGATTCCAGCGTAAGGGAGCCACGGTGTGCGGTCACCACTCAGGATGTTAGAGGTGAAAACAGAATGAGCCGGCTCCAGGATGTTAAGTGAGTCTCTGACTCTGCTGCTCAAGTCATTACATGAATTAAATAAGAAATAAATAAAGTGCAATTAATAAATTGACAAATTTTTACAGTGAAATAATTGTAATCACAAACTAAAGGCAATCTTGATGCTTGTCACATTAATTCTAAATGAATTAAGCAATATGACTAAATGATAAGACCTGTTTCAACCTAAAATCTTCCCAATATGCACAAACCACTTACCTAATGAAGACGCAACAAGTGGAACAGTCATAAGACATTAACTGCTTCTGCTTTGTTTTGCTGCCAGATCTAAGAGGCCCATTAGTTTTGTACTGACTCTAAACTGCAAAAAGCAGGAAGTTGAACACATTATTTCAGAATAGTAGACCTTCATGCAGCTGCTCAGTGACATGCTTTTATTTTGTGAATCTAAGCCTTTCTAAGACTTTCAAGTAAATGCTTTAGTGTGGCATTGGGTATCGAAGCTACAAATCGCAGTTCCATGAAACAGAATATGATCGATAACTAAGTGATAACTTTAAGTGCTGTGTGCACTGAGATAAGAAAAGGGACCACTGTTCTGCGTGTGCTGTTGTGCTGATGTAAGCTCTGCCAGTGGCGACACTCACATCAGCCTGCACAATGAACCTAAACAGTTAACAACTGAACCTCATGATGAGAGTCTCAAGATCAGTACTGTAAATACTGAAAATAATCGATCATGAGTCTAGACATTGTCGGAGGATAATGGATAAGATGCTAGCTGCTTCAAGTGATAAAAGGTTTAATCACTACTCTGCTTATCTGTGTGTACGAGCAGCGAGGCAGTGTGATGCGGCAGAAACTCGCTGCAAGCTACATTTACTTGTGACTCATCTTCTATGTATTGAGGTCACAGTGTAAATATACATCTGCTACACATTAAACAGGTCTGTTCAAATTGACTCGGTGTACAAGCATCATGGCAGCCATATGTGTTTTTAGTGCATGGCTGCTTCCACTGCACAGCGAGGCAAGTGCACACACGCGACTCTAAGCTGATGTTGTGTCCAGTGGTCGCTAGGATGTAAGGAGCTTTCCACGAGCACTTTTAAATCCCACATCACCTCTTCTCCTCCATGAATAATTTCAAGGGCAGGGGCTGATCATTGCTAAAAGGGAGGAAGGGATCTTTACTTTAACCTCCAGTCCACCCACCCCATTCAGCATCAGTTTGTCTAGTGAATGGAAGCAGAGAGCTGCACCTGAGTTACCTCTGCAGCCAGCGACAGCGTTTCCGTACGAAACTCAGACTTTCATTTATCTTTAACTTCCATTCTGCTCACACAAGTCTCTATGACGAAAAACTTTGTAGCCGTGTTGACAGGCGTGTATGCATGCTAATGCTCTGGCTGGGGGCACAGTTGCCATGGAAACCAATTTTTCTACCTCACCTGATAAAGAAGCATTGATTCTCTCTGTGAAAGGCAAACAAGAAGAGGGGATAAGTATGGGAGGACAGCAGACAGCTTGAATGACTTACATTTTCATACAGCGCTGATGATCAGCATGTCTGTCTCTTCCCAGTTGAGTAGGTGACTCAGCTCTTTAGGAGTTTATTTAAAACATATAACTCAATGTTGAATGTTTAAACTGGGACAGTAATTTATATATTTATATAAATCTCGTTTTTGTATGAAGATGAATTCTTTAAAAATCAGTTTACACTTGCTGTATTGTTTACTGAAGACTTTTAATAGCCAATTTTTACCATATGATAATCACCAAAATGAAATCAGAGATCTCTCACCTTTTTATGTAGCTTGTTGTGTTGCTGTAGTCGCATTACAGTATGTAGATCACCTCATTTTGACCTCATACAGGCTGTAATTAGATCCGTCTACACAACGTTTGCAAGATAAAAAAAATTCCGGGTTTTTACTTTAGTTCTGTTTTGGGAACATCTTGGCTTAGATGAAAGTGCACGGTGTGTAATCTGCGTGATGAAGAACACTATGTTCTCTGGGCTTAGGTTGAAAATCAGAAATCCCTGGAGAGACCCAGTTTTCCAAGCAGGCACATTTACACAGAGAGACTGGCCTGAGCGCCAAGACCTGTTCAGAGAGCAGCCAAACTGTAATGAGAGGAGCGGGTGTTAGCGGAGCAGCAAGTACAAGCTGGTGTAGATTTATTTTATGCAGTGATGTTTATTCTCTAAGTCAAGTCAAAGTGAAGTGAATATAACATTTCATAATGAACCAGCTGATATTTAGATCCCTAGCATGTCCATTCCGGCCAATAATCTGTCCACTGAGAAATGTTCCCGAGCAGAGCATTAATAAATGAGGCAAATATCGAGTCTGGTTAAACCAGAACACGACCAAGGACATGTTAATTTACACAAGTAGAATATTTCTGTTTAGATCGGATTTTCATCCATTTAGTGAAATAAAATGTTCTCACAGAACTTTGCAGTATATGCAAATCAAGGTAAGTTTATTTATATAGTACCATTCAGACACGAGGCAATTCAAAGCTTTACAGAGGCTTGTAAATACCTCAAAAACAGAACATTAGGATGACATTAAAATACCAATGAAAAACAATAAAAACTAGTTTGAGTCATATGAAGATTGCATAAAAGGTAGGAGACTCAGGACACCATTTTAAAAGGAGTGTTGCAGTGATAAAAGACATTAAAAACAAGCAAATGCACAAGATTAAAAATATGTTACGTATGTGATTTATTGGTGAGCTGCAGCAAATAGTGATGTTTTAAGGCCTGATTGAAATGTCTCAGCAGATCTCAGGTGTTCAGGAAGCTTGTTCCACAGGTGGGGAACAGAGAAACTACAAGCTGCTTCATCTTGCTTGGTTCTGATTCTGGGAACACTAAGTAAACCTGTCCCAGATGACCTGAGGGTCTGGATGCTTCATGTCGTACAAGTAGGTCGGAGATAGTCGAACTTCTAAAGTTAGTGTGTCCATTAAGACCAGCAGATTATCCATTTGAATCAACCATTATCAGCCTGCTTCCTGCAGTTCAGGCTTGTCCTAAACATGTTGACTGACACAGTGCATCCAGTTAGACTAGAAGAAGATTCGTCCTATTAGATGAATAAATTGTGTTTAATTTTCAATTATTGAGTGTCTTTTCATAGAACATGAATTTTTATTTGAAAGGGTGTGAACAGGCTCCGTGCTCATGCATTTTAACCTCAGTGGGTAATGATTCGTAGAGTTAACAACGCCTCAGCGCCCCTGACCTCTCCTCTGAGCTGATATTTGGTGTAATGAAAGCAGCAGCATTATCACCCTGTTTGGAGCAGATGAAATACAGCCTCACTGTGATGATAGTGAAAGAGCATATTTCAGAATGTCACCTGTAGCACATCAGCCCGTCGTGTTGTCAGGAGCCGAGGCGCTTGAAGTCTGCTTCAAAGCTTCTGGGCTCCATTAACTGATCAAAGGCACTAATCCCCCAATACGCATTCAATATTTATGTATGAAAGTACAGGCTGATCCATAACAGAACCTGCTGGCATTAGACGTGGCATAAACAAAAGGCTTTACTGCAGGCTGAGATACGAGGTGTGTGCATTCTTTCACCGCACATCTGACTCATTTCACCACCAGCTGCCAAACAAAATGTGTTGTAAACTTGAAAACACAGACACCAGCCTGTGCCTGCCAGGGAGATTTGGACCAGTAGACTGCTGAAGCTCTAGCAAGGGATGACATTGATGCATCACTCACCTTCTGTGTGAAGGTGATGCAGTATCGTTGCCTACGCTTAAAAATCCTGTCAGACAGTGTCAGACGTGATATCCAATACGTACTGATTATTCTCCTAATTCTAATACAATGGAGTTGAACACTAATGTCTAATATATGAAAGAGCAGAATTTGAAGGAGCCTAATTTAAGTAATTGATGAAATCATTTGTCAAAATGCATTTCTTCTTCTCCCATTTCAGCCAGCGTGTCTCTCCATAAGTTGTCTTTATAAGACACTTTTCACAGTGGAGGTCAGACACTAATTAATGAGCAGTAGCCTGAGGGCGCTACACATAACTCCTCCCATTAAGAATACAGAACCTATGAAACAGAATGTAATTTGTCTCTTAAAGATAATTTTACTGGCAGAGCTAAAATAAGACTTTAATTTGGACACTGACCTATTTCCTTTCAAGCAGGAAGAGTTGGAGAATAATGCTGAGAGCAGACAACTTTCCTTTGTGTGTTTGGTTTAGCGTGAGTTTCCTGAACGTGTGGTCATGACTCGGAGACGGTGCATTTTATTTTCTATCTTCAGGTTTACTTGAAAGAGTGCAGGTGTTAAACAGAATGGAAATGCATTACCTATTATCTTTAAGTTGTATGTAAGTAAAATTATGTGGTTGTACATACCAATATACTTTTAATTTACATACTAAATTTATGCTCGTTAAATAGTGGTACATTTGGTATTTGAACCAAAGTGAATGGTTGAGTTCAACAATCTTAAAGATGCCTGAGCTTCAAGCAGTTGAAAAAAATCTCTAAATAAACAATTTAAACTTAAATAGAGATTAAATGTTCAAAGAGAAGTTAATATCAGACCACTAGGTCCATAAGTAGCCGTACTGAAGCTTTAATTCGTATCACACAAATCTACAAATCAAGGAATTCATGTCCATGTTGTCTTAAAGGATCAGACTAAAAATTAAACATGCCCTGTGGAGTTTGTGCAGTGTGAATATGTGTAATATCTTCACAGTACATACAGTATGTGCACCTGGTTTTGTTTGTGCTCATGTATGAGCAAAAAAACAGTGAAGAAGACGCCTGATGCCAAGTAAACACAGACGTAAACAATGATGGATTTCAGCACTCAAGAAGATTATTCTTGCAAATGTTTTATGAGGAAGTGCAATGCACTCCACTCATCTGTTAGACCTCATGCTGTGTGTTTTGATGAGAAACACCAAATACAAACAGAAATCTTATTTGTTTACTAGAAAACTCTACAGGGCCAGAAACATGTTACTGCAGTAAAGCTGCTGGAAATATGAAATCCTAACAAATTAACAAAAGCAAACAACTTATTAAATGTCTAGACTGAGCACTAACCGCTAATCATGGTCACAATCCTGCTGCTGATAATTCTTTTCATTTCAAACTGTCAAACCAAGGCCTTGAATCATTCCAACGATCAGTGGAGTCACAGCCTGGTTCAAGTGTTCACTCACTTTGAGTGAGAATAGAAATAGAAAAGAAGCAGCTCCTACAGCTCAAAGTGACCAAAAAAAAAAAAAACTTACAACATAGCAGGACTCAAGTATTTAGATACAGTACATTACATACATACATACAGTAGAATATATAATGGCTGATCTTTCAATGCACGGACAATCGTTTAGGATGAACAGCACATCCACTTTAAACCCTAAACTCAACTATACTGTAATATACTGTCATGAACTCCTGTACCTGAACTCTGTCCTTTTCTCCTTTTCACCCCACACCCTGTCACCTCCTGTCCTCTCTGCTGTCCTCTCTCCTTGCCTCCTCCTCTCCTCCTGTTTCTTCCTCCATCACCTTCTCCTTTCACATCCCCTCGGCCTCCTCTCTCTCCTCCTGTCCTCTCTGCTCTGTCCTCGCCTGCCCCCCTGTCAATGGTGGTGGCTGACAGTGACTTTGCATCCAAAATGAAAAACAGGCAGATGGGCTCGTCAGGCGGGGTGAACATTACCAAGAGCACAAGCATCAGCGGCGACATGTGTAACCTGGAGAAGACGGACGGCAGCCAGTCGGACACGGCGGTTGGCACGGTAGGCACTGACGACAAGAAGAGGCGCTCCAGCATTGGTGCCAAAATGCAGGCCATGGTTGGCATGTCGCGCAAGAGCCGTAGCACCTCTCAGCTCAGCCAAACAGGTAGGGCATCCAAGTGCACAGCCAGTGTCCTGTGTCTGTGTTCATATGTGCATCTGTCCCGTGGCCTCTTGTTGTGTCTGTGTGGGTTTCTCTGAATGTTGAGCTCTAATGTCACTCTTTCTTCTCCAGTTCTTCCTTTTCCCCACTTTGTTTTTTAACTAGAAGGGACCCTGGATTCTGCAGAGGTGAAGACAACAGCACAACTTTTTCTCACAACTTTTTCTCTCTTTTTTTCCAGGTAACAACTTTCCTGGAAATCCCTCTTTCTCTGTCTACCTCCCCGTTTTCTTCCCTTTTCTATTACACCACTGTTTCACGTTTTCATGCGTAATGCTGATATTTATTGTGCTTCTGCTGTAATGATTTGTCATTTCATTTAGAAAATGTGCTATTGCTGTAACAGCTTTGCATTTCTGCCACTGGTGACCTCAGCTGCTTGGAGCAGGCCACGTTTTGTCACCTTTCTCATGTTGTAATATTCTCCTGCCTGTGATGATTTGCGGGTGTGAATCGCTACTTCTAACTGTGGGCGTCTGCAGATGTTTGTGTTTCTTTGAGGTGCATGTGAGAGTGTGTGCACATGCAAGCTATGGAAGAGAAGGGGTGTGTTGCGTTGGTGTTTTCAAATCTATTGTCCTTCAGCTGAATCCAGGAGTATGTGTTTTTCTGCAGTGGAAAAGATTTTGTGACATTTTGCAGAACATGGGGCTATTACTTCTCTTCTCTCCTCTGTGGTTTTTTTTTTTTCTTCTATCCTACTTTCTTCTTGAAAGTGCTCAATAACTATTTGAGCGGGATTGAGCTGCTTTAGCTGGAGCCAGACAGTGTGAAAACAGCTTAGCAGGTGGTGTGTAGTGATGTCTCCGGCCAACAGATTGAGTTTTGGTCTGTTCATGTGAGGTGCCTATTCAACTCGTCTATTCAACCTTAAAGTGGTCAATAATCACTTCTACCCATCAGCACTTTCTGTCCAGATCTGACTAGATAGCATGGCCGAGGGATGGAGAGGTACATGTAGAAAGGGATGAATGGTGAGATGAGTGAGGGTGGAGGGAGCTCACGTGGCAATGCACTGCCCCCCCCCCCCCCCCCCCCCCCCCCCCCCCGGCTTGTGATTTGACTGGCACATGGGCTACTACCTTCTTACTGCGAGTGAATAATTGCTACTAATTATTAATCATGTCACCGTGCCAATCAGTAACTTTCGCTGCATTGAAATAAGGCTTTGTTAAAAATATGGATGTTGGAAGATAGAAGTGACTGTGTCATGAAGCAGTTCATGTCAAGTTGTTGACTATTAATGATGGTTATGTTGCTGAGTTGGATCACTACTCTGTTTACTTTTGGGAACAGACAAAAACCAGTTGACATTTGTTCAGATTTTTATTTTAGGATACCCACATCACAGGAACAAAGTCACACACACATGCACACACTGTTCCCCATGCAGACACAGCACACTCTGGGCAGCATGTATCTCCTAGAGCCATCAATATTTCACTCAGTGCTTCTGAGTGCATCAGATGGGGCTTGTGAGAGTGTTTCAGTATTTGAGATCTGTCTTTGGTTCTGCACCAGCACCAGCACCAGCACTGCCAAGCTGCCTTCTGCCCTACTTTGTTGTGCACTATCCTGAGAGGCTCATCGCCTGCTAAAAGGGTGCATTCAAAGGACGGTCGACTTTAAGAGGCTGCTCGGCGGTTTGTGTGCACTGCCAAATGCTGGTGGGGGGATGGGGCAGATCAGCCAAGGAGCACGTCTCTGGCTTTGACAAACACAGGTTGGTTCGATGGAAATGGATGTGCTCCCAGGTGGCCATCATGAGTAGTGTGTACACAGTTTGCAGATCTTGGTTTGAAGTGCTGGTTTTGTCCTCTCAGTCCTCCGTGGAAGGCCCCCGATTTTTCAGGAAATACAAATGTATCACTTTGTCTGAATATATGTTTGGCTAGCTGTGAGGAAGGCAGCGTACTTTGCACATAAGTTCATAAGTACAAGACACTGAGTGCAAGGGGGCAGCACAGAGCAATAACAATGGACAAGACAGAACAGACTCCATGGTATGTGGCTTCGTACATACCTTCGTGTATTCAGCAAGGCGGCAATGATTCATTATTGAGTCCATGATAAACAAAACAAGAGGATGTGGTTTAATGAGGCAGTTCAGCACAAGGCAAAGCGCTTAAACACACCTGTGATAAAGAGAGCAACCATATTTTCAAGAAAAAATCTAATTAATAGCAATGAGGTTGCCAAGAAACAAGAGTTTCACAGAGAGTTCTTTTGAGAATTTATACTGACTCTGAGTTTGACTTGAACTATTTTAGAAAAACAAAGGTTATGCGTGTCCTCATTTAGGGGCAGTATTGTTGTTAAGCCTGTCATCATTAGCTGATACATCTAGTGGTACGTTATGTTTTAAGCTCACCGGAGAGCAATTTATTCCCAGTACACCCCAAACCAAACAGCTGCTACACAGCCTGACCCTGCTGAAACCATTCAGCTCATTGAAAATCAATGAATGTCCATGCATTTATCTGCACGTCTTTGTATATTTCCCTTGTGATTGGATCTGGAAAAATTTTTTTTCTATTTATTAATTCCAGTGCATTTACAGTCTGTGCTACATATTCTCCATGGAGAGGCTGTCATAAAGAAACATGCTGATGAAGATGTTGTCAGCAGTTTACAGAACTGACCTTCTGTTCAGATTTACTGTGAATCACACACACAAATACTGTTTGCATCCTTATTCCATATTCTACCTAAAACATTGCAAATGATGTATTACTGCCCTGTATACTTTGCATTGGCATCCATATGCCATTTGAAAACAATAGGAACATGTTGCTGCAGATGCACCATTAGTCCCTCTCCACTCCACAGCATTGTGCCTTTAACAGTGTGCAGTATTGTGCAAAATGCCACAGTATTTTTAAGGCCATTTGCTCAGGACAAGATGATTCTTTGACCTCTTCTAGCAGCTTTCTGGAACTGTACTGCAGAGAGGGATTTGGTATGTGCGCATTCAGCCAAACTTAAAAATGAGCTTCCCGCTCTGCGCTGTGTGGAGCTCTCTGGTCCATGCCATAATGTGAATTATTCAGGATTATTTGAGTTCCCTTAATTTTCTTTCCACTCTGACCAGTTTGCACATCAGGAGCTCCTTCAGTCCAGTGAAGTTTCTTTTCACCGTCTGTCTTTCACAACACTGAAGAAATATTAAGCAATTTTCTTCTACAATATTTCTACAGCAGGTAGCATCAGCCGGACAATCAGTTTCAGTAGTTTTAGCCCATTATGGCCTCAGTCTAAGAGTGTGGATGGTGTCCCAGAAAAATAATCAACAGCAATCTTTACAGCTCAGCACCAGCTGACTATTAAGGCTGAGGAGGTGAACAGTGCAGGAAACACAGAAAATTGGGCCTTAATAGGCAAAAACAGGCGAAAGTGCCTGCAGTGATATAGAAATAAGAGAAAGATGGAATCAGTGGGGAGGATTCTGAGTATGTGGTATAATACATTGTCAGTAACATCTAGCTTCCTGGTTCCCTGGATGCAGCCTTGAGTATTCAACAATAATTGTTCTTTCGTCCTTCTTTTCTCTACCTGACCCTGAGAGAAACTCACCATTGTGATAGATGTGATACTTTAATCACTTGTTTTTTCCCAGCACTGTTCTGAAATGTTGGCGTTGCATTATGCCATAGCATATATGACACTGCATTTGATTAAGTGCTGATGCACGACCTAACACCTCAGTCACATTTCTAGGTAACTGTTTATACAGTGCATACACTATGCTGTGCTGCTGTTTCATACATTCAGAATTAAAATATTAAGCATTTTCTGACAAGTAATAAGTCTCCAGGCTCTCTCTGTTTATTGGTAAATTCAACACTTTACTAAGAGGTAAATGTTTTATTCATGCAAAAATATCCACATGTATACAGGAGAGAACGATGCTCTGGCTGCCCCCTCCTCTCTCACTGCTCTCTCATCTACACCAGGTACTGACGTAGTTCTGGACCTCCGAAGTCCTCAGACTGTTTTGTATGTGGTAAAATAGCTGAACTTTGAGCTTTCAGCCGAGGTAATTTGTCTTCTGTGTTGAGTTGGGTGCCTATCTCAGCAGCTCCTCCGATTGCTGAGGCTGCTAATTAATCTCCTTGGGGGCTGGAGCAGACATGCGGCTCTCAGGATGATGCATGGAAGGAACACAGCAGCACAAGTACAACCGAGGCTGAGGGACACCAGCGCTCTACTGCTCTCTCGCCTCGCTCTCCTTCTTTCTACCTTACTTAGTGTCTCATTGAGTCCAAACTGATATTTGTATCTCCCTCTCATCATATCCCTTCTCTGTGTTCTTCCTCACCTTCACTTCTCTCCTTCACTTCTCCCATAAGATTCGCAGTATCCTTCCCTGTCTACTTTTCCCTCTGCTGCTCCCTCTCCTCCATTTCCCTCTCTCTCCATCTCCATTACAACAATCCACAAGAGGACGCGTGGCTGTTAATCTCTGCAGTGACCTAAATGTGTGGGTATACTGTAGGAGCGGTGCTGCTTTTATAGGTTTCAAATTTTATTAGTGGATCCACTGCAATATACCAAGCATGATGAACCTACTTGCACTCAGAGGAACAGAGAACAGAAAATCCTTGTGACAATAGTTTCCGCAGATTTTTTTGATTTTTCTCTTGTACTGCTTCCACCACGGTGGTGCAGCTGGAGCTGAAGTTTGTCTGTTGCAGTTTTTCCACGTTGGTTGTTGTATCCCACAATTATAGTGTGTTGTTAACTGTCACACTGAGGATTGGGATTTGTCAAGGGCAGCAACCAGTCCTGATGAAGTGTCTGTGTTTTCTGATCATTGTACAGGTTTGAGGCTGCCACTTTCAAAGATCCCAGTATAACCTTACAGGATTGCTTATATACAAACTCACATTGCTGGCATTTACAATAAGTCCAATTTATTACACTCACATTGTAGGGTGCTCGTGCATGCGCTTGTTCACTCTACTATGTCAATGCTGATGCAAAAGAGGGGAAAAGTGCAGGGGTACAGTTTCTGTTTCCATGGTCACTGCAAACGATATGCAGAAAACATCATGTTGTGATTGATTCATTTGACAGATATTACGATATGAGTCACATTTTAGTGGGAAAGGTCAGTTTTGCATTTTCACAGAAAAATATAAAAATGCTGATTTGATTGAACAAGCACATTCCCTCGCACCTGAGGAATTTAGTTTGGAGCAGGGCATCTCTGTGATTTGGATGTTGCCCTTAGTCATATTGCAATTTCAGTAATATTGCGATTAATTGTTAAACCCTAGTCCCTGTATATTTTCTCTTAGGTTCTGTGCACCTGGAGTAGAAATCAAACACATCAGGTCACCGTTAGGTAAAATACAAATTTGGGCTTAAGATGCTATTCATTCTTATGGAATGAATCTGAAGTCTTGCAGTTAAACAAATGTGAAATTAGGTGAGGTTAGAGCTTTTTCACTGTTGCTGTCAGGCTTCATAATGGCAGAGCTGAGTGGCACTAAAAACAAGAGTATACTGACTAACCTTTCAAAGCAAACAGTGTTTTTCCCCTAAACACTGAGATGATAATACCCTTGTCAGATACTTCACTGTGCACAGAAATGGAGACATTTTTTCATGGTATTAGAATCACAAGTAAGACTTGGTGAGACTGCTTAACCTTTATCTGAAATAGTTCTTCTGTAACTGTTGTATTAATTACTGATCACTTTATGTTTATTCATGAGCTGTGATGTGACTATCAGAGTTGGTGGACTAAATAAATTGTTTTCACACTGAGAGCAGCACATGGTGTCTCGTAGCAGACAATGTACTCTGCGTTATCCAAGAAATTAACCAATGTCCTTGTTGTTTTGAAGATGTTTTTTTTCTGTTTTGTGGTAATTATGCCGAAGCATAATTTAGCTGTGATCCAATTAGAGCAGAAAAATATGTCACGTTGACCCTGGATATACACGAACAGTGACCCAGCAAGCTGTGGAGGAACCAGCCTCTGGTCCTTGCTGATGTTGCCACTTGACAAAAGCAATATTTTTATAGTGCTGCTATTGAGACGGAAGTGTTCTTAACTGATTTACTCTTGATTCCTGATTACGCTACTAATTATTTTCTAACAGATTTTCCATTGGGTCTGTTGAAATTCATTGAAATTGACATGAGTTTGCCAGAGTGCTCCTGCACATATATTTACAGTTTCATTTGAAACCTTCAGTCAGACTTTCCTTATAAAAAGAAATATTTCTGGTGGCGTATTATCCGTCTTCACTCAGCTTGTCATCTAAAAGCTGTTGATTCATCCTGTAAACCCTGCCATGCTCCCTCAGCTGCTCGGCGTGTCCTGCCTGCAGTTTGGCTCATGTTCCTCAGCCATATGTCTCTGTTGCCTCAGTCTGAGGCTTGGACACAGTTTAGGACACACTTGCGTCCACTTGTGTACCACATTTGAGTACAGTTCATTCTTGCTTCCCATCTGAACTGGACTAAAAATGAACTTCCACCTTGCATTTTTAGATTTTTTAAGTGCTGCTAAAAATACTGTGTGGACTTCCTCTTCAAATTGTTTTGTCTCCAGAAGCTGACAGCCACTCTGTAAGTGTCAGTCAAAGAGGAAGTCTGAAGAGACATGCTGTAGAAAAATACTGTGGTCAGTTTAGTCATGGATCATCATATGATGATGTTTCTGCTCATTTGGCCATAAAAGTGGTTAAAACAGGCTTGTTTCCTCTTACATGTATGAGAAATAATCATTGTGACATGTTTGGTGTAATTTTCACACACAAGGGAAGCTTTTACATATCGCAGTAGTTTGTTATGGTTCTAAAAAAGTAAGCTGGGGTGATGTCAGCTCGTATAATGATCTTTCATATCCACACGTAAGGCTTGGCAGTGTTTAGATCCCCTTTCTCTCTCTGGTTAGCTCTCCATCTGTTGTAGCTTCAGTGTTTGCACCACTGAGTGAAGGGAGGCAGCCAGGGGACGGACTGTTCCAACTGCTACACCGCCTGCATTTCACGTTTCAAACAAGCCTCTCTCCCCTCACACCTTCCGCTGAAGGCGTGAACCTTTTCAGTGAAGGCGTGAAGTGAATGGCAGGACACAGTGTGTGTACATGTTTTGGGTGTAAAATCTTTTATTATATACACATATATATGAAACACGAGTGTTATACCATGAAGAAGATTCTTCATGATTCTTATTTCTGTGCTTTCACTTGCATGTCATGCAGGATTACAGTTACATTAATTCGAATTTTTATGTTAACATTCAGTCTAAAACATGTGTCATGCAGAAGATTGTTTTATCACCTAACTCTGCAGTTCTACAAGCTGTAGTAAAGGCCCACTGCTCTCATGAACCTTCCAGGCAGCATTTTCTAGGTAGGAAGTATGATGAGTGGACTCTATGCTGCTTATCCAGTTTTATATTAGTCCCAGGAGTTGTTGGAAGCCATAACAGAGCTAGTGGAATGAAAGTGTACACAAGCATGTGATATTCTATAATTAAATCAATTTCACATTATAAATCTCATCATATCTGAGCTACACACACACAATAGGAAACTGCACTTCTAGACTGCAGGGCTGGTCTGCATCAAGGTAGACAGAAGGGAATGTAAACGGAGAGAAGAGAAAGTGTTTGCCTACGTTTGGGCTGTACTGGTGTGTGTCCAGGTGTGTGCACACTTAAGGTGCTTGCAAGTGTGTGTTTGCCTACATCCGTGCGTGTGACTGCCAGGGTTAGAGTCCTCCATTAAGCTGTGTTTACTGTGTGTAGGACCAGAGTCGCTGTCTGACGCTCATCCTGGCCCGGTCTCATCAATTAATAAGACGTCTGAGGGTTTCCGGCTGTGATCCCAGCCGCCTGCCGGGCAGAACT
The DNA here is from genome assembly GCF_002814215.2 of Seriola lalandi dorsalis. Lineage (NCBI taxonomy): Eukaryota > Metazoa > Chordata > Actinopteri > Carangiformes > Carangidae > Seriola > Seriola lalandi. Next base: position 503,762 of record NW_019524978.1, on the reverse strand, counting down.
TACATTCGACTTCTGGGATATTGCGCTCTTTTGTTGTTGTAGTAGAATTGGTGAGATTCTTCACATTCCTGCCTTCTGAGGTGCCTGTGATTTGGAGTCGTGTGGTCACTGTCATGTCAGTTTGTCATAGCTTGGAGTGAGAGCAGATATGTTGCACAATGTGCTTTAATTTTACTCCATACCAGTCATGCTGTTGTGAAATCAGAGAACACCAGCATTGCCTAAAATGGAGATTTTCTAGAACAAGGATTACCTTTTTGATAATAATATTAATAATAATTATTATATTAATAACTTTATTTATATAGCACCTTTAAACAGTTTATAAAGTGCTTTGACAAACGAAGCAAAAGCAATTATAGGCAAGAGGCTGGATAGAGAGGCCAAAGAGTTAAATTAAAGAGGGACGACATACAATATACTGGAATTTAAATAAGGACAATCACCTTAAAGACCTGAATGAAAGGTCTGAAGACCTGAGTTAGAATTTAAAAAAAAAACAAAGACCATCTGATAGTAACTTATAAATTCCCCTTAACACATTCTTCATCTCACCAGTAATCCCCTCTCTGGTCTTTGTAACTAAAGTGACACATTTTCTATAAAGAGATGAGCTGAAGAGACCTGGATTCTCATGTTTCTTCAGGCATGATTTTATACTTGTTTGAAGTACTTTAATCTCTAATGAACAAACTTTTACTTTGTTGATAATGTTATGTATTGCGTGACAAATGAAAGTTTTCCTGTGGCTTTTCATGTAAGGTGTGAACTCTTTTGAATCTTTGAACAGATTTGCCAAGACTGTAATTAACTTCTTTTTCTTTCATCAGGTGTCGTGCGTGCATGTCTCTATCTCTCTGTCAGCGTGAAGTGGGTCAATGGATAAGAATAAACGGTGTCTTACAGTAGCTGTGAAAGTTTAAACAACCAACACGTGCCAAATGTGTTTTTTAGAGTGAATGGCTATCTACTGTTGCCATGTGTGCAATGACGCATTAGCTGTGACTTAGACAGAGGACAGATGAATTGTCATTGTGTTGTTGGTTTTTATTTTGACCAAGCACATGTTTGAACCAGATTTTTTCTTTTGCAAAATTAATTTCACTACTCACTACTTTTATGATTCCATGTTGTAGCCATGTTCCTGGCTTTGTGCTTCCTCAGAGCGTCAACCTATTTATCCCATTTTGTCACCTCAGAGCCCAGTGAAAGACTAACTACACAATTGGTAATTAATCTAATCCTTATAGTTTTGTTGTGTGTGACAGACATTACAAAAAACTCACCATCAAAAACTGTTGAGTTGAGGTGACAATTAAGAGTTAGAGTTAAAGTTAATATCTACTTTTAAATTGATGTATTGTCATTGCATCCATCTATTTTGTGGAATATCATGAAATAGAAAACTCTGTTGTTATTAAAACATCAGTCAGATGTCAGGTTGTACTTGCAGTTGTAGAATCATCTGTGACCTCCTGCTGCTGTAGAGGGGCTAATGTTCAGATTTCAGCTTTCACTGGAGCTGAGTGAAGCTGAAAAGATTCAGTATATAACAGAATCTCCTGCTGATACTATATGTTCAGATTATATTGGCTGTGGCAGTCCTGACGTGTGTGCTACAAATAAAAAATGTGAACAGCAAGTGTTTGGACAGTGATACACTGAGCATTTTGCTGCAGCTTTTGTGTACAAATAAGATTCTAGCAGCATTGTGAGGCTGGACTATGGCACAGCAATGCTTTGAGCTAAATGCTAACATCAGCATGCTAAAATGCTCACAATATCAATGCATTGTTCACATAATGTTTACCTTCTCCATATCCATATATGTTAGCATGCTAACATTTGCTATTTAGCACTAATCAGAAGGTACACTGATGTGTATGTCATTAGTTTTGCATGTATTTGGTCATAAACCAAAGTGGACAACTGGACAAATTAAAATTTTGACCTGATGATGGTGCTAGATTAAAAAGTTAAGGGATCACCAAAGTCAGTACAATTCATCCATCCAACAGTAATAAAGCCATGTCACTAAAAGCTACAAACGTCAACCTCATGGTGTCAGAGGAAAAGTCATGGTATCACCAATGTTAGCTGGCTTCATCCTCTTAGGAACATAAATGTATGCGCAAAACTTTCACCCAATAGTTGCTCAAATATTTCAGTGTGAACCGAAGTGATGGACTGACAATCAGAACAACAGAGTGACATTGTCATCCCCGGAGCCACAGCGCTAGTCTGTTTAAAAACCTATAAAATACACAAAGACATAACTTCTCCTTAAATGAGTTAGCTTTTTGATTCATTAAAATAAATACATCCTGTGGATTAATGACACTGTTTGACTGAACCAAAGCTTTGAATTATAGGCCTATGCTTTCATAAAGAAATTGCACCAGTTGGTTGTAATGTAATTGTGTGTGTTAGTCCAGTTTCCCTCTAGCTGTAAAAGTGCTTTTATTTGGCTGTACTGACCTAGATGAAACCTGCAAATTGCCGCCATGCTTGAAGCAGCTCCTTCATGGAAGTAGGTTGCAGTGTCTCTTAGAGAGGAACTTTAGTCTCAGTGATAACACTACAGGGAGCTTGCTATATTTATAATAGTGCACCAGAATCGTCTTGTCCTGTGCCTATTCTGCCAGATACATTCAGAACAAAAGCACCACAGTTTCTTCTCTAGCAACATGTCAAAGCAGCACAGATTCACATGATTTTTTACCAAGCTGCGGTGGTGACAGTTACCAGAGGAACAGAAGTTTAGTATTAGCTGTCACATGTCATGCCAGTAGCAGATTTATTAGTATTTCAGGGACCACCAGTGAAGAGAGCGCTTCCCTGAGCACTGCTGCTGTGTGTTTCAGCTCCGGAGTGTTTAAAACATCCTGACCTCAGGTTTCCACAAATGGTAGAAATGGAGTGAAAAAATGTCAATGTTTTGGTGAATTTGACACTAATTCAAACAAAGAGCTTTTCTGATTATTTGAAACTGTGCTTTGTGATTGGTCAGGGGAAACACAACACAACAGAGCTGTGTAATAGAGGATGTAGAAGGGTGATGGATGAAGTTTTCAGGTTGTGCATGTGACTGTGATCGTCCACTTGGTTTTGTTATTCTCAGCAGCTATAAAAAGAGTCGGAATGAGCAAAGTGAATTCCTCCCAACACAACACGGCTGTGATAATGTAGTAACAGAAGAAAAAGACGTAAGGAGTAAATTAGAGTTGGAGTTTGGCACGTGAACTTTGAGTGACCAGCATGTGGCTGCAGCAGGGCTGCTGGCAGACCTAATGACAGCTTGTTTTCACTGGCGCCTGTGGATTAGATGAGTAGAGGGAGGGATGGAGGGACAGAGGATGGAGAGAAGAGGAAAATAACTGTGATAAATGGCACAAAAGAGTGTGAAAAAAAAGAAAAAGCAAATGATAAAAGAAGAGGTAAAAAACAGAGTGGTGAATAACAGACTGGGGAGGGGGGGGCTCAGTATCTCTGGGTAGAGCTTGTGCACCCGCAGAGCCAGCCGAGGTGCGCCTGAGCAGCCTGGCGCCCTGATTGGTGGAGCGCAATGCAGCTCTCTCCCCTCCCCCCCTGAAGAAAGAGGTGCAGCAGGAACGTCAGACCCAGACAGCACAAGACTCAGCTACTGAAGCAACGCTTTTCTGAAGCTCTGCTTAAGATGCACTTTACAGAGCATCTAGGGATAAACTAAATGAGAACACAGACCTGATCTACTACAGCATAGCAGTGTCCTCTACTACTGGCTTTAGGAATTTATCAAATTCATCAGATTAGATTTGAGCAGGTTTTTAAACCTTTACCAGTAATATCAGCTGACGTCTGGTGGATTCAATTCACCGCATTGAGAAGGACAGCCGCTGGTCACCATGGGCAGGCAGGGGCACGATACCTCTGCTCCGGCTCATGGGATGCGTATCCAACGCTCCCAGAGCAAGATGAGTCTGTCTGCATCATTTGAAGCGCTGGCCGTCTATTTCCCCTGCATGAACTCCTTCGATGAGGAGGACGGAGGTAAGATGACAACAGGGGAAATGTCACAGCATGCACTGCTGGTTAAACTGAGGGATGGCAGTGAGGGGGGAGATGGATGTAGGATTAGTGGGAAGATACAGAGGTATTGATTGTTGGGAGAACTGGGACAGGTTGAAAGATGTCATTAGTTTAATTGGGATGGCAGGATAGTTCAGTTACAAAAATAATATGATGGTTGAGCTGTGTGTACACTGTTTATATGATAAATTGGAAGTTGATATCTTTGCCTGCAGCTCAAGAATAATCAGTTTATTATCCAGGCTCTCAGTTTGTTGTGAAATAGACCCACTGCTTCTGTTGTTGCTGCTGTCGTCAGTGGTTGTGTTGTTAGTGTGGATTCTTAATGGAACCAGTGTGTTTGCTGTTACCTGCTGCTAGTGGATACTTCCTAGTTTCAACAACCTCTCATCTCCTCTTGATGATTTCTAAAAGTGACTGTGAATGGCAAGAGAGGATTTAGTAACTGCAATGAATCATTGTTTAGCACCTTGTGGGCAGCCGTTCATTCATTGTTCTATGATTGTCGCTTCAAATGTCCTGACCAGTGGTGAGGACGCCTTCTGTATGTGTTTATATTTATAAGGTGGTGTAATCACTTCCTATTCTAGTGATAGGGGATTTATTTACAGACAAATACAATAGTTCATAGATTTGCAAAGCAGAAGACCACACCAGCTTTTTTTTTTTTTTTCTCTTTTTATAGCTACAACTCCACACACTCGTACACAAACTTCCACTGCTGGCAGCCGAGCAGCCACTTCATTGTCTCTTCCTGTCTGGCAGGGCGGAGATTTTGAGGTCAGTGACCCTTTTGATGTCGAGCCAGTTTGTCTAACTTTTAGGCTTCTGCTGCCTCAGGCTGCTGCTGACACATACTTTACTTTTAATTACTTATAATGCAGTTGTGTGTGTACTTTTTTGTAGATAAAGTAGTTACGTGTGTGTATGCTGTACATGGGAACAGTATGTCAGAGTCATTGCCTTTAAATGAAAGTCTATGCCATGGTTTGCTTATGGTTTGGTCTATTAGTTTGCGTGAGAAAAAAGTCTACAGTCTTTGGTTTTATCATATTAATAAGAATTATATAAGATCACCTATTCATCAATAATTCTGTAACAGGGCTGCATATCAGTGACATTGCACCACAAAAGGGGGGGGGGGGTATTCATTAGCCTGAACATGGTGTGTTCTCAGTGTTCATTGATAACATCTGACTGGCCGCTGATTGGCAGCAGAGGTGTATGAGCTGCGTTTCGCTGCAGACGTCAGAGACGACCTCCGTGGCTGCGTCTCCTATTGTAACGTGTGTGCAGAGCAGGAAGAGGAGGCGGAGGCCATCTGAATAACTGAGATTCCAAGGCTGAAAGGCTTCATGTCTGTTTATGCCTGTGTGAGATAGGACACAGGAGCATCACTCCTCTCCTCAGCTCCTCCTCTGACAAGCCGAGGAAGCAGGGAGGAAGGAGAGTGAAGACAGCAGGCGCCACAGAGGTCCTGTGATGATGCTGGTTTAGGAATGATGTAGTCTAGACATGATTCATCCGTTCAAACTGGGGAAATAGAAGGTAAAGTTTACTTAAGATCTGTGAATAGGTGGCCAATTGTTTGTTACTTTACTTTGCACCTGGAGGTTGCAAACACTGAACTGACGGTAACTCAGTGTTATTACTTTTGTCTGGATTTGCAATGATGATCTGGCCACTGGGAAATAACACACTGCCCTCATTTTGCATTAATTTGATTACAGGTGAGGAAGAAGAAATTCCATGACTCTAATAGGAGAAATAATAATAATCTTGGATAATTAATCTTTGATTGCACCACAGCCATGCGCATCATGTTTTTAAAACTTGGAGAATAAGCACATATTTTCACACATTTTTTAGATACCTGTTTAACGGAGCTTAATAGATGAATATAAAGTGTTTGAATCTCTTTTAAGCTCCTAAGCATCTTTGCTGTTTGATGCAGTGAGTGAAGGCAAAATTTCTAATCTCTCTCTTAATGGGATATGAAATGACACATAGTAGAGATACTGTGTGTGTGTTTGTGTGTGTGTGTTTGTTTGTTGTTTGTGTGCTGATCGCCAGGCGTGATTCCAGTAGTGGAGCATTCATACTATACTTGTGTGTGTAGGTATGTTGCACGTCTGCCACAGGCGCAGCCACGTGACCCCGCACGCAGGCTGTGAGGGAGATGAGCAGCAGCGGGGCTAATGGGGGAAGTCAGCTGTCATATGGGATCAGTTAGGATGGGTGGGGGTGTGGGGATGTTTGTAGGTGGAGCATGGACTTGATACGGTTCCCACAAGACCCCCGTAGGCAGTCGGTAGTACAGACCAGCGGAGGTCTGTACATGTTGTTCTGCTCAACAGATACACGAAGAGCCACAGTTGTGTAGAGCTTGATTTGGTGACTTTGTTTGATTATCACAGTGAAATTACTCTGATCCTTCCCACAACAAACTACACTCATGTCTTGGTGTAGAGATGAATTGTAATCCAGTGTTGTCTTGCTTTTTGTTTTCACTGTGGAATGATTTTTCATGAGTCAATGAAAGCACTGCGATGTCAGAAATAATCCATGTGAAGGCAACTGAACGCAGCATGAGTCACAAAGTGATTCAGTGTCATGGATTGACAGTCTATATCCCTCTCTCTCTCTCTCTCCCTCTCTCTTTCTTTGCATGTGTCAACCTGTGTGCAGAAGCAGGAGGTAAGAAGTTGCGCAGCACTATCCAGAGGAGTACGGAGACGGGCCTGGCGGTGGAGATGAGGAGCAGGATGACTCGGCAGGCGAGCCGGGAGTCCACGGACGGCAGCATGAACAGCTACAGCTCCGAGGGAAAGTAAGGAGACGAGGACTCACACTCGCACTGGGGACAATAGAAAAGCTCCTACTCATGTTTTACTGGGAGCAGTTACACAGCAAACACTGCCAACATTTCAAAACTTAATTTGATTACTCATATCAGATTTCACTTTTTCTAATCCCTTTGACATTTAATAATCACAGCCACCCTCTTGCCCTAAAGCATGGTCTTTAATCTACACTACCCTACTTAACTTCTGTGGTAACAAATGTGTGTGTTTCTCTGTTTCAGCCTCATCTTCCCTGGGGTGCGGCTCTCCTCAGATGCCCAGTTCAGTGACTTCCTGGATGGTCTGGGTCCTGCCCAGCTGGTTGGACGACAGACATTGGCTACTCCACCTATGGGTGAGAACAAGAATCCCTTCATTCAATACACTCACTTGGTAATTTGGTAATTGTGAGTGATTTTGTTCCTCATATACTATAAAATATTTAATCATTATATTTGCTGTTCAGGTGACATCCAGATAGGCATGGTGGAGAAGAAAGGAGCACTGGAGGTAGAGGTCATTAGAGCCCGTGGTCTTGTGGGAAAACCAGGTTCCAAGTCACTGCCAGGTAATTTCAGCTTCATTATTATAGGCAGTAAAATGTTAATAAATAATGAGTAATATAAGTTGTAACATCTCCTCTCCTGTCCTCTCAGCACCATATGTCAAGGTCTACCTTTTGGAAAATGGAGTCTGCATAGCCAAAAAGAAAACAAAAGTAGCAAGAAAAACCTTGGATCCTCTTTACCAGCAGCAACTGCCGTTTGAGGAGAGTCCGGGAGGAAAGGTTTTACAGGTAAGTTAAGTCAGTAATTAAAGTGGAAACTCGCAGTCAGTTCTCGTATAACATCACATTTTCACAAAATCTATACTTGGAGTAAAACTCTTTTTTCTGTGTTCCTCCCTGCAGGTCATAGTATGGGGAGACTATGGACGTATGGACCAAGATGTGTATAAGAGACAGGATGTACAATCTACCATCATTCTTTCTCTGTTGATATATTGTATGAAAATTAAAAGAGAAAAAATATTTTTTTTCCTTTTTAGTTGATTTGCATGGACACAAATTTAGCTGAATAAAAAAAAAAAAATTATTTTCTTGAGGCTGCAACTTGCAAAAAAGATGAAAAATAAATAAAACAGATCAGCCATTTTCAACAATTTATATTATTTTTAAAGATAAATTTCACTAGTGCATGGTTTTCAAGGGGAGTGAATGCAACATCGTGATTAAAAAAAAAAGAAGACATCGTTTATCATTCTTTAGACCATTCGTGAGTCTGTGTTTTGCAGACATGCAGATAAGAGAAACTTAAAGGAAACTTTTGGAGTTATTTAACAGAAAATGTTTATGTGACAAAAAGTGATAATGAAAATAAATGTAAATTATTTATTTCATTGTAAAAAGGCTCAGGCCTTATAAAGATAAACATTATGTGCAAATTGTACATGTTTCTCTTTCTTCCTTGTCCCAGGGTACCTCTCATTGTACTATTCATTGCTACCATTGTTCAGTCCCCTGATATTGTCCAGATTTTAGGACTGTTGGTTATTTTACAGTTCTGTATTGTTTCAGTATGTATTTTATTTTGGATTTGATTTGTTTAACAAGCATGTTGAAAAGGATTTTCTGCAACATGGCTTGGGCACACCTTACAGTAACTCAGCATGTTTTGATAAAGATGATATTTGGAATTTTTGCAGTTTCTTGTACAGTGCATGTCAACTTCATTACTTTTCTCCCTCCCCCTTGAATTGAACTCTACAGCAAATTAGTTCTTGGTCTTCCACGGCCAGTTATTGAAGTTTTAACAAAAACATTCCACCCCCAAAGTCATATTTTCTTTCAGGTTTTTGAGAAAAAAAAAGTGACAAGGAAAATATTTTATATTTAATGGAGGTTTACGAAACAGTTGTGATTGCAAGTGTATTTTATTCCAGTATTGTTGACGAACATGCAAAAATAATCTGTATTGGTACAGCAAGAGGTCTATACCTAATCAAGAGGCAGCAAACATGCAAAAGATGTGTGTTGCTATGGTTCAATTTTACAGGCATTGTTTGTGAAGATGAGCTAATCACAAGTTCAAATAACAAGGGATATTGCCACAGAAAATGTTTTTTTCTTGTTTTAATGAAAATGAAATTAATTTACTATATTTTTGTTAGTTTTATTTAAAAGCCAAGACCAGTTTATTTTTTATTTTCTATTTTTAGTAATTGAAAATACTTCTCATGTCTGGGAGGTATATGAATCTTATAGTTGCAGTATGTCTGAATGAAATTGAGGCATTGAGGCATTATTCCTTTTCCACATGAAGATAATGCGTTTTAATCTCCAAGAAAACCTTGTCGCTGTCACAGGCTACAGCATATATTTTCATTTCAATTTTCATTGTACATACATTTAGATGTCAGAATTTGAATAAACAAGCTACCATGAATAGATTGATAGACTCTTTTGGAACAGGAAGAATGCCTCACATGATGACAAAGACATATGTTATTTATCCTTTTGAATGCCTTTTAATTTTCTCTTTTTGGTGCAATGTGTTAATGCCAAGGCTATGTCTTGGTTAAGTATGGTTGAGTACAGAGATTTATGTAAGTTATTTTTCAAATTAAAAATAAAAAATGATATTACACTGATGCCAAGTGTTGGGTGATGAGATGAACACACAAAAAGAAGGTTGCTGAGAAGGTTGAAATCTAATTTTGAAATCTCCCAAGAGTCACAGAAGAGATTTTGTAACCGTTTTCACAAGAGTAAAGTAATTCCCCATCACCACTAACCTGAACTTCATATGTAAAACTGGTCTAAAATTAAAACGGCCCTTTAATGGAAAATGAAAACAGTAAGATTGTGAAGCATACCTCTCTTATTTCTAGCAGAAAGTAAGTTACCTGGTTACCAGCTTGTTCCTGATTAGCTGAGCTAATTAGCTAGTCTGCATTTGTGTCGGTCCAGAAGAACTTTGCAGACAGGTGAGGTTGTATATCAAATTTGCCAAGGGTTCACTGGTTTTGTTATTACCCCATATGTAAGGACATTGTTATTAACTATTCATTCATCATTCAATATACTAAGATATTTCAGTGCAGGCTGAAGTGGTGGAGTTACCAACTTACAGAATGAGCCATCATTTTCACAGTCAGTGTTTAATACAATAGTTGAGGTCATTTGTGTTCCAGTGGAGTAAAATTATACATAAATTATGTCTTCAAAGATTTTTTCGTTTGAACTCTACAACTTTCGCCTTTCCCATACACAAATTCAACATTTACACATATTGAATTTCCATGTATCAAATATATGTACATATAAAATAAAAATATATATGTAAAAATTCTATTTAAAACTGATTAGAAATGGAAACAATTTTCATATATGACATATATGTCTAGACCATATAAATATGCAAGTTTCTGTATGTATGCTCATATTGTAGACAGATGTTATGTAAATCCAATCCAAAAGCCTGAGACAACTTTCCCAGAATGGGAAGATAGACATTAATATGACATACAGTTTATTACATTTCTGTGTGGGTTGTTAAATTGACTGTATGTGACAGTTTCACATGCCTCTAATAAAACCTGCACACCAACTCACCTAAAAAGGAGCTTTTCATGGTGAAGCTCCTGACGTCAAAACCCTGCTGTCAACATCAAATGACTATTTCCCCTTTTAAAACTTCTGACCTGAATTCCTAGAAAGCAGCTGTCTCTCCATAAATTAAACCTTGATAATTACAACTTACAGTATGACAATATTATAATAATGTATCACAAAAATTACAAATCCTGACCCATGTTTCCATATTGCTGTTTTATAGCCACCTACTCCAAATAGTATTTTATAGCATTTATCAAGTTTGCTGTTTGGTATACACTAAGTAATCTGTACTTAATGGCGTGCAGCCTTGCAATCCTGAATAAAATACTTGAATTTTAGACCAAAAGCACAATCAAGTATCTCACGCTGTCAAAATTCAGCCTCATATCAGCTCATGTTTGCTTCTGCTTTTGGTTAAAAAATAGGGATGACTGGGAAATGACAAATGACTGAGGATTGAGAAGAGTTCCTGTTTTAGCCATATTTAAGGAGACTGCAGACTACATGCATAAGACTAGACACCCTGATGTATGCAGCAGGTTTGTTCTTGTGATTTCATTAAACTAAAGCTTAAATGTACAGCCCTCTGAAATTCAACATGTACCTTTTATGATTTAAATTTCACTGTGTAACAGTTCAACCTGTTTATTTCTTATTATATGTCTTTTTAACTTTCCCCCTTTCTTTCCAAATTTGCTTTCCAGAGTTCAGTGTTTTCCAACAGTTTCTCCTTTGACACCCAAGATGCTACTCTCATGGACTGCAGTAAAACAGAGCCTTGAAGATGTTGGTTTTCAGGCCTTGGATGTTTTCACGACGGGTAAAAGGGACGGCTTTCAGAGAACTGTCCTCCTCCTCCTGACCTGTAGCTTCTCCAGCCTCCTGCTCAGCGCCCTGCTCCTTCTCTACCTGCTCTTCCACCTGGACTATGAGACAGCAGTGGCTGGAGGGATTGCTGGCTGCTTTGGGACATTACTCACCGTCGCCCTCTTCTTATCAAAGAGGGTACGATGCTTAGGGACCCTATTTGTCATCTCCATTTTCATGAAGAAGAGTCGCAACTTGCTGCTCACTGCTGGGACCAGCCTTGTTGTTCTTAAAAATATCGTTAACACCTTGGAGAACCTCACAGGCCTCCTCAGGAGTATGATCTGCAACCTGAAGGCGAAGAAATCGGCCATCATCACTCCATTCAGTAACTACGTCAAGATGTTGAAGTGGATAGGAAGCGTCCTTAAAGGGGTTACCGACCTGGGAGTGGTGAACGTTAACCCCCAGCTCAAGATTTCACTCAAACTGGAATCAGAAAAATTCAGGGAGAAACTCAGTGAAGCAGAGCAGAGGCTGGACGAGAATGTGAAATATGCACAGTCCCTTGTGAGTACGTTCTCCACTGTGACCAACAGGCTGTTTCCCGCCATCAGCTTCCTCGTGCTCATGACCTTCATAGCCTTGCACATAAAAAAGTACTGCAGTGACATGAAATACGAAAACAGGTTCATCAGCAGCAAATTTGTTCGTTTTGACGAGAAGCAGAGGAAGGAAGGAAAACCTCACATCCTCCCCCTCACACCGGAGGAAGGGAAGCTGTACACCGCCATCCCCTCCACCCGACCCACCGCCAGAGAGGGCAAAGTTGTACTGAAGTTCGGTGTTTCAGTTGTCGTTCATTTTGTAGTTTGGGTTATATTTATAACTGTGGACGCCTTATTGTACTGCTTTGTGGATATTGTAACAACAAAATTAGCAGAGCTGGAACCGTTTCATGTCCCGTTGTTAATGAGCATCAAAGTAAGTGTGTTTGTGAAAGCATTTTAAGAATTTACTACATTCATTTCTGTCAGACAGCCACTGACTATTCATTCCTGTGTCCTTTCAGGGGATTTCGGCTGTAATTGGTTTACCATTCAGTGAGGAAATCCATCACAAAGACTTTTCCTACTCTGTGACCTTGTTTGAAAAGAAGTGCCTTCCTAAACCCAAGCTGCTCTTCTATAACTCCATATTTCCATTGGCCGTCATCCTGGTCACCTTGGTCGTCATGGCCCTGATGGCGGCCAAAATGTCCCAGCTGAGGCTGGTGGTCTGTGAGCGATTCTTCTCCAGTGCTGCGGACGGGAGAGTGGAGTACCTGCATGCCAAAATCCTCCAGAAGAGATTAAAAGGGAAGAAGAATAAAAACACCTGCAGCCTCACATCGTTGATCGTTAAGGTTTGTATAACCACATATTGGTAGAGTATAATAAAAGGCTGTTAGTGTCGTCTCTAATCTTTTAGTTTGTCTTCTCTTCTCTTATCAGCCACATTTCTGGTGCCCGCTGCTCTTTCAACCCAAAGAGGATCCACAAGTTATCGTGTGAGGAAATGATTCTTTCTGCTATGTGACTTTTTTAGCTACTATTAGAGACTCTAGTAATGGCACCGACGGTATTCAGACCAACAGCTACTGGATGCATGAAGTTTTGTACCCTCATGATGACACTGACTTTTGTGATACCCTGACTTTCCCCTTGTGCCACCATGAGATTGACATTTTTGTTTTTTAGTGATATGTCTCAACAACTATGGGACAGATTGCCATGGCATATGGTACAGGTCCCATTCATGGTGTGCAGCAATGGATCCTAATCATTTGGTGATCAGCTGGCTTTTTTTCTACCTACACCAGTAGGTAAAGTTTTCACTCATCCACAGTTTAGTTGTTGCCTAAATTATTAATTGCCATCTGGACTGGATTAAGTTGATAGTTCAGGTTATTTGTGTGAGGTACTTACACATAGTCAGTGCATTACTTGCAGTAGATTCGGATCAGCGTCCTCTAGAGAAGCAGCTGAGAGTACCGGCAGAGAAGCTGAGAGCACGCTACATTTTGAATATCTTCACCGCTTTATTTTGCTGTCAAACAGCCCGTTCCTTGGGAACTACTTTTCTCAACCACTGAACTACTGTATTCCTGTGCAGAAGTGTACCTACCTACTTACCTGCGGAGTAATACATGGTGCGCCATAGGTGTGTCCATAGGTGTGTCCACAGCAGTACATCGCTCATCTTGGGTGCCAACGCTCCCCACTGCTTCTCTAAACTTGGGAGGGCACCAATCCGTATCTACCGCAGGTAATACACTGAGTATGTATAAGTACCTCACACAACCCCAAGTCGAATAACCTGAACTCTCACTTTAACACTACAGAGGGAGGTCTGGAATAAAATACTCATTGCGCTTCTTGTTAATTTGACTCATTGTTTCAGATGGCATTTTAATAGTAACATAACATAAGAGGATGTGGTTGGTAATAGACACAGACATTCTGCAGGACTAACCAAAAAGAGACAGCCACCACCTACAGCAGTACATGTATCTAACATAACACCAGCTCACTGGAAGAGTTCTCAATCTGTAAGAGGAAGTTTACTGTAAAACAGTGAGTTACTGTAATTGTACTGTATTTATTACTGGGGTGGGGTGAAAAATAACCCAGATACACACTGGACTGATTGAAAATGACCAGCGTAGATAATCTAAAAATCTTAATTACTAATTAATGTTATGGCTGACTGGTAGTGGGTGGGGTTTTCATTTAACTCATAGGCCCATGCGTGTTAAGTGCTCATACGAAGCAGAAGGACAGTTGGTGACTTTGATGAGCAACAGTTGAACTAAGAGAGGCTACGCTCTCCTTGTCTCAGTCATCTACCTGCAGATTTGTTTTCTTTTTAGCCCAAACGCAAACAACAAAAAATGGATGAGAACATCTGTGATAAACACCACTCGGGCTGGACACTCATGGAGCCTATAAGTCTGAGATAGCTCCACTGCCAGCCAGCTTTCACTTTCATTATCTCATGTCATTACTTTTTTTTCAAATACACACAAGCACTCTTTGTGTTAGAGTTACAGCTTGGATTGCCAGTCATTCTCATTACAAGTGAAAGGATCGTTTACCCTGACTTTTCTGCTCTGAGGTTTACATCAGTGGTTCAAAGTGAAATGTCTCAACAACTATTGCTGTTAAATTTGGTCTTTCAAGATGAATTGTAATAACTCGTGTTTCTTGGCCTTTGGTTTAGGATCAAATGCTAGACTCATTTGTACTTTGTGTTCAGTGTTCATTAGTGAATGGTAGCATAACAACACGCCTAACTAAGATGGTGAACACGCTAAACATTATAGCTCGGCTGTGGACTCTCAATGTTTTTGTACTACATTCTCTTGTACACTGCAGTGAATATTTTTAATTATAATTACATGCTGCTCAAACACTGTGTCCCATTGCTTGTCTATAATCCTCTACCTGTACTGTATCATTGTAATTCGGTATACTACTGTACTTCATTAGGTTATATCACATTATATAACGGGTTGGACTGTCAGTTGACAGCAATGGTAACCATGGAGAATGGTCTATAGGAGGAACACTCTCCAAGATAATAGCCGACAGACCATACATGTGGAGGTTCTTATTCAATTCACTTTAGCTTCAATTAGCACTTCAACTAGAAATATCATTTTCCCTTGACAGAGACATTACATACATATTACATCATGTTCATTATGTAACATGGCAGATGACAATGTTCTATGATTATCTCCCCAAACTGTATAATCCACCAGATAACAGAATATACAGTAGGCTATTTAGATTAGAGGCCAAAATCATGACAACGAACAACATATATTAACAATATATTAAATAATGTAAATGTTTCAGGCTTTTGGGTGTTGAAATAGAAATCTTTTTTTTGTTCCAAAATTAAGTTTATGAATCCTATTATTAATTAGCACTTAACTGTATTTCTGTAAGACTAAGCACCAACATCTTCTAATAAACTATAACAGAGGAAGGCTTTGGTATTTTCCCTGTAATGCTCCCAACAGAAGTATTTCCTTACATAATCAAAGACAGATGTCTTCTACATGTGCTGTGAACAGCACTGTCCTCTTCCCGTTTACAAACTGTCACTCTTAATTAATATCTCACAGGTGTTATTGTTCTCACCTAGTACAGGGTGTCATGTGACCCAGAGAAGCTGACAGGCAGGATGAGCAGTGCTGGAGTTCAGTTTGAAGTTTTATTTTATAGTAAGTACAGGTGAAGAGCTGTTGCCTTACTTTAGTGCAACTTTCTGATTAGGAACTCTTTATAAAGTATTTCCAAATTGTAACTAATAGATTAAGGGTTGGTAAATACTTTACTAATGCTTCGTAGATTCGTTATATATTCATAAGGACAACGTCTGAGTTGCTCAGTTATGAAAGATTCTTGATGATTTATTAAGAAGTATTTATTTATGTATTACAAATATTATTACCAAATAGATAATTTGAGATAATCTAAATTCATCTGGCAACCAAACCACTGTTCTCATTATATGTCCATAACTGATCTACAGTTAGTGGTATTAGGAATGAAAAATACATAAAATAAAACAATTAATTAACTCTTAATAAAGCCATTATTTACAATTTACAAACCCAGTGGTACTATTTTTTTTAAACCTTGCAGTACCGTTTTCTTACTTTATGTACACTATAAATTCCTCCACGAGTTTTCAATCAACTGGCCTCCAAAGAATAACATTGCTCTCGTTAACTGAATGTACGTACATATATCTTTATTCCAACTGTAAAAATGTTTTTGATTTATTCCTGTAGTCTAAGATTTTTAATTTCAGATTTTGACCAATAAAAAATATACTTCCGTCGCAGCATCCAGAGGAGGGTGTGTAACATACACAGGGCGACCAACTCATGGTCAAATGTCGCATTTTATGTGTCCCTGCATTGCTACTGGTGTTAATGTGTTCTATATTACAATCTCACAGTTCCCACAATTCCACTGTGGCGTTATAAAATTAGTTTCCAAGAGTGAATGTGTTTAGATCATATTTTCTTCAGTCAGGACACTGAACCCCAAGTTTCTCTTGATGAGTAGACCACAGCTTGTAAAGTGTAATTTTAAAATACAATATTTTAAATATATATATTTTTTTAAATGGCAATGGCCTACATTTTTTAAGTTGAAACTTAAAAAAAAAAAAAATCCTGTATTTGTCCTTGTTATTAACTTCTGTGAACTGCAGTTATTATCTAGAGACTGGTTTAAATCCAGGAGGGTACACATTTCATCACAGACACTCAGTCCAACACCGCCAGCCCCACACCATCCTTCCACTGCCAGAGACAAGAGGAAAAGAGGAAGTGGTACAGCTCAAGCATGAGTAGGCCTTCTGTGACTCACACGCTGCCACTGACCCGTGTGGCAACCTGATAAGCTCACATTATGTCTCAACTGGCCCCGTGGCATAATACCACGCCAGCATGCCAGCCCAATAGGAAGCCGCCACATGATGCGCGGTGACAGCCACAGACCTTTTTTACCGAGGAAGGAATGAGTGCAGTCCATACATGGGCGCATATGATAATGTGTGATCCTGCTGAATATGCAAATACTGAGTCAATCTGGGTCAACAAAGTAAATCTTAATACTTTCACGCATGTCAGTGCATTTTTAATGAATATTTCATCAAAGGGACAGATGCTTTTGGGTGAGAAACATCAGTCCTGTTACCAATGGCAACAAACATTTCGGAAAAAGAGGAAAGAGGAAAATGAATGCTCAGAAAAACAACCAGGCAAATTGGCAATTAAGGTTACGGGAATTTTGTTATTTTTATATATTACAGAAATATGTATCATTCATAACACAATATGCACAAATATAAACGATCCTCTTTTCTAATCACCACCGGTTTTAAACCATGAAATCGTGCATAAGCCGTAGTTTAATTCCTTACAGTGAATTACTTGATTGCATAATGCATGTTAGAGCAAATATGATTTTCAGCAGCAGATAGGGATCCACTGACCTGCGTAGCGAGCAGAGCAGACCTGGAAACCTCACACAGTTGAGCAAATATAACAAAGGTATTATCTGCCAACAGGACATAGTGTTGATCAGAGTTGACCCAAAGGCCAACACCCCCACCTTTACCGCACACAGTGATTTAAATGACTGAATAATGTATGTGTGACTCGCAGAAATATTTTAAAGACCATATTTTAAACCACTCAGAGCAGGTTCATCAGTGAGACAGGGCTCAGTTGTTTTGGCTTTGACATCTTCTGGAGACACACAGCTGGAGCTCAGGGTACCTTGCATGTTCTCGGTCAGTCGTTCATATGGAAATGACTTTGCCTTGGTAGGGCTCTCTGGTCACAGCTGTAGGTTTCCCCACCTGCAGGCAGAACACAAAGCAGAAAGAAAGGTGAAGTGACTTTTTGTGTTCAGTTCCTCATCAGGATCCGGTCGCTTCCAATTTTAACAAAATCTGAATTTCAGTCCCCTGCAAGGTTTTTCCACAGTCTGTCCAGTGTCCACTTCATTTTTTCATTTATGATGCACAACTTAGGAACGAGAAATTATATATTTGCATTATTAGTTAATACATTTAACCCAAGCTGATATTAGAGAAGGGCTCATTAACTCATTCACTGTTCCCTTTGGTTCAACTCAAAAGCTGAAGAGTAAAGATGATACGTTCTGTTTTTCTGTTTCTCGGCAGTGACATCCTTAAACCTGTTTTTTTTTTTTTTTGGCCACTTAAGGGGAACCAGAAACTGTCAACACAACATATTATCTCCTTTCAGGTCGATATAGCAAACAATTACCTATTTACACATCAGAGAGACAGACAGACACAGCAGACACACAGCAACATTTACTTTGAGTTGTGTTCCTGGCCACCTGATGAAAGAAAGTCCAATATTCACTCTGCTTTTAGCTGGTTTTATCTCCACACAGGGCTGCGCCTGTGGTTTTTAGAGCTTCACTGTGACTTGCTAAAACGCATCTTAGAGCTGAGGGGAGCTGCAGACTTGGGTTAGATAGCTATGTGTGACAAACATACGAAGAATTCTTACCTATCTGTTCTTTGTTTTTTCAAAAAATCGCACTGTTATTTTTTGACGCTTGAATAAAATGGCTGGGAGTGATTCTGCACACAGCCGTGAAGAACGTGGTTTACAAGCTGGGGTGTTATTTTTCTAGTATTGAAACTTGTGGGGCTCGACTGACCTGCTGCCTTTGCTTGACTCTTTTGTAAACAAACTCAGAGAAGGGTTTTCTGTGGATGAATCGGCCGTGTCCCGGAGACACCTTCAGCTGCCCCGCCTCATAGACCACTTTGCCTCTGGAGATGGTGATGACAGGGACACCGTGGCACTCCATGCCCTCGAAGATATTGTAGTCCACAGCCTGGTGGTGGGTCTTGGCTGATATCTTCCTGCCAAGACACAAAGATACGACCACAGGGTTTTTTGTAAACAGCTGAAGAATACTACTTCAGCACCAAAGTTCCCAATCACATGCAGCCTGTGTGGTGAGTGAGGTAATCACCGCATGCTTTCTGAATACCAGGCTGAAAGAAAACAAAACACAAACCTATTGTGAAGTCCCAATGCATTCGGTTCTAATCTGCAGCTGATTGAATCAGGCCAAGATGTACTCATACACAGCATCAAGTTACTGCGGCTCACTTACTCTGCAGCAGCAAGCAATATAATGGATTATTTATATAACATTTACTCGTGTGATGCTCCCTTCTCTAAAAAGCTTACTAAGCACATAACCCAGGCTTCTTTTAGTCAATAAAAATGCACCTCAACATTTTCCGTGCTGCTTATCACATTACTGTGGCATCCATCTACAGGCTGCTGCATGAGCACTACCACATAATAATGCAGCACAGTCAGGATCCTGATATAACAAAAGTGTCTGCGCAGGCTGGAGTGGGAGACTGAATATGAATGAGCTTTTTGATGAAGAGATGCAAGATAGAAATCACTTTCAGGTTCTCACCCAAACACATTGAGCTGCACTACGCTAATGCTCTGCTCTCCAACCACATACAAACAGTGCTGAAATGTAACTAAAGAAGTATTGTCATGTTGGATATACGTCTACTCCACTACATTTATCCAACAGCTGTAGTTACCACTAATCTTGCACATGGTATTGATATATGTGACATATGATGAGCTTGTAAAATGCAGTTATAACAGTAAAAGGCTGCTCTCTGCATTCGTAATAATAATCCAATAAGGTAACAATATACCACAGACAAGGAGCATGTGCCAGCCTAATAGCCTAGCATGTATAGTTTATTTTTGACACCTGAAATGTACGTTTTTCTGATCATCATACACTGTATGTCTGTATTTCTACTTAAGCTTTTGAATACAGGACTATTTGATTTATTGTTACATTGTGACTTTTACTTAAACCTGCAAAAACTGATTTTTTTTTGGCCACTTGGGGACAAAATGAAAAAACTTGGAACCCGACACTGAGATATTAAACCTTTTAGGTTGATATCTGTAACTTGTCAACAAATAGTGGCCACACATCCAGCAGGTAGGAGGCAACCTTAGCATTCATTCGGGGTTGTGCTTCTGTCCACCTGGCAAATTAAGTCCAATATTTTCTCTCCTGAGAAAAAAAAAAAATTTGACCTTTTTTTTTTTTTTTTTTAATCTGCTGAATGCTGCCCAATGTTCACTAGCTTGTCACTAAGTTCATGTGTCTGCTGTGTGGTGCTGGGCAGGTAGTGTACAGTGGCTTATATCTGCTCCAACTAAACAACACAAAAAAAAAGCTTTGAGCCCGAACAGTGATCTTGCAGTGAGAAAAATCAAAACAATGAGCTGAAAGATGATGAAACTGTGGAGGCAGGTGATAGTTCTCTATCACTACATGTGTTCCCTCTCATATACAAGCAGACGTTTGATCCATTGATAAAACTATTGAGTCCTGCCAAGAGCTTCTTCCGTAGTGTAGGTAACACTTTACTTTAAGTCTTTAAACTTTAGCTTTTATAAGCAACATACAAACACAAACATCACAATATAATGTACTACTAGATATTTTTAAGTGTTTATGAATGTTCAGTTTTCTCTCATGAGGAACTATTTTATACTATTAGGGTTATTAGGGTTCGAACCCTAACCCTATTGGTTTTGCTGAGGTTTATTTTTACAACTGTGTTTTGCTACGTTGTCATTCATTCACCAGCCTCCAATTACTGATACACACAAATACATTCTTATTCCTGCATACAACTACATTATAGTGTGTTAGAAAATATTCATTAAATGTTTATACTCTGCAAATGTTATATACTGAAAATGTCAAAATCTCTTAAGAGGGAAAGTCAATGAAAACACTTTGGCTCCCCACAGCACCGATTGATGATGTTTCAACATATAAAATCATATCTGACTGAAAGACTAAATCACTGGGGAACAGTGAAATATATCTGACTCAGACACTTGAAACATTGCCTTCTTTTCACCCATTCACATGTGCACATTTCCTGTTGATGTGTAAAGCCAGACACCATGCTTAGTGTGCACTGACAAAAACAAGATGTGCCCTCATTATTCAAGCAGCCCAATTACAGGACACAAGGCAACTGACTGAGCTTCGTAGGCATCTCTGGTTATGCAACTGTTTGTAGCCCCTGGTCCCGGATGTTATGAAGCGACACTTGCACTGAGGGCAATTAATTACGCAGTTTCACAGATGAATTCCCGGCTGCAGCAAATCAAACACGGGGTGCTCTCATGCTTGAAAGGCATTGTAACATCCGCAGACTTGCACAGAGACAGAACACACACATAAAGGGTGAAGCAGACAGGTGATGTCCAGGGATGACAAGCCTGAGGATTGTGCACTGTAAACTCCGGCCTCGCACGAGATCCTCCTGTGTTACCAGTGAACTCATTTACACCGGGAGGTAATGTGTTCTTCTCCAACTCACATCAGCGGTTAGTGACTTCCCTGAGGGGCTCAGCCCAGATTCTCCAGCAAACATGAGCAGTGCAGTGCCGTTCTGGGTTATGTAAGTCTGAATGTGCTACAGTATGCAAAGCTACTGGAATACAAACTGTCCTCTGTACCTGTGCATCTGTGCATGTGCTCCACAGAGCCGCTCCATATGACGATCAGTTATCTCATGATCAGTTATCATACTCTGCGTCCGTTCCTGAAAATACGCTCAACACTGTGCGTTCTGCACTACGGAAATCGGTTTAGCTCCCACATAAACTATTAGTCATCTTCAAGATCCTCACCATGCGTCCCACTGACGCTGTGTGAATCTCCCTTATGTAAGTGTGTTCAAATCCTTCCCCAAAAAGTAACCAACAACCAAAAATGATTCATCATTCCAACAGTCTCTCTTGATGAATGTGTGAACTGTGTTACGCTTTAATTTGCAGCTATAGATAAGTGATGACATACTCTGACTTTTGGATGGAACAGAGACGTAATCAGCTTATGCGCGTGTGTGTGTGTGTGTGTGTGTGTGTGTGTGTGTGTGTTGCGGTGGCACAAGATGAAAGATACATCACTTCTCTTTTTAGTTGCCTGTATCTATAGCCTGCATGATTTAGTGCTTAGCTTAAAAACCTTATCTTATTTAACTGAGCGCCTGACACCCTGCAGACATGCTTTCAAGTTTGCCCAGTGTTTCAGCAGCACCATCTGCAGTTGAAGCTGCTGATAGCACTGGGAGAAATATCTGACTTCATGTGGAGAGATAAGAGAGCGTTACAGTCATGTGCATTTTTAAACTGTCCACAGAGTCCGAGAGCTGCCTTTTCCTGCCGTATTTTAAAAGCTTTCTCCCAGTCTGCTGAATGGCCCGAGTCGGGGTCCTCACCTTGTCAACTTGGGGTCCCATATAACCACATCAGCATCCGAGTTCTTGGCGATACGGCCTTTCTGCGGGTAGAAGTTGAAGATTTTTGCTGCGTTGCTGCTGGTGACGGCCACAAATCGATTCTCGTCCATTTTGCCGCTGTGCTGAGGAGAGGAAACGCACAAAGCACCCGCTCTGAGTGAATGACAACAATATACGGAATTAGCAGACAAAAGGTCAGTGCTTAACTGTGCAGCGAGTAACTCATTTCTGCCAAAAATGTCATATAATGTGTGATTTGTAAGCGCTGTTGCATGTGGGAAATCTTTCCGGTGGCCTTGTGGTGGCTGAGCTGAAACACCGTCTTCGCAACAATGGCAATAAAATGCAACGTCTGCACTCTGCAGCTCCGAGAGTTTATTGCCTTTTCTGTTTGTATTATAGAAAAACTGAAAAAGAAACTGGTATTTCAGCTAAAACAAATATGGGAAGAGTAGAATAATTAGATGTCATTCATTAAATGCATTCTTAGTCTGACATTAAACTTTATGATATAAACTCATGTATGTAGATGGCACACTATGGAGTCAGAAATGTATATATATATATATGTATGTACAGGGCCCCAAGGCATCACAAATCTTCCTGATTTGGGCCCCACACTGTATAATTTGAACTGATTTTGTGTCTAAATTATTCATTTAATCCCAAAATTGGCCTCATTACACGATGAGTAATCAGCCTCGACTGTGCATCACACTCAGAAGTATCAAGCTGACGTAAGATACGTGGAATCAGGGACCTTTAAGTTAAAAATAAATGAATTTCTTTATGTTGTCATTTGCCCTCTTTCATGAATCTTTTTATTCAGCCCACTGCCACATCATTGCAAACTGTGTAATTGCTTGGATAATGACAGGAAGCTGCATAATAGCCCTGCTCCACTGCAGTTCAGACTTCCACCGGTGCAGACTTAAATCTCAGTAATGAACAACGTCTGATAACGAGCAGTTACATTATTATTAGGACCTACCACTCCTTTCTCCCAGATGACAGACATCCTGTCCTCCACGCCGTTCACTCCGTTGGGGATCTTGGTGAAGTCGTCTTTGCCCAGGGCCTTCTGGCACACGGAGAAGGTGCAGTTGTCTGTTCCTGTCACACTGAGATCATCACTAGCACAAATGAAAGAGAAATAAATGAATGAATGAATGAATGAATGAATGAATGAATGACAGAGTTGATGCTGAAATAAATAAATAATAACAGCACAGTTAGTCATTCTTGAGATCCAGACTTTATGCTAATGAATGTTTTTGCATAAATTCTAGCTCGTGTTACTCATGTCAGCTTCAGCCTCTTCTCCTCCGTCTCACCTCCACAGTCTCACAGAAAACAATCGCTCAGATACATAAAGTACAAATTACAGAAACAATTAAAACAAAATGTGGGTCTAATTAATTGGCATATTTGAGTTTGAGTATATGATTTCATGTTGTTCAATTCTTTATTGGTTTGCTTTGTGACCACCACTACACTTTCAGTTCCACCTACTTGGCGAGCAGGTCCATGAGGTACCCAGGGGTGCTGGGGTCAGGTCTGAGTGGAGGACCCATGACAAAGCCAGCAGCATGGGCCCACTCTTTGTTCCAGTAGTGGGTACCATCTGTGCCCAGCCCTGCTGCAATGGGCTCCCCGAACACCACACGACCTGTAGAGAGAGAGGGCCGAGATAAAAACATGAAGTGTCAGTTCAGTCAGGAAGACTGTCCGTATGTCTCATTCATTCACAGTTCTCTCTTTATCTCTCTTTCCCTCTCTCACCCACTTCTTGTTAATCAGCTGACTTCAAGTGTTTTCTGCAGCCAATCAGATTTTGCCACGATCTCAACCGGTCAATCGCGTTGTCGCTGTCAACCCTTAAAAGATGTTCTTCCCTATTCTGCTGTCAGCTGTTGTTTCACCCTCCTCCACACTGTCCACCCCCAGTCTTCATATCCAGCACCAGGTCATCAGAGTCCACTCCACGTCACATCCAGATCTCCAGCATTCTCTTCTTCCCACCACCAGTGTCCAGAGCCCTGGGGGTTTCCTACTACCACAGCCTCACCCCCTTTTCCAATATGATGACATTAAGGTGGGGTCTAATCGCCAAAGACTCCCGCATGTTCAACCTATCCTCTCTTGTTTTGCACATCAGAATAAATAAAAGCAATAAGTATTTGTTGACTCAGAATGAAGTCTCTCCTCATTGAACTCCTGTTGTTTGGTATTTCTCTCTGTAGCGTTTCAGAGGCTGTTCCACCAGGACAGGGATAAAAATCGAGGGAAAACGCTGAATAATTGAACTTTTAGCCATAAAAAAGGACATATATTGACAATCAGTAACAAATATGAACACTGATACTGTCCTGGCCTTTCACTGACCATGTACAGAAATCCTAACACAACACTGACACACACAAACCCATCATCTCTCACCCTTGCCCTTCTCTATTTAAACAGCAGGTGGTGGTAAGCTCACACTCACCATCTCTGCGTGCTTCCGACACCACCTTGGCGGCAGATTTGCTCATGACATGGACCACATAGAGCGGGCAGTTGACAGCGTGAGCGATGGTGACGGCTCTCAGGGTGGCCTCAGCCTCCACCTCCTCTGGCCGACACAGCTCATGGCCCTCGGGCCCCGTGATGCCGAGGGCCAGCATCTTCTTAGCTCCCTGTCGGGTCGCAGCGGGAACATCAAGGCGGGAGAAAGGTTAAATGAGATGGAAGGATAAAACAGGACAGCATCTGTCCAAGCAGAGAGGAAGTGGACAGGCGAAGAGTCGGCACATCACCAGAACCTACACAGAGACACTTTGTGTTGCTGCTCTGAACTAAAGGAACGATGAGAACATAAGCCAGCTGATTAAAGCAGTAGCTACAAACAATCCATATTCATGTTAACTACACATGTAGCACACTTCCTAGTGGCAGCAAGAATCATGTTCCCCAATTTCAGAGCCATGAGTTTCTTTCCTAGCATTTGCTACTCCCTAGTGGTGAAATGCTGCCATGACATTTGAAAAAATGATTTGAAAATACAAACACATTAAGAGAAATAATAAGGTCTCTGTCATGGCAGACATTTTGACTGTCCCACTGTAGCAGGAAGCACGAGTGTGCATCACAACATTGACAGAGGTGGACAAAGTACTCAGCTCCATTACTGGAGTCAAAGTTGTTCAGTCAAAGGTTTACTTGAGTGAAGTACTGGAGCACTTTCTTTCGTTTTGTTGTTTTGTTCCACAGCGTATTTACAGAACCTCTTGACTGTGAAACAACCAACTCAATGCACTGTAGAACCTGCAGAATAGAAAGCTTGTAGAATATGATACAAAGCCAATAGCAATGGCCATAAAAACACAATTAAATCAACAAGACAGCCATTGTCGTTTTCCCACTTTCTTTTTTTTAAGGCAGTGATGAAGGTTGGTCGCGTTAAACACAGCGAACATTTAAAATGAAAGGATGAATTTTTATTTCTAAAGCTTCAAACATGGACTTCAGATCTCGTCCCTTGTGAAGAATCTTCTGCCTCATCTTCAACTAACGTCGCCATCACTAGGACACTGACAGGTTCAAACTGAGCTGTTCAAACATGACTGACGGTGTCGGAGTTTACTGTGATTGGTTTCTCTCCTGTGAGGAACACAGCATGTGGTCTATTGCATTTACAAAATAAAAGAAGATTAATTCCGCTGACTAAAAGCTCTGCTTAAAAGTAACGAGACAATATTTGTCTTTTAAGTGTAGAGGAGTAAAAGTCAAAGCTTAAAAAAATAAATAAATAAATAAAACTCAAATAAAGTACAGATACTCGAAAAATATATTTAAGTACTATACTCAAGCAAGTGTACTTTGTTACTGTCCACCCCTGAACTGCTTTTGTGAATATAAAAAGGAGGAACTGTTCTTGTGACAGTTCTAATTCTCCAGGTTGAAAGGTTCCTGCTGGACACATCTGGTGTTTCATCATATCTTGTTCCTATTGCTACAACAGTGTCAGTGGACCTTGAATCATCTGTGGTATATATACACTGAGTTAACATGTCATATTCATTCATTCTCTGTTACTATTATTGCCACAGTATTCTAGTATTCTTTTATGGGGCTTGGATCTTACACAGAGATCTGCTCAGCTGCTGTTAAACATTCACTGCTTTGACCAAGAGTCCGTTTGGTGTCGCTGTCCACACAGAGGAACCTGATATCACATTTACTCATACTGACCTCTGCTATCAGGTCTCCATTCTCAGCATGCACCTGAGCTATAGCTCCGATCTCCTTACACTGGCTGAAGGCAGCATAAAGCTCTGAGTCCGCCAGCATGAACACATCTTTATAGGCCATAAACATCTTGAAAGAATTCACTCCTCTCTCTTTGGCCAGAGTCTCCATCTCCTTCTTGACCTGGTGAGGAAAAAGAGTTTGGAGAAATAAATGGAGGAATATATGTGACAGTGCTGTTCACAGGAAGGCTACACACACAGCAGCATAGCAGATACCTCACACCCACTGCACTCAGAGTTTGAACTGCTTCCATCTGGCTGTCGGTTCAGGGCCCCGAGGGCCAGCCGGTACATATACAAGAAGTCCTTTTATTCCCTATGCCGTACAGGCATTGAACACAACATGACTGCATCAGGGAACACTTGTTATTTTATAAGTTTTGCTCTCTGGTATTTATATAACCTGTCTCCTGCTGCCTGCTCATGCAGCTCTATGCGCGCAGAGTATGTGTGTTTTTACTGTAGTTTGGGAGAAGCCAAAGACAAATTACATGGCATTGTATATTGTTATTGTATATAGTATTTCTAATTTATCTTATTTATTTTAGATTGTATTTATATTCTTATTTTATTTCTTATTACACTTTCCCCTTGCGCTGCTCGTCTTTTGTGCTGTTGTATCAAATTTGAATTTTCTCTATGGGGGATCAAAAAAAGATACATCTTATCTTATCTTATTATCTTAAATTTTCCACTGAGGAGGACAATGAAGTCAGTCAGTCAGTCAATCAATCAATCAATCAATCAATCAATCAATCAATCTGAATCAATCTCTGAATAACATTGGTTCTCATGTCTCCCTCTGAAAAAGAGAAGGAAATTGGTTCCTTTAACACAACACAAATACAAATCCTTGACATCTTTATTCTTATCAGAGATTTGTGTGTGGTGCCACCTCTGACCCACATTCCTTTGGAACAGTTCAAACATACAGCGGCGTCCAAAAGTCAAGTGCATGGGAAAGTGATCTTGGACTTTTGGACCCCACTGTACTTGCTTGAAGCTTACTTGAAGTGTCAAGCAAAGTAAAATTTAATTATTTATTCTTATTAACAATTATGCACTCATTCACCTTGTCACTCCACCACGTGACGGCGACATGCAGCGAGTAGTCGCAGCAAACTTTGGGGTCAGCCGTCTTGCGCCAGCAGTCGTAGGCCTCCAGGAGAGACTTGCCCTTTTGGGGGATGACAAAGTCCAGGATCATTGTTGTCCCTCCTGCTAGAGCAGCCTGGTCAAACACACACACACAAGAACACAAGGACGTAAGTTACAGATTAACTTGTAAAAGCTGCTGGACTTGGTGCAAAAAAAATTTTTAAAACAAAGATCAAATCAAGTCAAGAACTGTCTGATTTCTGTGGGATATATCGTCTGATCAGATGTTTGATCAAAGCATTATCACCATCCAACGCGCTGCAGGTTTATGCTGCACGTGACGTGACATTAATGGATGATGATCAGAGTCTGAAGATCAAAGACAAAACACGTCTACTTAACAGACTGGAGATGTAAAGAGAGTAAGATGTTAAACAACTGTTTAATTCTGTGGATGTTTTTCATTTCTCATTGCTCAACATACTGCAGTAACCTATGGCATCTTTATCAGCATTGCACAGATTACCCAATACCAGCTTCAATCAGATAATACCACAAACACAATTGTTTTGTAAACCTATATCAGTGCAGACCAGTCAAGCATTGAGCAACACTGACCCTTGATCAGTGCACAAGTGAGTTCTGGTTAGAAAGTTTTCATTCAGTATTTTATCTGCCAGATAACTTTCTAACACAGAGCAGAGCAGCCCTGCAAGGAGAGCCTGATATAAATCTGATAAAGTTGACAAGTTTCGATTGAGAGTGATGGTCATTATTGAGGCTGTAGTTTACGGTGTTGTTGTTGCTAAGTGTTGTTGATCTGCTGTGACTGCAACACATTTCTCATCACATCATGTTGCAGTGTTGTGACCGATGCGTTCAGACAGCGACGCTCTGGCCTCTGTAGCTGCTTCATGTTGCTCTCACACTTCAATTATAAAACATGTGATTCTCACACTTCTAATAAAGCTGACACACACTGACTGGTGTTTGGACTGATAGGACTCGCCGGTGGAGCTGCCCGTTCAACAGTTACTTGACTGACTCTGAGGGAAAGCAGTATGTCCAAGGTCCTTTGTTCAATGAATATATCTCCTTTCATTATTGTGCAGTTTGCAGTTTCAGAATGTTAATACAAAAATATCTAATAAATTATGATTCAGATTAAGGCTTGATTTACCATTGGGAGGAAATTAACAAGATTTTCATAAATATAAAATCAGCCCCACCTTTACACCTTTACCAGCTGCAACATGAAAGTGAAGTACACATTAATGCATGAGTAACAACACACTGTTTTGTAATGGAACAGTCAATTAAAACCTTTCCTTTTGGCTCTTAAAGTGTATTTTCATGACATCATTTTTTTTTTTTTTACTCAGAATGTTGAATGCATGACTTTGACTTGTAAAAAAGAGTATTTCTACTTATAGACATGATATTGTTAACTTTGCATCTATTGTTTGTTTCAGTTGTTACAGAACCACTATGCCCTAAGCTATTTCATAATCTTTTAGTTGTGCAAGCAGCATGAAAACTCAACGACATGTCTGAATAAAAGTACTTGAAGCCAGCCAGTGTCCACCTCTCATAATTGATAGGATGCATGTTTTTATATATGCATGTCATATATAATGTGTAGGTTTTGATATGGTTAAGTGTTTCGGTTTTGAAACTTAGAATAAATATTTTTAGGCCCACTGATAGATAAGTCAATCCAGCAAAATAAAGTAGTTAAATGAACTTAAAGTTAATAACTGCAGTATTGAGTAAATGTGGAGGAAAGGCCGCTCAAGCTTCCGGCATTATCCCCTGTCTGTCTGTGTCCGACTAGACGCACTGAGCTGCGTCAGGACCCCGGTCTCCTCTATCTTACGCGATGTAATTAAAATGTCTCCACCTTAGTTCCGATGTGGAAGTCATCCACCGCCTTGGTGCCCATGAACGCCAGCTCCATGTGCGTGTGAGTGTCGATGCCGCCCGGGATCACCAGCTTATCGGTGGCATCGATAACTCGCACTCCCGCTGGGATCAGAAGATTCAGTCCAACTTCAACTATTTTCCCATTTTCAATGTAGACGTCGCCGATCACGGAGCAGTCTTCATTCACAACTTTGCCTCCTTTTATCAAGATCCCGCTGGGCTCCATTCCCGCTGTGCACAACTGACAGAGGGTTCAGAATAAAGGATCAAAGAGCCGGAGTTTGTGCGAACGTGAGAGGAAAGCTGCAGATGCGCTCTGACGCTCGACTGTCTGTGCAGACACTGGTGTGCAGAAAGTTTACAGAGGCGCAGGTCAGCTCCAAAGTTCATGAGAGTTATGCGTGTCCACAGACTGCTGCCACCTCCTGCAATGTAGGAAAACAGTGTGAGGCCCCGCCCGTGTCGTTGATATATACAATGCCACTGCAAGATACTGATCGATGATACCTCATCAACACCATAACGATTCCCAAGGATTTGTAGTAACTTGGCATCTGCATATTGTCTTCACTTGGTTTCCGGTTTGAGCTCAGTTAATCCGACCAGGTGAGTTGTAATCTGATTTTTTTTTTTTTTTGCATGAAGTTGTTGTTTTTGATAAAACTAACTGGCCTCCTCATGCAATATGATGGAAGTCACGGGAGGTGTTGTCCTCCATTGACTCCCCCTCCCAATGTTACCTCCACTCCGTGCATTAAAACCTATAGGTGCCATGCCCCCTTCCCCGCCCAGATGTCATCATGTAGCCTACAGTTCACACCACACATCAGTTTTTGTCAGGCAACACCAAACCTGTCTCCAGGTCAGTTTGTGCTGTGTGATTAAACCTCATAGGAACAATATAACCTGAAATAACTGAGGTCTTAACACTACATGTTGACACAGGGCTCCCTTACAACAGATGTCTCAACATCCCTCGTTATCTGATATTGTCCTTTAGTGGCGCTTTTTCACAAACGGAAAACTGATCAAAAGGCAAAACACAACATATACTCTAGAATATTATCAGGACAGGATTTTTTCTTCAAACTTGTAGCTGAGCTGGAAATATTTCAACATCACTGTTTTTTTCTTCTTTTGTTTTGGCTGCTTCTCCACAGCAACATTAACCAATAGCTGCTTCTAACACAAATGTGTAAACTGGTGCTTAATAAAAACTTGTGAGGTTTTAATTGTGTAAAAGGTCCAAGGGCAGAACTTAAAACATTAGTCATTCAAGTACCAAATACACTTGCATGTACTGAATTATTATATTTTCTAATGCTACATTTTGTCTAAGATCAATAGTAGATGATCATCCCCTGTAACCAGGCACAACGGCCAAGGTACCAGGGTCAAGTTCCATTAACATAATAGGGCTACACTTTATTTGGATAGTCCATCCACAGAGTGTTTACAGAGTATTTGTCACATTTTACTTATCGTTGTTGAACAGTCTAATGTTCAATTAATGTTGAAAAATGTATGTAATATTTAACCATCAATTAGTAAAGCAATCAGTTATTAGCATCAGGGTGAAGGTGAGTCGAGTGAAACTGCTGAATTGTTGAATCTCAACTCATAACCTTTTGAAATGTTACAAGCACTTTGTCAACTCTCTGTAGGCAGAATATCCAAAATGAAACCCATGATGTTTCTGAGCAGCTTTTACACATCAGAGGAAAAACATCATGTCCACAAGTACACAAGAAACAGAATTACAGGTGGTTGTTTCTACTGTGGTAGAAACAATGATGTAATTGTCCCTCCACAAAAATGTAAGGTTCAAATTTACACAACTTTCCCCAAACTGTGTTTATTAAACGTCTGTCATAACATGTGCATCCGGTTTCCCTATTATTACATGTTTGGTGTTTGAGTAAACATGTCAGTATTTGTTTCCTGGGTGACATACACACATAGATACAAAAACATAATGGCCGTCGTTAGGTGATTTCGAATCAACTGTTGATGAGGTATTGTCGATCTGGTGCACTTTTCACAGCTGTCACAAGTTGGACAATTGCAATAGACCAATATTGTCCCTGGATTGAATAGTTATAGATGAATCAATACAGGATTTAGAGTTATATCATATTTATATTTACAGCTTTGGGACCTTTAAGTATAATGTTATCAGTTGTTTTAGAGGGAGTTTTTGACAATTTAGTATTTTGGATGTCAGTTTTTGACACAATTGATATGAGGTTGAAACTGTGGAGCGAAGCTGAAAGTGACTAAAGAACAGCAACAGAATTTTTCTGACATTTTCCAAACTAGTTAATGTGCAAGTCAACATATGTAATCTAAACCAGATGTAACAATATATTAAAACTGAATTTTGGGCAAATTTCTATGCATCCAAGTTAGAACAGACTTTCAACCTTTAATTTCATGCATGTGGATACAAAATAAATTCTGCACCCTATTTTCATACAGGCTTTGAATTATAAAAAATTATAAATATATATAGGCCTATATATACTGTATATACAGTTTATGTATATAATCAGTGTGTGGAAATGTAGTCTTACAAAATTTATGGACTACAAAAATGGAGGATAAAGTATGAGACAATAAATTGGCTTACAGGCAGATGGTTGAATGAGCAGACAAGCAGAGCAGTACAGGCAACAAAAATCCCCAAAAACAAACAAACAGGTGATCCAACAACAGGAAGCAACAACAAAGGTCAATACACAGGAACAAAAACAGACAAAACAATAATGATCTGGAGAAACTGGCAGGTTCAAGTAGTGAGTGGGGCGATGATGAAACTAGGAACAGGTGAATGCCTGAAATGAAAAGGAGCTGAGACCAGAGCTGAGTGGGACTGAGGCTGCAGATCGTCACAATACCTCAAATTTGAAAAAAATCAGAGAAGATCAGATAGTTGTCCTCCACTACTACTTTACTTACGTCTTTGTCCCCATTCACCACCAGCTGAAGATCATGGAAATGTGAAGCTCAGCCATGTAATTTTTGTTTTTTGTGGTATGATTTGGCTTTTTGTCTCCATTGCTCCACAGACCTTTGTCAGACTTTTGACAATTCTCATGACTTGTCATAACAGGAAAAGAATATCAGCAAGAAAAGCAAACAATGGTGTCAGATTCAGAAGCTGGGTGAGTCAGTGACTGTATCGGCTTGTGGAAGAGAGAAGTCCATAAAAAGACATAAATGAAGAATGATGTTTTTCATTCAATGTAACTGTGTGAAATGGGGAAGTGAAAGCACAGAGGAGAGAACTAGAGGGGCTGAGTGGACACAGATGGCTGAAAATGGGAAGTTGCTGAATCAAGGCTCTTGTCGGTTGGTCTGGTCTCTTAATTAATATTTCAGCAGCAGTAGTGTACTTGCAGCTTAAATTATATCCAGCAACCCTTAACAACTCTTACAGTTTAGAAGGGAGCTGTCGTTAACCAAAGTGTTTTCATTGAGTATTCATAGGTCAGGTCAGTAAGGGTGGAAGATTTTGGGCAGAAGGCAGTTTGTGGCTTTGCCTCAGCCTGTTTTGTATCTGATTAGAAACCTGTTTTGATAAACAGTCAGTCAGGCTCGTCCGTGTTTCTTTAAACACGCAGTCTGCTGCTAGGGGCGTCTCCATTAAAACAATAACAAAGGATGGCATTTGGTAGTGTGGGATCATGGGAGTTGTTGTCTTCACCACCAATGTCAGCAGACTTCTTTGGAGTCTCAGTCGTTCAGGTTTTTACCAGCGGCTGTATCATCCACAGAGGTCTCCTCTGGTTAAAAAGTCAGTTTTGACCTCTTCTGGCAACCCGACGCCATTGAATGGCAACCACATTAAATGACTGTTACTATGATTAAAATCACAGATTTCTCTAGATTTGAAAATTGTTGGAAACATTTGGGATAATTTAAGTTCACAACTCAAAAGAATATATAACATAGGTCTAGTCATTAGTGTGGAATAGTTATATAGTTTAATGTGAGGGTTGAGCAGGCCAGGGTAACAGGTGTCACAAGATCATTAATAATGTAGCAGTGACATAATTAAAATGATCACTAAGACCTTCCTGCTATGACAAGTGAAAATGTCTGGAAACAGTCCAGGTAACACTTTCATGCATTCTCTGAAACTGATCATCGGTCAGGAAACCTGCGACCCTCAACCACTGGTTCAGTGACAAACTTTAAGTATGAATTTACTCCGCAGAACTGAAGCTGACTGGTCAAAAAAAAATGTTGGAATTGTTTATATTTATTATTTAAAAAATCCCCCAAAATGCAGCAGGCTTCTGATAATGCTGTGATATCCCTGGAGCATGCAACTGCCTCTCTTTCATGAAGAGTTGTTAGCCACTGGGAGAGATTAGCATTTTACTGCAGTGGATTGGTTGTCTGCACCGCATCAGTCCAGACAACTTTTCTCATCCATTAGTGTATTACGAAAACAAGACACATTGGAGAGACAAAGATGCATGCACTGGTGAGATAAGCGCACGCACAGGGCTTAGGAACACCTAACCTTCACAGTTGCAATAAACAATAACATGTGACTTAAGAGGATTTACATAAGATGAGAGGAGTAATCAGAGGGAGTGAAAAAACCAATGAGGCAGCAATGGCATCTCCTCAAAAGTCTCTGTGTTGCTGAATGAGGGAAGTTGCTATTCCGCTGGATTTAGAGGAAGGCTGTTGTTATCATTTTATTTCCTCTACCAGCACTACGAACCAACACAGATGTCAGTCTCTTTTCCACTGAACTGAAATTCGGCGAGTGCAGCTCCGAGTGTTGACATGGTAAGACCCTGGCATTAGAAGGGCATAGCATGCAGAAAAAATGACATGAGATAATGTCAAGGCAGATTATCAGTGCTCTCTGCTCAGGCAGGAGGAGGATTGTTTTGTGTGTTTGTGCTTAACTTCACACATCTGCACCTACAGCAAATGCACATTATAGATACTGTGCAACAGATCTGAAAAAGAAACAAGTCAGATTATCTGTCATCACTATCATCTGTGGTTTTGGTAAACCAGAGGAGGGTTTTCTAGGACAGTAAATGCTCCATGTTTCTCCTTTTTTCCTGTTTAATCTAATTACATTGTATTTGAATCTAATCTTGTCAGACTCGCCTGTCTTATATTTTTTGCCAAAATAAAAAGCTTTCTGTTTTTACTCTATATTTTCCTTTTAATACACAGCAGTCATGCCTGTACAATGTGGGGACACACTGTTTAAAGGAAATCAAAGTGGCTAAGTGGAGCTACTTGGAAAAATGGATAACCTGAATTACTGCATATGCAGACACTCTTCACCTGCCCCAATTCACTACACAACCAATAACAATCCCAAAATCCATGCCGAGCTCTCCCAACTCAGCCCGCCTGCCTTCACCCGTCACATGATCATCAACCGCCTGACAGACAGGAAGCAGCAGGTGAAGCCCAGGGAAATGTGCTCTCTCCTCACTGCTGCTCTTCCTCTGTCAAACCCCTCATAAAATTCCTATTGCCCTCATTTTCTAACCTCTGGATGTCCAACAACAACAACAACAACAAAAATAAAACTGTTAAAAAAAACTGTGGAGATGACAGGGAGTGGTCCTCAGGAGAAGGCCCTGTCCTCTCTCCAGGACATGCACACCTGCCAAGTGAGGAAACACACAGGGAACATCAGTACACACCCCTCCCACTCATCTACACCTACAGAACAGAGCACTGGCACAGCGATGAGAAATCCACTCACTCATGTGAACGTGTCACCACAGTTTCTGTAATCTATTACAGTTACGGACATCTATATACAGAGTGTACACATAATTCCTTAAATATCCGCTCATTGAGCTACGTATTGTACATACAGCCACCTCTATATTAATTTAGTCTAGATTTATGCACTGTTTTTGTAGACCCCCTGTACAGGCAGTTCCAAACCAGCACTGAACACAGCCACTGAATTATATTTATTGTTTATCCCTGTTTCTACACCTTTTTCTGTTTGTCCCATTTATTTTATTTTATATTTCTATACCTATGTACTAGTTTCTATCTGTGTGTTTGTTTTACCAATGAATGCAAGTTATGTGTGAGCATACATGACCAGTAACATCATTCTGGTCCAGATTCTGATTGTGAATATTCATTCACACAAACAAATGGCTCAGGACTGCATTACCAGTAATTGTGCCCAGATGGCAGTGTTCTCCTCGGGTTGAAACGGAAATGTGACCTGGACTTCTGACTGCTCAAATGTATTACTGTGCAAACTCACACAATGATGTGATAAATGTGTAAATATATATATATATATATATATATATATATATATAATATGTAAGAAACAATGTTCATATGAGGATGATTGTTTGTATGAGCTAATATGACGTGTGTTTGGTTAATAACAACATGTAAGAACAGGGTTAGAAAAAAGGGTTTCAGAAAACATTTGTCATTTTAAGATATGTCTGATATTTCTGTAACGTCATGAAAGATTTCACAGCGCAACTGGAAGAGATTAGGAGTTATGACCAACAATATTAGATGCATTTTAAGAATGGGACCAATTGAATTATGTATTTTGTGGTAATGTGCAACCTTGAATTTATAAAAAAAAAAAAAAAGAAGAAATATATATATATGTATATCCATGTAATAAGGCTTCAAATGTGACATGAAATGATGTAAGATTCCCTGACACTTTGCCTACAAAGACACTATGAAGTCTGCAGCTACTTCAAAACATTTGTCAGTCACATTGTTGCAGCTCAAGCATCAGAAGGCAGCTGTTAAGCAGACTCTAAAAATGTTAAGCTTCCAACAATGGGAGGCAGAAAATGTGAAGGGAAACAATTAAATTACGCCTTGCATGAAGTTTGCTTTTCATTTTGTGAGGCAAATTTAGTGCCATGGTTAATCATTATGCTGTTGAACACGATTTGCAAAAATATTCAAGAGCTTTATGTGCCTCAGTGCCCCTTCTGTATTGAAAAATAATGGGCCTCTATCCAATTAAAAACTGCATTAAATCTCTAAAGTATTACATGCACTTTACTGGTATCTCTCTGATTAGGCTTTTCTGCATGTGCAGATGCTGACAGCACACTGAGAATGGGAGCTTTGACTGGCTGCTCCTTTTTAAATCTAGTTCAGGAGTTCAGGATTTCTGTGGATACTGGAGGTGCATGCATGCATTTACGGTGGAAAAAGAAATATTTTCCATCAAAATCTTCAATCTAGCGGAAAATCATTCCAAACTAAAACACATAAAAAAGTCACATTAATTAAAATGACAACCTTTTTCATGATTTCTGGCTCTCGATATTTTATTACCTTCCACCACTCTGACTTTATTTTCCTCACATTCAAATTTAGTTTGTCATTTATCTTTTCTTAAAAACCCATATGAACAAAATCTCTGGGATGTTTCTGAACATGTCCACACTGTGATATGTATCGGGATGTAACAATAACAAGAAGAGCATTTTGTATTCATAACAGCCCTTATGTTTTGATTCTAGGATTGATAGGCAGTGATTCATTGTTCTGCAACAGAAGCACCAGTCCAGCTTGTGAATGGATGATTTATGTGACCATCTGTTTTATATTGATCATAATTTGATTATCTCTTTTTGTGCGATGACTTCTGATGTCAAGACCCATTCTGTAACACACACACTCACACACACACACACACACACACACACACACACACGCACACACTGTACATGTACACACACACACACACACACACACACACACCATGCACACATGAGCATCACAACTTTGGAATAATTGAGCTGCCTCTCGATCACTGTCTCAAACCCACAGTCCACATTCACACCCTCATTCTTTTAAAAACTGACCAAATTATGATTACAAGTAACAAGCAGGATAGTTGCACAACCAACTCACTCCCACTATCTATTTGTGTTAATTAAAAGATTTGCAACTACATGTGTCTGCAGATAATCAAAATGTCTTCTGCAGCAGCACTCCCAGATGCATCGGCACTCCAGAGCTCATTTACTTGCTGCGATCTCATGTTTGTTTAGAATTAATCAATCTACCCACAATTGAGTTAATTAATTAGTGTTTTAATGCTACTCTTTATAATTGCAGTCAGATGAGTCTGCAGACAAAGCAATCACATTAATGCAAATACAACAGATAATTGTTATCCAAACTTCCTCAGCAGCAGCAGCAGCAGCAGCAGCAGGAGAGGCAGAGTTTTACTGTAGAGCTGGTCCTGGGTCGCCCCGAGGAAGCACTAGATGGCACCATTGAGCAGAGTTTCTCCTCTCCGTGCCCGTGTCACTTCCTGGATATTGTTCAATTAACTGTCCTATACTGTCCTCATTGAGTGGGTGTACATATGCATTGAGGGATAGATGACACAAGGGTCCCTGTGATACCCTCAACTGTAGATGAACGTATATTACGCGTTGCAGCGGTTGACTTCAAAGGTCAGTGTTTCCAACAAGTGCAGCATAGAGCACATTCGGTTTTAAAAAAGTGATATTTGCGTGTATCTAGTGCAAATCAAAGGCAACATTGTCTGTGTGCCTCCTCGCTCCCCTGATAATGTTTAATTTGGTTTTTCACAAGAGGTATCAACAGCATGACCTTAGAGGCTTCTTTCACTAAATGTCAGGGGCCGTGTTCCTCTCTGGAACATTTTCCACAAAGGTTGCCCACTGTTTAGAGCAGCGTTCACCCATTCTCACTGCATCTGTGTCAGGATAAATTCTTACACTGCTTACTTCATGTAGGCAGGTCAGCATTACCACTGTAGTACAATAATCTGGTAAATAATGCGCGCTCTCTGTGTGGTGTTTAGGAATTCCGCCAAAAAAATTGTCCAAGTGTTCTGTTATTGAAGTATCCATTTCAGCAAGAGACAAAAGTTTCCAGCGCTGCTTTGTTTGCATTGTTACCTCTTAAAAACTTTCCATCATTCAAATTTTATTCACAGTATCTTCATCATCACTGTCATCACCATCATCACCGTCATTAACCACAGCTCATTTTGAATTGCGTGGCTTTGTAGAGTGCTCTTTTTTTTTTTTTTTTTGTTTACCCAGTTCCTGGTGTTTTTCAGGAATATGCTTGTATCATTCGGCAGCCTCTCAGCGAGAGCCATTATTCCCTCATCTCTTTAGTTTATCTCCTCTGATGATCTGCTCAGATAGATATGACAGCTGAATAAATATGCAAACGTAGTGCGCGGCGCCACACTTCACCACAGAATTTCTATTATGCTCTCAGATTTAGAGACGAACAGTATATTGAGATAACAATGGGACTCTTTGGGGATTTGGATGAATGGGGGTTTTTTTCTTCTTTATCATCTTCTGATAAACTACGGATATCAGCTGCAAAAATCGAGACACTTCTCCCTCATTCGCTTAGACTAATTAAAAATCTCTTTTCACAAATCTGCTGTTGAGACTTTCTGAAGAGATCTTTGAAAACATCAGAATAAAATTGGATTCATAAAATCACACTATCATCAATTAACTTTGTCAGCAGTGTCATGTCTTTTACTCCTTTACCAGCTCTGCCGTGTCCTTCAAAATCAGTTTTATTTGATACAAAGATGAAGCAATTGCATAACAAACGTTTTCAGTGCTGTGACCTAATTACCTCTGAGGTTTTGGAGGAACTGAAAGGAACAACAGAGACTATTAAATCTGATTATTAGTCAAATTTGAAAGTTTAATCAAAAAGAAAAAAATGACACCCTTTTTAAATTTCATTGCAAACTGACTTTAAGTAACTCATCGCAAAATGCAAAAAAAATTTGCATAATTTTGTCCCCCCAAATAAGAGATTTTTTTTCTACAAAATAAAAGTATAACAAAAAATTGGAAAAATAATTTTCATGTTGTAAAATCTTCAGAATCACAGTCTACATGCATTGATTGGTGCACTGTTGGACCTGTGGGCATATGTTGCCTTTTTATAGCATTCTGGTGAGTATCTCAGCTTTAATACTTTGGGCTTTTGCCTGGCCCCCAGCTCCCAGCATGCTTTGAAACATGTAAGTCTCTTTTCAATCAGTTTTTGAGCATGGCATCGATATTGGCTACATTTGTGGCAGAGGAGGCGCTTTGGCAGCTCCGTTTGAAAAGAATTGCCATGGGAGGGGTCGGCTTGACCCAGCTTTAATGCAAAACTGAAAAGGAGAGGAAACAAAAAACGCTACTATATTTAACCAAATCTGCAGCTTACTCGGAAAACACATGATAATGATATCCTCTTAACACTCCTTGCTGGAGAATTACAGCCCTCACGGCAGCAGGGGCCAAGATTCAAGACTAGACAGAAGATGCAGTTATTACAGCACAATCATTATGTTGTGACTGTTTTTCTGGCCCCGTTCACCTTACGTGGTCAAAAGAGCAACACTACAAAATTAGCAATTAATGGAGCAATGCTGACTCTTCCCTCAGAAAAGGGCGCATTACCCTCAGATCCTAAATAAGCACTTGTAAATGTGATTATTTCCTTGTTGGGTTATTCATTTTTCTGCACTTGAGTTATGTTAATTGAGGTGTAGCGTATGTATTAGCATGTGTGCATTAGTTTGACTAGATTTCCACTAGTTCACCACAGCAGCAGTAACATTGCTCCCTCAAGAGGAACTGTAACTTCTCTTTGCTTAAAACTGAGAGTCCACATGCAGCTGCTCCTTCCTCATAATATACTGTAAAAATAGACACAGCTTCCTTGACAGGTTTCTTGTTGTTTTTGCTAAATCTTAATTAGCGATTAGTTAGAATAATTCTCAAACTGCCTCTTTTTTTCTCAGTGGAGGATGGTCTGTTATTTTAATTAAGCAGAGGTCAGATTTATTAACTCAGCAGGAGTGTGTTGAGTGAAGCTGTGGAAATCAGCAACAACGCTTCACATCGTGCTACTCAACACACCAATGCACACCCCACCCTACCGCCACCCCCAC